>NC_062214.1:157079906-157435531 GCF_902686445.1 Sciurus carolinensis | reverse complement strand
AATACTGAGTAAGTACCTGTGTACCTATGACAATGTCCTAGAACAGAGGCAGGATTGCTGTGTTGTATACCTTTGGATAAACACGAAGAAAGAATTTAACTAATTTAATTATTTCACACTTTTGTCTAAAAACTCATGTATGAATTGAGTTTCAGTGTTTAAAAATTGACATTTTAAGCCAGACATAGAGATGCACACCTGTCATCCTATTCAGGAAGTCAAGGCAGGAGGATACCAAATTTGAAGGCAGTTTGGGCAACTTAGTGAGACCTTGTCTCAAAAGGAAAAAGAAAAAGATCTGGGGATGTAGCTTAGTGATCTACCTCCACTGGGTTCAGTATCCTGCATCACAAAAAAATATTTTTAAGTATATTCCATAAAATAATACTTTAAAACATAAAGTATGTTTTCTTCTTAAGAGCTATTTCAAGGGCTGGGGATATAGCTCAGTTGGTAGAGTGCCTACCTTGCATGCACAAGGCCCTGGGTTCAATCCCCAGCACCAAAAAAAAAAAAAAAAAAAAAAAAAATTCGGGGTTGGGGAGATAGCTCAGTTGGTAGAGTGCTTGCCTTGTAAGCACAAGGCCCTGGGTTTGATCCCCAGCACCCCCCCCCCAAAAAAAAAAAAAAAAAGAAAGAAAAGAGCTATTTCAATTAAAAGGATATGAATAGGAAAAGAAGAACTCAAACTATTGCTATTTGCTAATGACATGATTTTATATTTAGAAGATCCAAAAAACTCCACTAGAAAACTTCTAGAACTCAACAATGAATTCAGCAAAGATATAAAATTAACACCCTTAAATCAATTGTGTTTCTATACATCAGTGATGAATCAACTGAAAGAGAAATTAGGAAAACTATCCCATTCACAGTATCCTCAAAAAAAAAATTGCAATCAATCTAACAAAAGAGGTAAAAGACCTCTACAGTGAAAACTATGGAACTCTAAAGAAAGAAATTGAAGACCTTAGAAAATGGAAAGATCTCCCATGTTCTTGGACAGGCAGAATTAATATTGTAAAAATGGTCATACTACCAGAAGCAGTATATAGACAATGTAATTCCCATTAAGTTTCCAATGATGTTCTTCATAGAAAAATAAAAAACAGTCATAAAATTCATTTAGAAAAATAAGAAGTCCAGAATATCCAAAGCAATTATCAGTGAGAAAACTGAAGCAGGAGGCATCACAATACAGACCTTAAATTATACTACAGAACTATAGTAACAAAAAGGGCATGGTATTGGCACCAAAACAGACATGAAGACCAATGAAACAGAATAGAAGACTGAGAGACAAACCTACATAGATACAGTTATCTCATACTAGACAAGGGTGCCATAAACATACATTGGAGAAAAGATAGCCTCTTCAACAAATGGTGCTGGGAAAACTGGAAATCCATAAGTAGCAAAATGAAATTAGACCCCTATCTCTCACCCTGCACAAAACTCAACTCAAAGTGGATCAAGCACCTAGGCATTAGACCAGAGACCCTGTGCCTTCTAGAAGAAAAAGTAGGCCCAACTCTCCATCATGTTGGCTTACACGCCAAATTCCTCATCAGGACTCCTAAAGTGAAAGAAATAAAATCAAGAATCAATAAATAGGATTGGTATCACACTAAAAAACTTTACAGCAATCAAGAATGTGAAGAGAGAGCCTACAGAATGGGAGAAAATCTTTACCACCTGAACCTCAGATAAAGCATTTCTCTCCAGGATATATAAAGAGCTCAATAAACTTAACACCAAAACCCCAAATAACCCAATAAATAAATGGACAAAGGAACTGAACAGACACTTCACAGAAGAAATATGAATAGTCAACAAATATATGAAAAATGTTCAGTATCACTAGCAATTTGAGAAAGGCAAATTAAAACTACACAGAGATTCCATCTCACTCCTATCAGAATGGCAATTATCAAGAATACCAGTAACAGGGCTGGGGATATAGCTCAATTGGTAGAGTGCTTGCCTCACAAGCACAAGGCCCTGGGTTCAAATCCCCAGCAGCACACACACACACACACACAAAGAATACCAGTAACAATAAATGTTGGTGAGAATGTGGGGAAAAACATATACTCATTTGCTAGTGGGACTGCAAATTTGTGCAACCACTCTGGAAAGCAATATGGAGATTCCTCAGAAAACTTGAAATGGAACCACCATTTGACCCAGTTATCCCATTCCTCAGTATATACCCAAAAGACTTAAAATCATTATACTACAGTGACACAGCCATGTCAATGATAGCAACTGAATTCACAATAGCTAAACTATGGAACCAACCTAGATGCCCTTCAACAGATGAATGGATAAAGAAACTGTGGTACATTTATACAATGTAATACTACTCAGCCATAAAGAAGAAGAAATTATGGCATTTGCTAATAAAATGGATGGAACTGGAGACTATCATGCTAAATGAAATAAGCCAATCCTAAAAAAGCAAAGACCGACTCACAATAGGCAATGGGGATGGTGAAGTGGAAGTTCATCGAATTGGACAAGGCGTGGGTGGTGAGGTGTGAAGGAAAGGGAGCAGGGATGGGAATGGGAAAGACAGTAGAATGAATTGGACATAAGATTCCTATGATCATATATAAGTACATGACCAGGGTAACTGCACATCATGTACAACCACAAAAATGGGAAGCTATACCCCATAAATGTATGATATGTCCAAATACATTCTACTGTCATATATAACTAAAAAGAACAAATTAAAAAAAAATTTTTAAAAGCTCTTTCAAGTCATACCCACAAGGTGATTATTTATTGTCCCCAATACAGAAGAGGTTCTGAAAATTCACCATTAGCCTAACTGGCCATCGTAGAGTCAGAGTTCAGAGATCTATGACAGGATAATTCCCAAGACATCTGATGGACATCGTGGACTGAAAGTTTCTACCTTGGATCCTTTACTTATTGTGTGACTTTCGTCTAGAAATATTTGACTCCTTATTATTGGTTTTTGTTAGTCAAAAATAATCAGTTCCAACTTACATGACATTATCATTTTGGTTGCAGTTTTCTGTAGCTTTGTGTCGAGGATTTTGATGCTCTGACTGAGCTATAACCAGGTGCTATGGTCACTCAGCCCTATCTGTCAAGGACATTTGTAGGAAGGGGTGCCATATTTTCATTATTCTGTTCTAAGGTAATTTTAAGGTTTCTTCTAGTTCTAAAAATCTAATTCTGTACATAAACGTAACAATATGTCAGTGACATATTATTAATTAAAAATTATAATTATAAGTAAGTTTTCATACTTACATATTTTAGCATAGAAAAGGTTCTGGAAATATTCATTGAATTTTTACATGATAATCTGTGACATATGATCAAACTTGGATTTTTATTTAGTAGTTGAAAAGTGGTAACTTGTTATTTTTGTCTTTGTTTTCTAACTTTACTTCTGTGGTCATGTGTGGATTCTGCAATAAAATTGTAAAAGTTCTTTTAAATGTCTGATGCTGAAACAGGTACTTAAATGCACTTGCATATTGCAAAGTTCACCAGGTATACAGTATTCCCTTCTTATCTGTAGTTTTCTTTCCAGTTTGTTACCAAGTCAATAATGCACAGTCTGAAAATATTAAATAGAAAATTCCAGAAATAATTTACAAATTTTAAATTAGTCCAAATAGCATGATGAAATCTCTCGAATTCCCTCTCTGCCTGGTCTAAGACTTGAGTCATCCCTTTGCCCGGGTTATCCACACTGCTTAGGCTACCTGTCCTTTAGTCATTTACTAGCCATCTCAGTTATCAGAATGACTGTCCTTGTATCACAGTACTTGTGTTCAAGTAACCCTAATTTTACTTAATAATAGCTCCAAAGCACAAGAGCAATGATGCTGGCAGGATGCCCAGGAGAAAACACAAGTACTTTCTTTAAGTAAAAGGTGAAAGTTCTTAACTTAATAAGGGAAGGAAAAAAGGTATGCAGAGGTTGCTAAAATATACAGCAAGAATGAATTGTCTATCCATGAAACTGTGAAGAAGGAAAAAAAATTTATGCTAGTTTCATATTATACCTCAAACCGCAAAAGTAATGGTCTGTGTCTTAAGCACTTAGTTAAGATGGAAAAACCATGTTTGGGAGAGGAGGATGAACAGAAGTGTGTTCCAGTTGTTCTATCTTATAATGAATTGTTAATCTCTTAATCTCTTACTATGCTAATTTATAAATTAAGCTTTATCATAGTTGTGTACATATAGGAAAAAGCAGTATCCCTCCACAGATAAAGGGGAACTACTATAAAAACTAACTTCAAGTTAATTAAATCATGTTAGATGGATCATTTATTGTAATTAGCAAAATGAACCTAATTAGTATCACAAATAATTTTTATGTACTTATTTCATATTACCTTCTTTTAAAAATTCATTAAAATTTAAAATAAAAAATATTTATACATGTATATCTGGTAAAATTTCCAACAGTATAAATAATTAAATAATTAAAAGTAATCTTTCCCTTACCTGAGATTGCCTTTCTTTCTCCCAAAGATATATACAATTATTGGTTTCTCACATACCATTACAGAACAATCAGATGATATATAAATATATACATAATATAAATCATGTTATACATTCTTCACCTACAAGAGGTGAAATCCATGTTTTGTTACCATGATGAAATACTTGAGGTAGGCTGATTTGTAAAGATAAGAGGTGCTTAGTTTTGAGGATTCATAGGAAAGATGCTTGCATTGGCTCTGTTCTGGTGAGAACCTCCTGGCCAATGGTATGTGTGAGAGGAAAAGATCACAGATCACAGAGAGACTAGGGTCCTATAGTGCCTTCCCAGGACACTTCCCTAATAATCTAAATATCTCCCACCAGGCTCTACCTCTTAAAGGTCTACCACCTTCCACCACTACTCTGAGGAATGAGCCTCTAACACATGAACTTTTGTAGGGTACAAATAACACCCAAAGCATAAGAATGCCTATGTCTAATGTCTCCCTTCGTACAAGGAGACCAGTCTTATTGGATTGGACCATCCCTAATGACTTTATTTTAACTTGATCATCTGCAAAGACCTTATTTTCAATTAAGTGCATTCATACATGTTGTGGGTTAGAAACTGAACGTTAACTTTTGAAGGGATACAATTCAACCCATAACAATGATGAAGATTATTTCAGAAGAGGATGGGTAGGCATCACAGGAGAAGAGAAGAAGATGAATAAAGACTTGTCAGTAGGATGTACATGGCATGTCCAGAAAACATCGAGCATTTTGTCCAGTTCTGCAGGAGTGTGTTGTGAATGAGGGAGCTGTGGGAGAGTCTTGTGCCCACCCAGCTGCTCTCCAGGGAATAAGCAGCCACTGAAGCATTCAAGCAGAGAGGGCTCAGTACTATCATTGATGTCTTAAGGAGACTACTCTGCAGTTGTTGGACTGGATAGGGACTGGATAGGGAAACCAATGGAGACAGGAAGACCAGAGAGGAACTATTGCAGCTGTTTCAGAGAGGTCAGGCAGCAAAACTAGAGACTATGGGTTAAAGGCATCTGTACTCATCCTCAGACCCTCTACATCCTGAGTAGGAAAAGGCTGCTTGCTTGTGATTTCCTAATTCCCACAATCCAGATGACTCTTTCCTCTCCATCAGAGAAGTTTCTTGAAATAGACTTACATATCTCCATCTGACTGGGTTGCACATTGCCAAAGGTATGTGTGTTTCTCGTTCCAAAGGAGACCTGGGGGTTATCACTCTAGGGAAGGTCTTTCCGCTTTGTTTCCTTAGTATTTTCAGACTGACTCACCAAAACATCTTGAACCAGAAAATGAAATTTGAAAAACATCTTCTCCTTTAAGTTCTTAAGAGCTTTTCTGCACCTTTTGCTTAAAAGACCTTATAAAAGTGAGTTAATGGCTGAATTAAGCAGTGCCAACCAGGCAGATATTGTCTGCATCTGCGGAGGAAGCGTCCACCCGCAGTTTACCATTATGCTTGCCTGCGATATGCTTACAATTATATAGGGGATCCAGCAACAAAAGAAAATGAAAGTCACCAGAAATAGATGAAAGGTACCATTGTATTTAGGATCAGGGGTGGTGCACATTTCAAAATGTCCTGTTTTCTGCTCTGTAGAGAAGAGAAGCTAGGTACATGTTCTTTATCGGCCATATTCTTAAAACTGAGCAGTGTTCCTCTCTGGGATTGTTTCTCTTGAGATCCTGGAACAAATTCAGAATCTCCTAGGTCCTTCTTTATGGAGAAAACCAGTTGACTTCATATTTCTCAGCAATTGTTATGGTTTGGATATAAGGTGTCTCCCAAAAACTCACATGTGAGAAAATGCAAGAATTTTCAGATGTGAAATTCTTCAATTATGAGAGCCTTACCCTAATCAGTGGATTAATCCACTGATAGGGATTAACTGTAAGCCAACAGGGTGTGACTGGAGTAGGTAGGTCACTGGGCGTGTACCTTTGGAGTATACATTTTATCTTTAGAGAGGAGTCTGCTTCCTAAGCTACTTTCCTCTGCCATACTCTTCTGCCATGATGTTCTGCATCATCTTGGACCCAGGCTACGGAGCTGGCTGAGCATGGACTGAACCTCTGAAACTGAGCCCCAAATTAACGTCTCTACCTTTTTCTTTTTTTTCAGTTTTTATTCGGGCATTATAGTTGTACATGATGACAGGATTTGTTGTTACATATTCATACATGCACACAATACAACATTATAATTTGGCCAGTATCGCTCTCTAGCACTTCCCTCCTCCTTCTCCTGTTCTCTGGTGCATTTCCTCTACTGAGGTCCCTTTGATTTTCATGAGATCCCTACTCCCCACCACCTTTCTTTCCCTTTTTCCTCTCTAGGTTCCACATATGAAAGAAAACATATGACCCTTGACCTCCTGAGTTCGGCTTATTTTGCTTAACATAATGGTCTCTAGTTTCATGCATTTTCCTACAATGACATAATTTCATGGCTGAATAAATCTCCGATGTGTATACATGCCACATTTTCTTTATCCATTCATTCGTTATTGGACACCGAGTCTAGTTTCATAGTTTGGCTATTGTGAATTGTGCTGCTATAAATAAACATGGGTACGCATGTATCACCTTTAAGTTGTTCTTGTTGGGTCTTTTGTTTACAGAAAAGCTGCCTAAAACCACAATTGATTCTCAACACCATGTAGCTTAGCTACTTCTGCTGAATGCACATAACACAATGTATCAAGACCCAGGTAGGGAACAAGAAGCAAAGCATTATAAGCAGGTGGGTTAGCCTGAATGCCTAGTGATGCAGGTAGCTAGCTGATACTCAAACACACCTTCCTGCAAAGAAGAAACCTTGAGAAGGCAACTAATGTTCAAATCCAAATCCCAGTACTAGTAGTTGCTTTGATAGCATCTATGTGCTGTGTCAAACAGCGTACTTGTTACACATTAAGCAGAAGTGTGTGCTCAAGGTATATAACAGCCCACAAAGAGCTGAAGGGAAAGCAGCAGGGCTGAGTGCTAACTGATAAAAGAGCATTGAGAATTGCCAAGTGGTCCTGGCAGCAATGTTGAACTCAAAACATAAAAACTAAACTAAAAAAAATTTTTTATCACGATAAGAACTCTAAATGACCTTACATTTTCTTAATGTGATGTTATACATTCTAGCCATTACTCTCTGGAAGAGAGTTTTCAGAGAGCAGTTTGACTTCAAGATCGAAAGGACTGTTATAGGCATGACTCTACGGTTAATTCATTTATTCCACATTGTTGGCACCTTTCGTTGATGGGAGCTAAAGAATCCCATAGGCTTTGAATTATCTTTTAGAATAAATGAACATGTGAACACTGTAGCAGCAAACATCAGGGTGGAACAGCTATACAAGTAATGCTTTTTCTAATCATAAATAATAACCATGCTGTATTATTCTTGCACAGAACATTGGGAAGTGAAGATCACTTTAAAAAGCCTCTTTTTCTTAAAATAGAGTAACAGGAAAGAAAGGCATTTGAGACTACCTTTTCTTTGTATTATGTGTATGCAGGGAATAAAGGCATTTATTTAAAGAAGTGGAGATATATAGAGATCAACAACTACAGTAGGATTTGTAGAAAATAATCACTTCATGTTTGACCTCTTTTTTCCCCCTTTTTGCCTTCCTTCTTTTCTTTGATCTACTTCCTTTCTTCTTCTGTTAATTCTAGTTGATTTTCTTTTTACTTCGGTTTTCTGTTAAAATTTCTTCCTTCTTTCCTTTTTTCCTCATCTCTTTTCTTTTCCTTTCTTTCCCCATCACATTTTATAATTATAACTTGAAATGCAATATAATTCATAAATATTTCATTAAGTATTAAATATATACTAAATAGTTGTTAGATATTTTATATAAAACTTCTTAAAACCCCTGCCTGTAACAATTAAAAAAATAAAACTCATTGAGGAATTGATTCCATTTTTTTCTCTTTCTATTTTGCATATTGTTGGCAGACAAATGACTTCATCCTTTTTCATCAAATATCACCATGTAAACATTAAAGGAAAATATAAAGTTACTATTTAACCAAAATAAATAAAAATGTGAATATAAAAGAAATCAGTGATAAAGTTTCTCTTACCTCTATTTCAAAAAGCCAATACAACTGGCAAAGTATTTGCCCTTTTATGTCAACCTTGGTTCATAAGAAATATGGACACTATAGAATAAAAATGGGCAGTGACAGGAAATAAAACAAGCGCAAGAAAATTTCCTAGAAAAAAAAAATGGTACCTGCAGATCAAAGCAAAACATTTGAGAGACTAGCAAAGCATGGTAACTTCAAAGGTTGTTCTCTGCACAGCTGCGAATCTGCTTTAGAAATAAAGCTTGCAAGAACTTGAGCATCCTGAAAATGTTCCAGATTAACTTCCCAGTTTGACAGAAAGCAATTAAAGGCCTTGAAAGGGATGATAGTTTGAAACCTAAAGCTCAGAGATTCATTTCCAAAATATTTCTTTCTCAGGGAATTTTTTCTCAGAATAAAGTATGACTGGGCACTCTTAAAATATTTTTTTCGGGAATTAATTTTAATCAACTAAAAATATTCAGATGACTAAAGAATGGCAGACATAGATGGGATTATAATTTGTAAATTCGTTAAATACCAAAGATATCAGTAATAAGTGCAACTCTGTCCTTAAGGCTTTCATGCACAAAGAACAACTCTGTTTCCTTACTTTGATCAAGTTTCATCAGGACTGATTCCTTCTCATTTTCCCTCTAATGGCTAACTTTCTGAGATTTCTTGAAGGAGGACATCTTTATTACAAATAGATGGGGATGCAGAGAAACTATTGTTTGGAATTGATATTTCAATACAAACACAATATACTTTTGTATTGAAGTGGAACAAAGTTAATCCCCCTTTGTGCATTCACATCAATTTTTTTCTTTTCTTCCTTTGTCTCAGTGATGCCATTTTTTCTTCTACAAACCTCAAAAGTTATCGCCCATGCTGTGCCCAGCATGCACCTACTAAGATTTGCAGGCTTCCTTTTCTACATGGATCCCTTCCCTGCCAAATGTAATTTTGATTTTACTGTACATTGATGCTTTCTTCTCCCTTGCTCTCACATTACAATACAACTCATCAATCGTTCAACAGTATCATCAGCAAGGTAAATTGCCTTCATGATGGTTTATCCTTCAGCACCAAGGAGCTATTCCTACTGTTTGTTTAGGGCTGGCATGAGACCCTCTCCTGAGAAAACGTTTGAAGAGCAGAGCATGTTCTGCCCACCTACAAATTACCCAGGAAGTGAAGCAAGGCCACACCCTATGGGTGGGATTCCAGCATCCGAGGTTGGGTCAGAGTCCTGCTCAACCCAGCTGAGTGGATCCACCACCATGTGTAGAATTCTCTTTATTCTCAAGTAAATCCATAATGGTCACGTTATTTGTGTGCAAATGTTTAATCTTCACAATACCCAAGGCAGGAAGAGTAAAGGTATAATCAATCAATATCCCTTTCCCAGGGAGAAATGAGTCACAGAGGAAGATGAGCTTGAAGGGACTTTTCAGCATCATCAATCACTTGTCTGAAGCGTCTATATTGGTAACCATGCTTAAAGTGTTTCACCAGGAAAAAACTCTATGTTGGATGAAATTAAGATAATAATAGTACCGTTCTCACAAAAAATAACCAAGATTACATGAGATAATGCTTATAAAGCATGTAACACAGTGCCTGTGTTAGTATTTACAAATGATATTAGTTATTAGTACTAGTTATTAATTAATATCTTGTCCACTAAGCTGCACTGGCTCACAGTTTAGTACATATAAGTCACATAAAGCTAGGCTGTGTTGTGTTTAAACAAGAAGCGATTTTTTAAAAAATTTTTTTTGTTATTTTTATGTTTGCTTTTTGACTTTTTGCAGAGATGGGGACTAAACCCAGGGCCTCACACATGCCAGGCAGGCCCTTAAGCGCTGACCTATGTTCCCAACTCAATAAGTGACTTTTAAAAGGCATGTGAGTTTCCATCCAAATTTATTTAATCTGTTTTCCCAGATACTAATATTTGATGAAAAAAATAGACTGTCACTTGTAAGACTACCATTTTCTACATTACATTATTCTGTGCTGTCTTGATCTTGAGACAAAAATGTTGGAACAGAAGATGAAGCAAGTTATAATAATAGCATTAACAATACATTTTAACTTTTTCCTTTTATGGCTCCTCTAATGTGGAGCCAAAGAGTGTTCTAGTTTTCCATTCTAATAATACTGAGGAATCTTAGAAATCAATAAAACATACAAGAAGATATACGTGTAATATTTGTTGTCAGTTGTGATGTCCTTACAGCTAGTGGCTGTAATTTTGCTCCCCTTGGATACATAGTTTTTTTCTGCCTATTATGTACTGGGATATAAGCCTAATCTTAAAACTTTCCTCATTGTTTTTGTGTTCCTTTGAAAAAACACACCAGGAATATGCAGTCTAATATATTACTGGTAAGAATAAAAGTTGAGGGCTGGGGAAATAGCTCAGTCGGTAGAGTGCTTGCCTTGCAAGCACAAAGCCCTGGGTTCGATCCCCAGCACCGCAAAAAAAAGAAAAAAAGAATGAAAGTTGATAATATATTTGGAGATCAATTTAATTATTATTAAAACTTCTTAATTTTGTAGGGCTGGGGATCAAGTCCAGGGCCTTGTACATGCTAGGCAAGTGCTCTACCACTGAGCTACACCTCTAGCTTCCAATTTTTATTAAAATTTTAAATAAACATGCCTCTAATCCTAGTATTTCACTTTTTGGGATGTCAAAAACATATATGTAAGGATGATACTGCATCACTATTTATAACAGAATAGTACTGCCCCCAACTTAAAATTCCATCAGTAGGTGACTGGTTAAATAAAATGTGAAGCATTTGGGCCAAAAAATACTTTACAATTGTTTCAAACACTAAACTAAGCGTGCATGAAAAAACATGAAGGAAGAGACACCAATCACTGGGTAGTTATTTTTGTAGCACAGGTGTGATAGAGGATAATTACTTATTATCTTCATTGTGTATTTTACCACTAGGTGGACTTCCAAAATAAGAACAAATTGCTTTTGTTAGCAGGAACACACACGTACCCAGACATATATTTTAAAATACATAATGAATACATTTTTGAAAACTCAAAAGAAAGTGCCAAAGATGGTTGATTGAGGAAAAGAATGAATAGCATCCAGTCCCCTGAGTTCAACTCTATTGTATTTTTAAATCATAACAATACTTATACGCTTTTGTGTGTATGTTTGTGCTGGGGATTGAGCCCAGGGCCTTGTGTACTCCCAGCCCCCACTATTACCACTGGGCTCTACCACTGAGCTACACTCTCAATCCCCAACACTTACATTCTTGAGCAAGCAATATACGATGTTGGGTGTGTACCCATGAGAGGAGGGAGGCCCCTGGATTTGATAAACTCTTTGTTCTTCTTACATTTAGCATCCTTTGTGACTGCAGGACTCCTCCTGCCTCAGCCTAGGCCTCTCCTTCAAATGCCATTCTGTCCCACTCCCCCACTGTCCTCTGTTTTGAACAGACCACAAATCTAGGACACAGTGCCATCATCAGTTAGACCACACGTATCATGATGACTGTCAACCCAGAGGTACCAATAGTCCCTCAGCTTTCCCCCTGGGTGAAGGTCTCAGACCCTTAAGAAGTTTTTGATGCCTGACAACAACACAGAAAGAAAAACTCCAACGTGCTAAGCCACTGTGTCCTAGGAATAGCAATTTGCATCCCCACTCTGTTTAGTCTCTGAGTGACTTTGAACAGGATGGGAGGGAAGGAACCAGGGATTATACCATTGATCATTGAGTCTGGGTTCTTTTTGTCTTGAGGATTTTTCTGAATATATAGCCACCAAGCTTCATAGAGGACTGTAGGTTTACAAAGAGGAGAGTAGAATTCAACAGTAATTCAAGCATTCCTTCCTTTCTTTTTGTTTTGAATATATGAGAGGGAGAAAGATGGAGTGTCTCACTTTGAGTTCAGAACTACAAAGAATTATCTTGACAGTTTATTTCAAGGCACACATATTTCCTGGGAGAACTATACTTGGCTTCATTTTTTTGGTATATTTTATATATTATTTCTTTGTTCTTGAGACTGGATGTCATTATGTTACCTGCCCAGGCTAGTCTTGAACTTCTGGGTTTAAGTGATCCTCTCACCTCAGCATCTTGAGTAATTGGAACTTAGGCATCTGCTATCACTCCTGGCTTCAAACTTCTTAATAGGATACAAGTCCAAGGACTATTTTCAGTTGAGCCAGATCAATGAAAGACATGACTTGCACCTAAGATTTCTGAACTTTCTCTTGAATTGGTCTAAGACATAAACAGACAACTGGGAATGATAAAGAATTTGAGGGCACAGAGGCAGGGATGTTTGTGGGTGACATGAGGTGCTGCAAGTTCCAAGAACTGGCTCATCTCTCGGATCTCTGCACTAATTCCTAACCCAATTCCTTACTCCTGGAGACTTGAAAGCCTTTTACAAGGCAAAGATTATTTGATAACTGCTAATGAAGAAATGTCAAAAAATTATCCCCTTTGAAATTCACCTCGCACAGGACTAGATTCTGTAAAATGCCAAATACACTAGAAATTGACTTGGGAATATTCACTTAAAATTTTACTTAAATTTCACTGTAAGCCCAGTGAAGCCTTAAGAAATTCTAATTCTCTCTATTTTGCATGTGTGCACACTCACATACAGTTTTTGAATAAAATTGAAATTGCAAGACATTTCTCATTTGACTTGAGTAAAACCATCTTGAGCAATATTTTTACTCATCTGCAAAAGGGTAGCCATTTTCAAACAGCTAATTTAATTTGTATCTGTAAGAACTGGCATACAAAATATAAGCTGTCATAAATCATACTTGCTGCTGTTTCCAAGGAATTCATAAATTCAAACCACGGGTGATGGCACCAACCAATTCCTGCATTTCCCTGCCTTTGTTCAAAATTCCAAACTCAGAACTTCGCCCTGAAATGGTTTCTCAAACAAGCTGAGTCATTGTGAAGCTATACATACTGTCACCCTCCCTTATTCCCCTGAGGCCAATGGTGTGTGACAAGTTTGGGATCAAGAGGAACAGGAATCAAGCTGTGTGCGGTGACGCACGCCTGTAATCCTAGCAGCTCCGGAGGCTAAGACAGGAGGATCTGGAGTTCAAAGCAAGCCTCAGCAACTTGACAAGGTGCTAAGCAACTCAGGGAGAACTATCTCTAAATAAAATACAAAATAGGGTTGGGTACGTGGCTCAGTGGTCGAGTGCCCTGAGTTCAATCCCTGGTAACCCTCCCTGCAAAAAAAAAAAAAAAAAAAAGAGAGAGAGAGAGAGAGAGAGGGAAAGAGAGAAAGAGAAACAGGAACCATATTATCTCTCCTTAAGTTTTTATCAGACAACTATTCTGTTCTCTATTTTTCTCTTTTAAAATTTGACATGTGATTCATATATAATTCACATTTACTGTATACAATTCAATGGATTTTAGAATAGTTTGTGTTGTGCCACCATCACCACTAATTTTAAAAGATTTTTATCTCAGCAGTCACTTTCCCTCTCTCCCCTGCTCCCCGAAACAACTAATCAGCTTTCTCTATATATAGAATCGCCTATTCTGGACATTTCATGTAAGTAGAATCATACAACATAGGCTTTTGGTGTCTGACTTCTTTTACTAAGGATAATATTTTCAAGGCTGATCCATACTATAGCAGGGATCAGTAATTTTTTCTTCTATGGCTAAGTCATACTTCATTGCATGGGTCTACCACATGTTTTTTATCCATTCATCCATTGATGGATAACTGTTTCTACCTCTTGGTTGTTGTGAAAGTGCTGCTATTAGTATTTCCTGTGTAAGTATTTATTTGAATACCTATTTTCTATACCTACAAGTGAAATTGTTGGGTTATATGGCAATTCTGTGTTTAACTTTTTGAAGAACTGCTAAACTGCCTTCCACAAAGGCTGCACCTCTTATATTCACACCAGCAATGTATGAAATTTTCATGTTCTCTGTATTCTCACAGACACTTGGTGTTATCTACCTCCTTTATTACAGAGATCCTGGTGGGTGTCAACAAGTATCTCATTGTGGTTTGGACTTTGATTTCCCTGATGGCTAGTTATATTGAGGATTTTTCATGTCATTTGTATATGTTCTTTGGAGAAACGTCAATTCAAATTCTTCACCAATTTTTTTTTACTAATATTATTGTCTTTTGATTAATTTCTTTATGAAAGTTTGTCAAAAACTAGATGAATATACTACCAATAAAGGATAGCTACTAATAGATTTTTAAAAGGAAAAAGTCCAAATTTCCTTTTTTCTATCATAGAAAAAGATACACTTGCTAGACTTCTGTTTTCTGAACATACAGTAAGAACACTGAATTTTTGAAGTTTTAATACAAATTTAAAAGACTCTGATAGCACACATTTGTCATGTATGAATTAATATTATCTATATTTTAGGGTTGTTATAAGAATTAAATGAATATTTAGTTCACTACTCTATTCCTAGAGCTAGCCCGGCACAAGAGAATCTACATAGAACTTAACACAATGCCTGGTATATAGTAGGTACTAAAAACATATGTATTGATTGACTTCATAAAGCATCTAGTGATGTCCCTCAAGCATATAAGTAAGTCTGAGTTTTCTTTCCCTCATCAGGAAACTTAAAAGAAGGAAGAATAGCAACACTTAGTAGAGACTCATGAAATATCTGATTGTGGTACATTATTAACTAAGTCACTTGCTTCCAGGTAAATTGTGTCTCACTACCCCTCCTTACAAAACTAGTTTTATACTCCAGAAGTATTATGAGAATATTACATAAATCAGGAAATATTATTGCTCACCCTCTAATATTATTTATGCCAATACACAATCCAACATGACTGAAAAAGTCCTGCTTACACATCTTTATAAGCAGGATTTGACTCTGGGCTTGAGAAAAGAAGCTACTTATGGCAAATGAAATGGAAATTTCATTTTCTGTGACATAAAAATAGCCTGTTAGGGGCATGACAGTTTATAATGCCTGGAAAGTAGAAGTGACTACTAATGCAGTTAAATTAGTGCAACAGGAAGAGCTAAAGGCATATATTAAAAATCATTAGTATTTTTATACTTAAAATACAGAAAAAGAAGAAACATTTTAATTTTAAAAGGACACAGATAATTAACAAACTTGGTGTTACCCTTTTAAAAAGAATTGATTTTTCAAAAAGACATATTTAACCTTGCTGAACACAGAATAAAAATATTTAGAACTAAAGGAAACTTGTCTTTGAAAGCTAGTAGACACGGGAAAAGCATTGTGAATAAACAAATTTCTTTTGGTTCCAAACCTAAATTTGAAAGAACAGAATGGAAAGACCAAGATATTCTGGCAAACTTGATGAGCTTAAGCTTAACTTGTGCTAGTTGATTCTGTGCTGTCTTAAGATACTTCCTATCTTGTTGGTTCTGAAAAGCAGAATTGCCTTTTAACCTCTGGTATTTCTTAGCAATTGTTGCCTGTGGTCTGATCACACGATGGTATACTTTTAGCCAGCTGTGTGCCTTTGCAGGGGGTTCTTCTGTCTTCAAGAACATTTGACAAAAAAGAATGACTAGTTATATATTGGAAATCTTGTTAACTGAGATTTAAGGAAGACTTAGATAAAAGCTAATGGGAAAAGGATGTGCATTGTGGAGGAAGAGGTGGCAGCTGTAATAATATGAAAAGCCATTAGAAATGATAAAATGGAAAATATGAAAACAGTTATGTAAATGGCTGTTTTAACTAGTGGTCAAATCCTCGGAAATCGGAGCTACAAAAGATAATTATGTGACTCTGTAAGCACTCTATTAGTCAGAACCAGCAGAGGGTTTTTGTCTAACATGCTGCAGGAAAAGAGAAGTAGCAGATGATAGCCATGGAAACACCGTCCCCAGGACAACTGGGTGCCAGGAGGGGCAGTTGGATGGGCCCAGTGCGCAGGTGGAAGCTGGCTGGAGTTTTAACATGACCGGTCACGTCCATGGCTCTCTCTGAAGTCAGTTCTAAATTGAATTTTGCTTCTTTGGTATATTTTTCACATGGGAAAAAAATTTTTTTTTTTTAACATCAACGAAGCAATCTATGGCATTGACATGTTTTGGATGCTATGTGGAATGAATGAAAAGAGTTCTCAAGATGCAGGCATTCAAACCCATTCACCTGCTTTGTTCCTTCGGCTCTTGATTATTTTTAAAAGCCGGTTCTGGATTTTATTTCATGAAATACTGTGTTACTCTGCAGTTGAATACACATGCTACCCAGATAGGAATAAATAAGGACATGGTTTCAAATATACATAATGAAAAATCGTATTTACCTCTTAAAAATCGTATCTTTCCTCTCATATTAGATACCTAAAAATCTTGAAAGTTTTTCCAAAAACATGTTCTTCAAAATCATAGCATCCAGCAAGGATGATTATGCTTATTACACTTACAAGAGGCAGAAATGGAAATTGTTGAAACAATTTGTCCAAATGATCTAACAAATTCATGATTGAACTGTAATTTAACCTGAATTGCGAGGGTCCTATCTTAATGATTTTTGCTGCTGCTTGTTCAAATAAAAGGATATTGATTTTAAGGCAATCACAACTGAGATGTGGTTCATATTTCTAATAATTTTCTCAGCAATGCTGTTTCATTTCTCACCTGGAAATAAAAGCATGTGTAAATGTGTTGCAATAGTATATTTTGGTAGTGTGGTCTCTGTATTTTCATAAATTTTTTTTTTATAAGATGGGGGCTTAGTGTGGAGTCAAAATAAAAAAACTTAAGATATATTCATATACAGAATCCTTCCTATATTTTTATTGTTTAGAGAAATAGCCCAGTGAAGAAATCATGGACTCTCAAAGAGGTGAAACATGTAATGATATTGACTGACTCCAAAAATTAAAAACAACAAACAAACAAAAACAAAAAAAAAACCTGTGTCTTTCTCAGGTAAACCTGGTTAACTGAATTTTTAAATATTGAATTTAAATACTGAATTATATCATTTATAGTCATTTGAATACCAGTGGCAAATATATATTTAGATATGCCTACCTTATAACCCACATCGTCATATGATTATGGACAATATAATTAACAACAAGACAAACATCTTAATCAATGCAAGGGGTAATACATCTTACAGTTACAGTTCTTTTTGTTTTCCAGAGTATTCTCATATTTATTATATTATTCTTTTTTGGGGTGGGGGTACTGGGAACTGAACCCAGAGGTGCTTTGCTACTGAGTTACAACCTTAACCCTTTTCTATTTTTATTTTTATTTTGAGACATTGTCTCCCAGGCTGGCCTTGAACTTGGGATCCTCCTACCTCCCCATTTGCTGGGATTAGTCTTGTGCCACCACATCCTGCTGTCAGTTTTTGAATAATGAATTATTTTGTACCTTATATATATTTACAAAATTATTCGCAAAATTAGAACTCTCTTTCCACTAAAGAAAAAACAACCAAATGTCCTTCTATCAGGGCGCTTTTTTTTTTTTTTAAATCACTTTCAGCTTCTATCAGGTTTTGTTTTTGTTTTTTTAACCTTTGTTTTTCAAATGTTGCTTGTTTTCTAATCTTGCATTTCACTGTCTCCATTTTCACGTTTTTTGTTCTCAGGAACACTGCTGCTTTAGGAAATCTTACACCTCATAACCAAGATCCTTTTGTTTTTTCTTTCCCATTAAATAGGGTCAGTTAACATCTTCCTAGGTGACAATGGCACATCCTTCCTTAGGGGTCAAATTCTTGACTACCAGACTCCAAATATTTTTCTAAAAATTTTTTACACTCTTCTTTCTTGAAACGGGGCTTTCTTTCTAAACCTGGAAATTTATGTTGGTTTTAGTCAAGTTTTTTTTTTTTTTTTTTTAGGTTTGGTATTATACATATTCTCTAACTTTCATCTTTAAAAGTTTGTGAATACCAATACTAGCTCTTTTGTTTGGTCTCAGTTTTTCTTAAATTTGTAAGGACCTTTTATTTAATTTAATTTTTTTTTTTTAAGTTGTAGGAAGACACTATCTTTATTTTATTTACTTCTTTTTATGTGGTTCTGAGGATCAAACCCAGTGCCTCACCCGTGCTAGGCAAGTGCTCTACCACTGATCTACAACCCCAGCCCTATAAGGATGTTTTAAATTTGAAATCCTTCATATTCTATTTTGTAAGATTAAACTTCTTCTGGACATTTCTTTCAAATGTCCTTATTTCTTTGAGCTTTATTTTCCATTCTTTGAATATGTATGTCCTTTTTTCACTTCGACATGGACAAGTGCAATGTACAGCATCTCTCTCATGTTCTGGGATCTAACTACTATTTGTGTGTGTGTGTGTGTGTGTGTGTGTGTGTGTGTGTGTGTACATGTACTCAGTCACACACACTGGGGATTGAACCCAGGGTCTTTTGCATACTAAGCACTTGATCTGCCATTGAGCCACATCCTCAGCCCTAACTACTAATTATTAAAACACAGCCACACTTAGCAACATTAAAATGCAAAATAGTTGTTGATTAATTAAACTTGTACTTTCTTCTTTCAGAAGTAGACATGGGGACCATCTTCTAAATTTTACATTTAGTCCAGAGAATGATAGAGAGATCGATCATGGTCTAGTGGCAATGCCTCCTGCAGAAAGGAGGCATTCATGATAAATGCTAAGACGGAAGATACACACCCATTGACCCCTGCGAGTCTCACCTTTACATAATCCTCTCTTGAGTGTATGCAGGAATATGGAACTTGCTCCTAAGGAAGAGCATGTGGCTGTCATTCCTTTGGCTAGGTGATGAGATGCAACTGCTTCCTTTATGTTTCATTATGTAAGTCTCAGCAGGTCAGTGACAGAGATTCTCCCACTGGCCTTGAAAAACTAAGCTGCCATATTGTGATTGGGCATATGAGAGGCCGCAGTGAATCCCTGTGTGTGGCCTCTAGGATTCAGAGTGGCCTCCACTTGAGAGCAGGTAAGAAGCTGGGGTTTTCAGTCACTCAGATGTAACAAAATTAATTCTGCCAACAACCTGAACAAGTTTGGAAGTGGATTCTTTCCCAGTTGAACTCCAGAAGAGAATACAGTGCAGCTGATAAATAAATTTCAGCCTTGTGAAACCCTGATCTGAGAACACAAAAACTGTGCCCATATTCCTGAGCATGGAAACTGTGAGAAACTACAAAGGTCTTCTTTTAAGTCAACAAATGTATGGTAATTTGTTACCACAATGGACTACTAATGTAGGAATTGTTACCTTTTTCCGAATGACAAGTTTTTTTTTTTTTTTTTTGCGGTGCTGGGGAATGACAATTTACAAAATATTCATGTGCTTTCTTTCCTGTTCTCTTTATTTCTATATTTTTCTATATTTGAATTTCTTTTTCAGGTTATGTTCAACTATTCTTTGGTTGAAATTGCTATAAATGCATAAGCACATGAACTTACCTATAACTATTTGCAGCTAGCATAGAAACATGCTGGAAAACTATCTTTTACAGTCAATAAAATGGATCATTTTCATAAGTTTACATGAAACCAGAGACGTTCCAAGATGACAACGTGTCTTATTTTAGTGCTTCTTCATTTAAATTTTCCCTTTGCCCCTCTGCCAAAGCTAATTTATTTTTGTGATGTGTTTACAGAAATAGCAACATCAGTTACTTCAAAATTATTGGTTTTATAAAGCCTTAGAACATCTGTGTGAAGTCTTTTGACCTGCCTGGCTATACAAATGATTAAAATTTATAATCCCATCAGTACTGATTTCTGTTGTTCAAGACTTGTGCATTCTCTATTTATATGATTAGTTGATTAGTCATACTCAAAGATCAGATTACCTACTACTGTATTCTTAAAGTCATCTTCTGTGGTAATCATCCAGTTGTGAATTTCCATAGAAATTACTTGCAGCAAGTGATTGACTTGTGTCTTCGAGAGATTTTTATTTTCTCTCATGGATGGTCCATACTGGGGGAATATGTGATGGACTATGAGTTAAATGATCACAGTGTTATTTTTGCCTGCTTAATTTTTAAAAATTGGACTCTGTAATGAATTACTAAAACATGTGGATTACTAAATCTACTGTGAAATAGCTATGTTGTTGACCCTGTCACACTGTATTTTCTTAAGTTGTGGGGAAAGGCTACAGGGATGGATTTTAAGAGATAGTAATAGTTGTAAGAGTAGTCGTCACAGTATTATAAACTTCTTTAATGTCTTTATATGCTACAGTCACAGACGATATTTGAACTTAATCCAGTGCCATTTCCATCTTGTTCAACCGAGAAAATGGTTCTTGTGGGAATTCTTTTTACTGTTTCCACCTGCCACAGGGTATTAGCAGATTAGAGCCAACACATGGGAGGTGCCCTGTGTCATCCAGGGGAACAAAGGCACATTTGTTTGCCCTTCTACCTTCAAGGATATTTGAAGGTCAACTTTTGAAGAGACTGTTTTGTGAACATAAAAATAGGCATGTCCTTGTGTGAAAATAGATATTTGGTCAAAATAAGGATCTTTCAACCACATAACTCTAAATAGGAAAGAAAGCCCAGAACAAGACACCAGTTTTTTCTCTCTTTTTCTTCAGTGTGCCAGGCCTTTAGCCATCCCTAGACATCTCCTGCTCAGGGAAGCCCTGTCTTAGAGATGCCTAGAATCCCACTGAAACTGCAGGCACTGGTCAGCAATCCTATCCTACCATGGGGTTGAGAAAGTATTTTTTCTTCCCCAACTTTGCATCCCACAAAGGACTGAAGTATGCAGATTTCTTGATGCTGTTCCTGAACTGATAAATGACAACATAAAATAAAAATTTTTATTATTTGATGGTATTCCTAAAATTTCTCATGTCTGCACTGCATGGTAGGGCTCTACAGGAATCATATTGCTAATCTTAATTTCCTCTTCTATAAAGTAGAATGAGGATGGGGAGATAGCTCAGCTGGTAGAGTGCTTGTCTCGTAAGCACAAGGCCGTGAGTTCAATCCCCAGTACCACACACACACACACACACACACAAAGTGGAATAAATAATGGGTTAAATAAATAGGATGTTTCAGACATGTTTAAGAAATATTCATTGAAGAAATGAACCCATGGGCAGACTGTTCATAATAGCCATAAAGATAATATTTTTGACACCCATAATTTCAAATGAAAGAAAATGCTTTTTCTTTTAATTTTTCTTGAAGAAGAAAGTAATTATTTTGAAAATGGTGATATACCATGACAACTAGCAGAAGATGCTCAAGAAAGTCATCTGTGAGAATTCATATTAAGCAGAAAATGAATCATCGAAAAGTGATTAGTGTGAGGTTTCCAAGGATTGGGTTGGTGACATAGGCACTAATATTAGAAGGATGCGGTTAATTCCATAATCTCTCAGAAAAAAGAAATTGCACTTGACTGAGTCATTGAAGGAGAAGTTATTTTTGACAGTTGCTTCATGCCTCATTTCAGAGTTCATTTTAAAAAATTTTAAAGGTTAAAATCATTGGAGAACAAGAGATACAAAACTTCATATGAATAAATAACAAACATATACAGAAACAGGGGCCTTCCAGGGGCAGAGCCCTGTCTTCCTGCAGTGGAGAGTGTTCCAGAAGTCTGGAGGAGGAGACGTGGCCAAGCTTCAACTGGCCGCAGGTGCAGCCGCTCTTGCACAGGGCGAGAACAATGTCCGGAGTGAGTCGGCATTGGCTTGGCGTCCCCCACGGTGACTGCCAGTTGTGTGCGGGCTTTTGTCTATTCTTTGTGTACTGTTCGACTCAGCTGGAGCCAAAAGAATCAGCAGCTGAAGCCGGAGCCTACCTTTCTGCAGAGAGCATAGCGTTTGATGTTTCTGGACATTTTTGCAACAGGCAACCCCTGCCCTGAGCTCCTGCTGCCTTACAAGCACTTGTCGCATGAAAGTACAAGTCTCTAAAACGGCACCTTCCGCACACTAGACTGCCATCGCCGAGGCGAGCAGACAGTTTTCTGACAGCTGGCTGTCCATCTGGTGTTTGATGTGTGGCAGAAAAGCACCGTGGGGTAATAAGAGAGATGGATGTTTCTCCGAGGTGACAACTCAGTGTTCCTGAGTGCATCCTCCCTTGGGCTTCCTGCCCTTCTGCCCTGCAGGCAGCCTCTTTGCACAGGATCCAACGCTTCCTCTTCCTATTGTAGTGCAGCTAAGCCATCTCCATTTACCTTCCTGGCTTTTCATGTACACGCAATTTCTTGATCACAACAAACATTTCAACTACTTTGTTGGAGTTTGTCAGCGTGAACACATCAGCAAAGGTTTTAAACAACGTCTATTCTTTTTCAGTTTTGATTCTTGCCTAGAATTCTTTATTTTTATTTGTTTGTGAACATTTTCTGTCATTCTAGTAAATTAGGAGAGGCGTTTATGCGAGACACAAGGCTGTAACTTTTCAAACTATATCAGGTTGAAGATAATCTTTTCAAAAACTGATAATCTTCAGTGTGCTGTATTTGAAATTTATAAATAGTTCAAATATCTGCACATACATTCCTGTGTCATGGGTATGCAGTTTAATAACTGTTTGGACAGGTATCATTTGAGATGACTACACTTCTAAAAATTACACTTGGTGTTTACAGAAAATGTTTTGCACTTTTTTTTTTTTTTCTTTTTTTGCGGTGCTGGGGATCGAACTCAGGGCCTTGTGCTTGCAAGGCAAGCACTCTACCAGCTGAGCTATCTCCCCAACCCTGTTTTGCACTTTTAATAGAATAATGCCTTACAAATAATGAATTTTTTTATGTTCTGTATATTTTATTTTGAAAAACAAGTACCTAATACATTTCAGAAAGATTGAGAAATGATTAACGTTTCAATGATTTTGGAACGGGAGAACTTCCGATTTCAGTTATATAAAAATTAGTTAATTTTGATATCTCCTTTTTTATATTTAATTAAATTATTGTTATTATTTTGATTCATTATACACAAATGGGGTACAACTTTCATTTCTCTGGTTGTACATAAAGTAGAGTCACACTGTTTGTGTAATCATACATGTACATAGTGTAATGTCATTTGTCTCATTCTGTTATCTTTCCTTCCCTCTGTCCCCTCCCCACCTATTTTCCTCTACACAATCCATTCTTTCTCCATTCTTGCCTTACTCCCCCACCCTTTATATATCATCATCCACTTATCAGAGAAATCATTTGGTCTTTGGTTTTTTGGGGAGATTGACTTTTCACTTATCATGATATTCTCCAACTCCATCCATTTACCCGCAAATGTCATAATTTTATTCTTCTTTATGGTTGAATAATATTCCAGCAATAATCAACAAAGTGATGAGAGAGCCTACAGAGTGGGAGAAAATCTTTGCCACATGCACTTCAGATAGAATACTAATCTCCAGAATTTATAAAGAACTCAAAAAGCCTTACACCAAGAATACAAATAACCCAATCAACAAATGGGCTAAGACACTTCACAGAAGAAGATCTACAAGTAATCAACAGATATATGAACAAATGAAAAAATGCAAATCAAAACTACACTAAGATTTCACTTCACCCCAATTAGAATGTCTATTATCAAGAATATAAGCAACAATAGGTGTTGGCGAGGATGTGGGGAAAAGGCACACTTATATGTTGCTGGTGGGATTGCAAATCGGTGCAGCCACTCTGGAAAGCAGTGTGGAGATTCCTTAGAACACTTGGAATGGACCCACCTTTTGACCCAGCTATCCCACTCTTTGGTCTATACTCCAAGAACTTAAAATCAGCAAACTACAGTGATGTAGCCACATCAATGTTTGTAGCAGCTCAATTCACAATAACTAGACTGTGGAACCAACCTAGATGCCCTTCAATAGATGAATGGACAAATAATGCATTTTAAAGGAGCATGAATTATTTAAATGACAGAATTTTTTAATTGCCAGATCATAGATAAAATGATTATTTTTAAAGCAATACAAACAGCAGAGGTACAAA
This sequence comes from Sciurus carolinensis, assembly GCF_902686445.1. NCBI lineage: Eukaryota > Metazoa > Chordata > Mammalia > Rodentia > Sciuridae > Sciurus > Sciurus carolinensis. The sequence goes on along the minus strand of NC_062214.1, from coordinate 157,410,960 downwards.
CTCCAATAACATTTACATGTTAAAACATGGAAAAGATTTTGATTGTGTTAGTTTTTCGTTGTTGTTGTTGCAGTTCTGGTGATTGAACCCAGGGCTTTTTACATGCTAGGTAAGTGCTTTACTACTGAGATACATCCTTAACCCTTTCTTTAAATTTTATTTTGAGACAAGGACTCACTAAGTTGCTGAGGCTAGCCTCAAACTTATGACCCTTCTGCCTCAGCCTTCCTGTGTACCACTAGGCCTGAATCTGATTTTGTTTAGCCCCATTGTGTGATCTTAATATAGGCAGCATATAGGACTGATTCCTGGGAAGCACCCAAAGGCTGTATCTTGAAAAGGAATGAGCCTTCTGAGCAGCAATTATCAAGATATCCGAAAGGAAGAAGCTCAGCTTCCCATGGAGCAGCCTGGGCTTCTCGCTTACTTGGGGCACCTCCTCTCTGAGGTACATGGGCATTTTGCTGCAAAGAGGACCCTGGCCTATTCTGCCTTGTCCAGTGTCGTTCTACTGTTATTTCTCTTCACATCATCATTGGCATCAAGTGTGAGGCCATAGTGCTTAGCTTGGAGACATGGCCTCGCGTGTGTTCTCAGAAACTGTTAGATTTGCTGATGGGAGAAAACAGCCCAGGGGTGATAAAACCCAAGCAGGCCTGCCTCTTGCATTGAACAGTCAAGGGTTTCTGTGCTCTCCTGGTAGACGGAAGAAAAAAAGGGATGGAATTTTATTTTATTTTATTCATTTATTTATATTGCTGGTTGTGAGCCAGATTGGCTGGATGTGGGGTATAACTAAAATGGAAGTCCTTGCTATAGCTGTTATCAACACAGAAAAATAACTGATGATATTAATGATTTCAAAAAAGTAAATCGAGGAGTACTTTGGGCTGTTACAGACATTGCTATTTGTCTTGTTTAAAATGGAAAAAACTCGTTTAAAGGGACACAATTTAAGCTGTCTGGTGAGAAATCTGATATTTGCAACCAAGTAGATTAGAAGGTGAATCAAAGGAAAGTGAAAAACAAAAGGAAACCGAAGCGATTGAACATCAAAATTTGTTCAAAAAAGAAATGTTATGATCAGGGATTTCAGTGTGCTCTTGTTATTTATTTATTTTTTCCCAAACAAAAAGGGAGTGAGGAAAGAAGGAAGGAGAGTTAGTTAGAGGGAAGGAAGAGAGGGAGAAGGAGAGAAAGAGGAAAAAAGGAAGAAGGCTGATTCTTTAGTGAAAGGGGAAAAGTTTAAATATCTAAGTTTGGTGTTAAGATATATTTTTGATCTAAAACATAGTGTTTTCCAATGAGTTTCACATTTTCACTTTTCCTAAAATAGTTATCCTGCAGAAAAATGGCTCACCACAGAGCTAGAGAAAGGCCAGAATGTGAGCAGAGCAGCAGGTCAAGGCCAGGAAGGAGATCCCAGAAATGACCCCACAGGACAACCTCCTCCCCAGGCTGACGCAGGGCCCTGGATTCCGCCCTTTTTCAGAAGTGGAGCCCATGCTACAAAGCAGTGAGCTTTACAGTTTGCATGAATTCCCTGCACTGTGGAAAGTGGACTTACCTAGCACAGATTTTAGATTTTCTGCCAAACCCGCCAGTGAGTACCATCCCTCTCCATGTGGCCTCTCCAACCATCTTTACCTTTGGTTTTCAACAATCTGATTATGTGTGGACAGGATTTCTTTGAATTCATTCTGTTTAGTATTCAGTGAGCTTCTTGAGTCTGTAAATGTATGTCTTTCTCCAGATTTGGGAACTTTTCATATAATATTTCCTCATGGATCATTTCTTCCTCTCCTTTAGCGACTCCAATAGCGTGAGTGTAGGTGATTTGATAATTGCCCCTCAGATCCCTGAAGCTCTGTTCTGCTTTGTTTCTTCTATTTCTTCCCATAGGACAATCTTTTTAAAAGAATTTTTTTATTTGTTGTTTTTAGATATACATGACAGGAGAGTATATTTTGACATATTATACATATATGGAGTACAACCCATTTCAGTTAGGATTCCATTCTTCTTGAACACAATGCTGAGTTACACCGGTCGTGTGTTCATATGTGAACATAGGAAAGTTATGTCCAATTCATTTTACTGTTTTTCCTATTCCCTTTCCCCTCCCTTCCCTTCATTCCCCTTTGTCTAATCCAGTGAACTTCTATTCTTTCCTTCCCTACCCTTCCTTGTTGTAGGTTAGCATCCACATATCAGAGAGAACATTTGACCTTTAATTTGGGGGAAACTGGCTTATTTCACTTAGCACGATAGTCTCCAGTTCCATCCATTCACTTGCAAATGCCATAATTTCATGCTTCTTTATGGCTGAGTAATACTCCATTGTATGTGTTTTGTGTATCACATTGTCTTTATCCATTCATCCCCACAGGACAATTTATATTGATTTATCTTCAAGTTTGTTGACTCTTTCCTCTGTCCTGTCTATTCTGCTACTGAGTTCATCCAGGGAATTTTTTATTTCAGATACTGTATTTTTCAGTTTTAAAACTTCCATTGTTAGAAATACATTCTATTTCTCTGTGGAGAACATTGATTCCCCCATCTGTTTCAAGAGTCTTTACATTTACCTTATGGAAACCTGTTATACAAAGTAGTTTTAAAGTCTTTGTATTGTGGGGCTGGGGTTGTGGCTCAGTGGTAGAGTGCTTGCCTGGCATGTGTGAGACACTGGGTTCGATTCTCAGCACCACATATAAATAAATAAATAAAAAATAAAGACTCATCAACAACTTAAAACATTTTAAAAAAAAAAGTCTTTGTATTGTAATTCCAACATCTGGTTCATCTCAGAGTTGGCATTAGTTGCTCCTTTCTGGGAGACATTAATTATTTTGTTTTGTTTCAGAGGCAGAAGCCTGCGAAGGTTTAGGCCATATATTCTGTCTTCCCTCTTTGGGCAGAGTGTCCAGCGTAGGTTCAGCTTTCTAAGTCTCCATGACACTTTTTGTTTGTTTGTTTCTTCTTTCTTGTACAACTTGGAGGTGATCCTGGAACTTGGATCAGTTCACTCTTAGAATTATGTTCATTCTCAAAGTCTCTCCTGAGATTCCAATCTTCACACACTCCCCCACTCCCAAGCGCCTCTATTCCTGGTTCTTCTGGTCGGAAAGATGGGGTTCTTTTAAAGTTTTAGCCTTGTGTGCTAAATAACTCCCCCATCCCAAATATCTGGACCCACACTCAGGGTGAAGCAATGGTAGGAAAATGAGAAAGAAGACTGGGGGCGATGCTTGCTGGTAGGGTGTGTGCTTAGCAAGCGGGAGGCCCTGGGTTCCCCCTGACAGTGCAAAGCAAGTGAGGGAGAAATATACCAGGATCCAGCCACACTCGTCCCATTGGAGCCTCTTTTCCTGCCATGACAGTGCCAACCTATGACCCAGCTGGGAGAGAAAGAGAAGGAAAAGGGAAGCAAGGGCTGCTCCCACACCCTTCAGTGGGAGGGGCTTCTCATTCTGCTCCTCTGGCCAGAAAGCTCTCCTTGTTCACCTTTGCTAAGCAGTGCCCTGATTTGGCTCACCCTGCAGTAACACCACAAAGATAGAGATGCAAGAGCCCCAAATCAGACACTGACCAAAAAGCACCAGAAAAATGACCACCACCACTGTGGTCTTACTTCAAGTTTTGAATTTTGGTTTCAAACTTATTTGAATTCCCAGGTAGTTGTTTCTTATGTTTTTGCCCAGAGTTTTTATTTGTATTCAGTGGGAGAGAGAAAGTTAAACTCACAGTGTGATTGATTACCTATATATAAAAATATATGTAGTTATATTTGATATTTAAAAAAAAAAAGACTGTAAGGCCAAACTGACCATCATGACTATTGTGGACTTGTAGGATTACGTTTCCCCCGTCTTCTAATTTCTAAGTGTTTTGTAACACGCCCTTCATAGTTAATGCTGCATCTTCTAAATCTTTGATTTGCTGAGTCTGTTTTGAAGGCCCATCAAGTTTACAACTATTAGAAACCCTTAAATCCTGTAAGAGCTGCTTTTAGCTACAAGACACAAAAATCACCAATTCAGAGGCTTTGGCAATGGTATAATATATCTTTTCACGTAATAATAAATCCACAGGAAAGTAGTTGCGGGGATGGTTAACTTCACACCATCACCTGCCGTCCTTAGGCGTGGCTTTGGTCTCAGGCTGATTCTCCTCATGGTTGCACAAAGGCTGCGATGGTTTCTGAATTAACTTATAGATGCAGCAACATCTAGAGACTGAAATGGGCCCTCTCCCTCTTTGTATTACTTAGTATTGGGTGTAATTATAAGTGACAGAAAACCTGAAATAGCAGGGACTTAAGTGTGGCTTCTTTTCTGTTCTGCCATATGTGGTCTCCATTCCCAAGTTTATCCATGGTCCAAGGAGCTGGTCGTCCTACCTCCAGCTATCATACCCATATTCCACATAGCAGAATAAAGAAAGGGAAAATAAGTAGACAAAGAGAACTTGTCAGAAGTCCATAGAGGAACCTTCCCAGGAGATACCACTTTTATTCCATTGGCCAGAACTTATTGGACCAGAATGGGCCACAAAGGATGCTGAGAAATGCATTATTTATTCTGGGAGTCCCAGTGTAGCCCAGCTAAACTTTCTCCTGCTATGGAATAAGTGGAGCATGCCTAGTGCAGAGGCCCCGTTCTTCTACCCCTCAACAATCTTCCCCAGAAGAAGACTTCCTTTTATGTCTTATTGGCTGGAAAAGTATTGCCAGCCATGCCCAGACCAACCCTAGTAAAGGAAGGGTGTTACCATAGTAACTTCCCTCTATCCAGACTCACCTGGAGTTGGACTATCCTCTCCTGAAGGATTTGGCTTCCCAGTAAGGCAGATACCTGAGTGAAATCAGAATTCTTAGGAAGAAGGAAAGGGCGTAGCAAAAGGAGGGGTGTAGAGCAGATTTGTTGGGAAAGCTTCCTTTGTATGGAGTACAGCCATGCCCAAGTCCCTGATTTCATCAAGTGAAATTGAACTGTTTATCTGTGCTGCCCTTATTATGATCCCACATCTGCACAACTGCTGAAATCAATAATGGATATATTCTGTACAGATTGAGAAGATGAGGAAAGGAGAATGGGGACAAAGTCTCCTCCTCCCACAAAACCCAGTTGCTGCTAGTGGCTCCCCCTGGGGTGAATTCTCTCTCCTATGTCATTTGGATTAAGTTCTGGGATGTCGAATTTTTTTTTTTTGTCTTCAGAAGTATTGATTTGATAAGTTTCCCAGGAAAAGTATAACTGTTCCTTACCTATGATTGACTAGGAAGAATCCTGAAGAATAGAAAATAGAAAAAAACACAAATTGGTATTTAGAATTTAGGGTGTTTTGATTAATCATATATATGTTTTGTTTTGCTACATGTGAAATTTTGGGGGCAAAAGGAAAGCAGCCTATAAGAAAGGATGAAAAAAAAAATGAATGCAGGAAGATGGCGGTGAATGACAAGTGAAACAGTAGCAGGCATGTGTGGGAGAAGGAGGGAAGGAGCTGTGTGCTTTTGTCACTGTTATGTTGCTATGGTAATGAAGCAAAATTGGGCTGATAGTGCTTTATGAGTCTGTTTTGAATGAAGAACCAAATACGTGCACATAGAATGGCAAATTAAGTCTTTGGTAAACCAAAAGGACAGTCTAATTGTACCTCATCTAAATTCAGTATCAGCTTTATAAAAATTCTCACATTTTATTGAAATAAAATCTTAAAGAAGATTCCAAAGATTTAGCAATGATTTTGAACTTGTTTTTGTGGATTAGCAATGAATAAGAGCTTCACAATGACAAAGCACATATTCACTGTGGAAAACATTTTAAATACATAAAACAAAGCAGATGCCAAAAAAAGACTCATGATCCTGCGAACATGTTTTCTGTTGCACCCCCATAAAATACCTATCTATCCATGGTACATTGTGGTTACCCAACAAATAGGAATTATCTTGATCATCAACAACCACACGTGCATAAGGCGTAGTTGATCATTATTTGCTGGCTTATCCATTGAGGTTGCTGTTCAAATGTTACAGTAGGTGCCCTGCAGGGGTCACATTCAGGTGTATCGCTGAGAGGAATAGTAAACCTGCCAAAGGGGTTCGGCAGGAGGCACTTATTTTTCTGTGACTTTCATAGGAAAAAAAATCGAGTTTAAGGAACATGCATCTAACTACTTAGTCAAGATTTAGAGATGCCAACTCATATAACTAAACCCCACAGAGATGGCTGAATTTACACAAATTTATTAATTGCAGCAATAAGGAATATAACTGCCAGGAAGATGTTGCATTTCCATCTATGGAAGCAGTATATCCTCTTTTTTTGTTAAGCAACAACTACCAAAAAGAAAATCAGGTTACCAATAAACAGAATCAGGATTTAAATGTGTATGTCAATCAGATAGGTTGCTGTCTTTCCTAGACAGTTCATATAGTCTATCTAGTCTTACTTAGTACCATATAATTAACTACATATTTTTCCCTTTCTAAACATAATTGTGGGAGGTCCTGATTGTAGAGGTTTAAGTCACATATTTATAGACAAATTCTTGACTTATTTTCTAAGATGGCTGTTCATGCTCATTATTTGTTGATGTCACTAGTTAACTCTGGGGATAACGAGGCCAGCTTTAACACCATGTTCTTTAATGGTCTCTGTTGGATTGAACAGTTTCATAGATAGAATTAAAGGGTTTCAGTCTGTTTTGTTAAAAGTTTATAGAATAAAATGTTAAAGGTTACCGGCATAACTTGACAATATCATTTGCTTAATAAATATTTCTTGAGTACTTATTGAAAAAATAAATGGAGTAACTCATCAAGCCCCAGGACTCTGAGATTTTTCTAAGCCATTAGAATTGCCATTTTAAAGCTATAGTGATCTTCACTGGCATCATGTGGATTTCCTAAGGGGAGAGGATTTGGCTTAGAAATTGAACTTTGAGCCACTTTAAAACACATTCGGTTTGGGACTATGCAGAAGTAATTATGTGGAAGTCAGCTGAGAATCATGTGAACAAGGGTTTCCTGGGAAGAGTGGGGAGATAGGTCATGGGGCATGTTAATGTTCTGAGGCTAAGACCAGTCAGGAGAGTCGTGGCCCACCCTCAAGCTGGTCAGTTCCTTCTGTGAGTTTCTTGTGATCCTAGGTGGTCCCCAGACTAGACAAGGTAAGGTCACCCATGTGGTCCAGATTGGACAGGGAAGGAAGTAAAGCTGGGAGGAGGGCTGGAGATTATAGACTGGAGTCCTGGATGAAGCAAAAGATGAGGTTAAGTGGGAGTAGGAGAGTAGGGGTGGTGGAGTCAGAAGATGAGAGAAGGCTGGGACTAGAGTGGAATTTCTTCAAGTGCAGTAAAAGAGCTCTAGCATTGGAAAGTTTTAGGATATGGTCAGGTGTATGAGTTCTTATTCATAAGCTAAGCACTCATAATTTTTGGGAAATAATTCTTTGAAGCAAATGGTTCTAGAAGAGGCTGTGAATCCTCTTGGCCACAGGGGTGGATGTATCATCCAAGCCAATCAGAATTCCTCCACGGAGTTTTCAATACTTGATTGGGGAAATGGGTGGAAGAAAGAAGAAGGAGCATCTCTCAGGGGACGGAAGTATGAGAATGTGATCCTGGAACATTGCTCCAGATGACTTTCGAGGGCAAGCTTTCCTTCTGAAGGCTCAGTGATTGAGTCTGCCAAAATAAACTGACAGTCTGACAACAGACAAACCAACAGGAGAAAAGGCATACAAATTTATTAGCATGCCTGCCTTAGTTAGCTTTTTCACTTCTGTGACCAAAAGACCTGACAAGAACAACTTTAGAGGGGGAAAAGTTTATTTAGGGCTCACAACTTCAGAGGTCTCAGTTCATAGACGACTAACTTCATTGCTCTGGGCCCAAGGTGAGGTAGAACATCAAGGTGGAAGGGCATGGCAGAGGAAAGCAGCTCAGACATGACAACAAGGACGAAGAGAGAACTCCCCTCACCACTGTCAACCCCAAAGGCACATCCTCAGTGACCCACCTCCTCCAGCCACACCCTACCTGCCTGCAGTTACCACCCAGGTAATCCCTGTCAGGGGATTAATGTACTGATTAGATTAAGGTTCTTATAACCCAATCATTTCACCTGCGAACTTTCTTGCATTGTCTTACACATGAACTTTTGGGGATACACCTCATATTTAAACCATAAAAATGCCTATGTGCATGGGAGCCTTACAAATATGAAATTCAAGGAAGGGCCAGATGATTGAGGCTTTTAAAATCATCTTATTGGGGGACAGGAAAATGGGGGATGCAGTTAATTTGGGCAGGGAATTTTAATAGGGAATAAGTGAACCCCCAAAACAGACAGAGCCTGGTGCAAAGTTCCTTTGGGCTTTAGATGTAGTGTTTGACTTTTAGCCTCTTTCTCTGTGATATAAGTTTCATCTTCCTTGGTCAGTGACATTTCAGTATGAGAACTGGAAGAAACTGTTCCTCTTTGGTAGATCTGTAAGGCCCCAATGAGTTAACTTAAAAAGTTGCCAGAGCTGCTGATGCTAAAAAGGGGTTAAAAATGAAAAGCTGCAGATGAGCTGAAGTCAGCCTAGCTAGATAACAGGATGACCTTGGCAGCTAATTTAGGCTGTTGTTAGGGGTAACGGAGGATCCCCCCGACTGCAGTCAAACTGACCTCACCACTGACCTCATGTAGACCAATGGTTACTATGATGACTAAAACTTGGCAGCCAAAACGTATCCTGATATGCAAACAAGGACACAAACCCTCTAATTGTAAAAGAGAAACTGAGTCCCTTTGTCTTAAGTGTATAAAACAGCTTGTAAACTTGTGCTCGGTATACTCAGCATGGACTGCTAAGCTGGTCTGTGTTGAGTGCCCGAGAGCTGCTTGAATAAACTGGTCCTTTTGTGCTTGCATCGGACTCTGGCTCCCTGGTGGTCTTTGGGGGACTCGTTGACCGGCATTACAGATCCAGTCTGTAGGTAGATAAAGGAACTTTAGAGGATGCCTCCTGCTTCACTTGCTTCTCCCCAGGTACTCTCAGTTTTAAGGTCAAAGTGGCAAATTTTGGGATATTGCTTTCTGCACCTCAACACTCCTAAATCTGTATTCTTGACTCTAAACTCTCCTTTGTCCTTCAGAAACCCTACAGATACCTCCATCCCAATACCTCATTTATCTCTGACCCAGATGGAGGTCTTCATCTTCCCCCCACCCAACCTGAACTCCATCCTGCATTGCTGTCAGCGTACTGGCCACCTAAACCGGAAATCTGGAATCCTCTGCATCTCTCTCTGCTTCAGCCTAAACACAATCACTGAATCCTGTTAGTTCTACCTTACAAACAGTTGCAGACTTCTTCCCTCCTCTCAATTTCCAATGGCTTGGCCTTGGTACAGATTTTCACCACAAGCTCTTCACTTGTCATCTTGTCTCCTTTCTTAAAAAAACTCCAGTCTATTCTGTCTAATCTCCACCTCTCCATGCCGCCCCTGGATAAAAGGAACTTTTTCCTTTGCACTTCAGGGTTCCACTCCTGTCCCCTCTGCAGCCACTTCCCTGGCTGTACCCCTTCCCTCCAGCTCACTGCTGCCAGAATCTTTCCATTCTCTCCATATTTCAAACTTGAGCTCAAAGGCTGCTCCTTTTGCCTAAAATTCCTCTTTTTTTTTCATACTGTTTATGCTTAAAAGTTGGACTGAGTACTGCCTTCTCCAAGTGTCCTTTGATGACAGCTTTCACACTAACCTCCCTGGATGTGTGTGCGCCTATAGCACCAAGAACTATTGCCAGGGGAGGACTTACAGCCCTGTCTCATGATTACAAATTGTCTCACTTCCTCACTAAGCTGCAAGTTCTTTGAGGGAAGAGATTTGAGTCTTATTCAAATTTGAATTCTGTTGCCTGTTTTGAGTCTAACATACACTAGGTCCTAATCATTACCAACTGAAGGATAAATAAATGAATGAGTGATACAAACTGAAGGATCAATAAATGAATGAGTGAATTCAGGGAAAATACATCACTCACTATATGAAGTTCTTGATTCTCCGAACCCATTCCCTTCCTGGCAATGATGATTCTACAAAGAACTGTTAGATCATATCTTGTCTAAACACTAAATCCTCATTAAAATTTCTTTGCTATCAAAGATTCAGCTGAAAACAAACCCAAAACCAAACAACAGTTGAATGTCTTCATTTCTACAGATGAAGAAACTCAGGCACAAACAAGTTAAATGACACACTGCTGGGTCAGCTGGGATGCATCTTGGCTCCTGTGTCCTGATTTGGTGCTTTATCCACTCTATCAAGCACCTGAAAATGCAAATACTTTTGATCCTGTTTCTTTGAGGAATACATTTTGTGTGCTTCTAGCTTTAGGAAAGGAAAGCTCCCACCTGCAGACAGCTCTAAGTATGTATTTAAGCCCCTTCTGAATTGTCTTTCCTGTGTATTTCAGGACTGGGGAGTTAAACAGAGTGCCTCTAATTAGGCTTCCCTTGACCTCCATGGACTTTAGAAATGCCAAGGAAGGAGAAGGTGAGCTTCTCCCTCACCAGGCTGTGAGGGTAAACTTGGTTTCTTAAATGGGATTCACTTGCTCTGGTAATGTTCCTTCCATAAAAACCATTCACAGGTAACTCATGAAACTAAAGCCTGTGGTACTGGAGGTGGTGAGGGGTGGGTGGGTGTCCCTGAAGTTAGAAGCAAAATTGAGAGTCATTTTCATCTTTTTTTTATAGAAACCTGGACTTATTTTCAAGACTTGCCTGATTTTCATACTTCCTTCCATTCCCACCACCCCCTCCATTTTCTCTATGTGTCTGCCACATCTGTTAAAATGATCCCTCCCGATTTTTCCTTTAGTTTTGTTTTTGTGATTACTGTACTTATTGGTTATGGCATTTACATACGTTTAGCAAGTTAGTTTGAGTGTGGTTTTCTATAAGATAGGACATAGGCAAGTTTATTAGACATTTGATTTTTTTGAATTGCTGGATGCAAAATACTTTGGGGCATTTTCCAATAATGTGTATAAGAGAATATTTTATAGATGGCTGTTAGTCAAATTATTGCCTTTCATCACCTCTTAGAGGTTTTCATGTTTCTTCCTGTCTGTGATTTAAGGATGTTTACTTACCCAAAGAATAACAGAAAAAACCACAAACATGAACAACTGGGGACAAACTACAGATGCAGACTTTGCATCTTTCTGAGGCTTCTAGGCTACTGGGTTTTGCTGAGCCAAAGATTGCCTGACATCATTGTGTGTACATGTGGTGTGTGTGTTTATGTGTGTGTCTGTGTTTTAGTGTAATACTTGTTTATACATGTATAAGTGCAGACATCATATATACTTGTTGAGATATCAGATCAAAACACCCTCAGAAACATATTTTTTGTTATGGTTGGAAACAATTTTGGGCACTGGGCAATTCCAAGGAAGTATAATCAAGGTAATTGCATAACCAGCTATCTCTTTTTTCACATCAGATAGTCTCACAAAATTTTAACTGTCTTTAATAAAAAGACACTCTGAGTATTTTTTAATGAAATCTTCTGAATCAATTTCTTGTTAGCTTATAGTTGAAGAATAATAAATATTCTAGAACCTTAAGTTGTGATTACACAATAGAAAAAAAAATGCTTCTGGAACTGATGATACCCTCAACTCCCATGGTGGGCCCAACAGGGGTCTGAGCATCCTCACAGATTCCCTTCCCCCTAGATCCTTCCCTGCAGCCTCCAAGAATGCCTGTCCAGGCAGCCTCAAGCTTCCAGTAGGGGGTGCTATTGTCTAATACAACAGCCTATTGTTCTCAGAATTTGGTTATCGCTTCAGATCATTTCTAAACTTTGCCCTTTCCCAAGATTTAATCTGTTTAAATTGATATTGGTTATTTGCTCTTAAGTTTACTGTGAATTTAATCTGTTACTGTTTAATACATGAAAGCGTGATTTTGGTTGCTGCTGCTGCTTCACTGCATGAATTTCCCCCAGAATGTGTCCTGAATATAAGTGAGCTTGTTCAGGAAAATAAATGATGATTTTATTGTTTTAAAAACAATGAAATATTTAATTACTTCGAAAAAATGCGTGATGTGAATTGTTTGATTTCTGTAATCAAACTTGTATATTTAAGAATATACAAGTCTTGCCTTGAAAATTTTATTTTTCAGCCGGTGGAGATGCATTATATTTGCATTTTTGAGCCTGAATAATTTTAATTCCATTTTTATTGTACAAACCCAAGAGGAACATTTGCTTTGTTTTCACTGATTACTTATACAATTATTCTTTTCAGATATTACATGAACCATGAACCATAATATTATATTCCTTGCTAATACATTTTGGCAAAAGTATTTACATGAAAACACAATACATAAATGTAATGACTTTCTCAAATGAGTACATTGTTGCCATGAAGCAATTACCCTTATTTTAATACAAGTAAAATTCATTAAATTTTTCTCAATTAGCAAAGCGACTTTTCCAAATGAACTAGTGAAGAAAAAACATTGCTTGTTTTATCCTAACCCAGCTCATTTGCCTTTTATTACCAGGTGCCTATTTGAGGAGGAGAGAAAAAAGAGAAGTGTTTAATTTTAATAAACTTGAAGCAATGCTGACTCCTAGGGGATTAGGTATGGTTCTGACACACTTAGTTTCTTTTCAGTTAGTTTCAAAGTAAAAGTTAGATTTGAAAGCAAAAGGCTTTGAAGCAAAGATATTATGTTTGAGGTTCTCTCATGTTGAAAAGTAGAACTTTGAGGCCCAAAGGAACAAATCCTTTGGATTGCAAACTTAATTTAAACAAAAGAATATTTTATTGTCCCCCTCTCACAAAAATGTTGAAGTCTCTGTAAGTCTAATAACCATGCATGCCATCTGACACAGAATAGTTGAGTTGAGCCCTCTGCCTTTGAGTGCAAATGTAGCTTTTTGGAAACCAAACATAATTAACTTTGAATTCACATTTATATAGCATAGATTTCGGGTTAACTTATCTCAACCTCTGTTTTCTGAAGTAAATTTAAGGTCTAGTATTTGTTATTCATTTTCTGTGTAGAGCAAAAACATCTTAATTTTTAAGATTAAAAAAATTATGCACATGCTAAATGACTCAGGTTATAGGATCTGTAAAATCTGTAGATATTCCTAATAAAAATTCAAGGGCTAATAATATTAATTATCCTATATGTTGGGGTGGCTCCTATTTTTAAGATTCTTAGTATCATGGAATCTAATTCTCGTAATACCTGTTTAGCATTCTTCAGGTGGATGGTAAGACATCAGTTAGTATTCCTAAGGGTATGATATTAAGACTGAAATTCCAATTGCTAGTAAAGTTTTTCTAGGACAACCAGTAGTGTTTTCTAGGGAGAACTAATATGGTGTCTGTCTTGTAGAAAGCTAAAGTGTTAATAAAATTATGGGGAAAATTATCAATGTATTTCCTTGATATTCCACATAACTCTTACCTTGACAGGGGTTAGAGTCCTTAAAAATTAAAGAGAAGGAGAAGGAGGAGAAGAATATTCATGCCATTAAAGCAAGGGCATGTAGTATTCTCCAATAAAAGGAAAGAGGCTCCTCAGAAAGATGGCTGATGCAGGCCTGAGGCTGGGAATACACAAGCTGCCTCTATAGCCTCTGTTAGTGCCAGAGAGTGAGGAAGGGCTCAAAGCACCAACACCAACAGGGAAATGAGACTTGGAAAGGGACATAAGAACCAACCTAAAGCTGCCAATTGACAAACCTGGAGAATTTGAGCCACAAAACAAATAAGGGAGTATTAAATTATATCTCCAAGTATAAAATCAGCATTCATCAGTCCATGATTGAATAAATAAACTAATAGGGAGAAGAACTAAATCTTCTATGTGGAAGAATTCCAAATAATTTATGTAGATACTCACCACCACCCCTAAAGCTGGTGGAGCTTTGCTCTCCACCCCTTGAGGGTGAGCTGTGCTTAATGACTGACTTTTGACAAGCAGAGTGTGGAAAGAGGTAGTAAAAACTCTATGGTGGAGAAATGTGATGTGCCCAACACTATCTGTGAGCAGGAGTAATTGGTAAAAAGTCATGTTGATGGCTTGTCTTACTCCCAAATACCCTATCCCTAGTTGAACCGTGGTCAGAAGCGTCAGACAAACCCACACCGAAAAATGTTTTATGAAATACCTGACTAGTGCTCCTCAGAACAACCCAAGTCATAGAAAACAAGGAGAATCTGAGAAATTGTTATGGAGTGGAGGAGGTGAAGGAGACTTCATGACTAAATGTAATGTGATATTCTAGAATATAATCCTGGAGCTGGGAAAAACTGGGAAACAGAATCAACTGGAGAATTTAGTAATGTTCTCATATTGGTTCCCTAATTGTGACCAATGAACCAGGAGAAGTAGTGATGGGTATAAGGGAACACTGTACTTAACTTTCGCAATTTTTCATTAAGTCTAAAACTATTCTAAAATTAAGTTAATTAAAAAAAGAAAGGAAAGAGAAAGAAAGAAAGAAAGAAAGAAAGAAAGAAAGAAAGAAAGAAAGAAAGAAAGAAAGGGTATTTAAGATTCATTTCTATTACGCTGCTCTTAATAGTTGGGGGAAGAAATTGTGGGTGGGGAAAGAGGAAAAGCTAGAATGATGTGTGGACTGTGCTCCCCTCCCCCACCCAAAGCATTCCCCCTTTCTGGGTATTAGTGATCATGATGTCAGCTGGGTTGGAAGAAGTTCATGTTTGGTATGTAGCTCATGGTTAATGTGATGGATGTGCCTGATCATATGAAGCATCAGCAGGCACTGTGGTTCTAACACAACCTGGGACTCCCTTTGCCTCTCCACTGTGTAGAATACCCAGTCCCACTGGATCCTGTTTTTCCTAATTGGCTTCCCCTCCCTTTCTGGGGGTTGGAGAACAACGATAAAGGACCTTCTCCATTAGTTTAATGGAAAAGAATACATAAATAAAGTTTGAGAAACTTGAATCTCTAAATGTCTCACTTAAGTGATATTTTGGGTCTAGAATTCTAGAATGTAAATTACCTTCCCTCAGAAGTTTGGAGGCATCACTTCACTTTGTTCCAGCTTCCTGTTCTCTTTCTTAAGAAGTCTGATGAAACCCAGGGTTGTTTTACTGCTGAGCTACATCGCCAGCCCATTTTTTATTTTTTATCGCCAGACCTTATTTTAGATATGGTCTCTGTAAGTTGCTGAGGTTGACCTTGAACTTCCACCCTCCTGCCTCATCCTCCCAAGTTGCTGACAGATGTGGGCCACTATGATCTGTCTGTCTGATTCAGTTCTGAATCTGGTTTATACCTAATCTGTTTTCTTCCTTTGAAAGCTTTATAGATCTTATCATTGTCTTCTGAGTTCTGAAATGTCATTACTATGAACCTTGTATAGGTCTATTTTTCTTTATTGTACTGAACACATTCTAGGCCCTTAATTAAATTAAATTAAATTACTTATTTTTGGATACCAGGGTTTGAACTCAGAGGCACTCAAACACTGAACCACGTCCTCAACTCTCACTTAGTTGATTATGGCCTCACTAAATTGCCAAGGCTGGCTTTGAATTTGCCATCCTCCTGCCTCAGCTTCCTGAATTGCTGGGATTACAGGCTTGTGCCACCGTCTCTCTACCTCCCTCTTATAATGACTTGGATGGAAGATAATCCAGAATAATCTTTCCATATCAAGACCATTAACTTAATAATATCTGCAAGGTCCTTGCCATCTAAGCATAACCACAAGTTTTGGCAATTGAACATATCTTTGGGAGGCCATTATTTTGCCTACCCTAGGAGTATAAAATGGTATAGCTGTGAAGGTTCCTAGTACTGTTCTTGCCACATAATAGATTCTAGATCAATGCCAATTTGCCATTTATAAGTTTAACAGTTCAGATGTTTGACCATGCACTCTAGCATTGAAATGTTCAATGTCCTGTAAGGCAGAATATAAAATGGTACCTTCTTGTGAATGCCATCTTAACTTTTTACATTTATGAACCATTAATTCTTGCCCTAGAAAAGGTTTTCTATCCAAAAGTAAGGCAGTCTTTGGAACTATTTTAAGCAGCAAAATAGCCAACATACAAGTTTTCTTCCATTACTGTTTAATGAAGACCAAAAGCAACACATGAATTGTGGAAAAATTCCAGAGAACACTCAATGTCCTAAATAATGTTACATCTTGTATATGGTGGCAAAAGGATTATTTCATCAAGTATGTTGCAGGAGGCCAAGGATTGGCAACGTGGGCATGAGTACAGCTTCCAGGGCATCTCAGTGTCTTTTTGGAGGGGAGGATCTTGCTGGTCCCAACCATACTCAGGACAGTCCAGTGGTTCTGAACCAATAAGTGAAGGCTTACTTTTGATGTTTTTCTCCTGCCCTATTGCACTCCAACAACTTCAATGGCTAAAGAGAATGCTCCATCACTTCAAAGAAGGTATGTAGTGGTCTTTGAGAGCCTCCCAAATGGTTCATAAAGTACAGACCCCCTGTCTAAACAAAGGTACAGATTAAGACTTTATAAATTCTAATGCAAAACAAAGAAAACACCCATGATATCCAGAGGGGTCAATCTTTGCAGTAATGAAGTTTATATTTGGTGTGATGGGCCATCCCTAGTAGGTGTTCTTTCTGGTTAATAATAGTCTTTGTTTAGTAGTCACTCTCCTAGGAGGCAATGCTAATGTAATACTCACTGAGTTTTCTGCTGCTGGCTGGGAATTATCAATAGGTCATAAATAAACTACCACCACATAGAAAAGACAATAAGATTATATATACTCCTACTACCTCCAATTACAGTAAGAGCAACAATTATAAGGTTGTACTCCTACAGCCTCCCTAGGGAGAAAATGAAAGGAAAATGTTCCATTAGCTTAATGAAGAGAGCATGGCAGAGTCACAGTCAAATTTTCTCACTATTAGCACCTATGGAGTGCCCCAGCACACGAGGGAAGCTTGAGTTGCAGGGTAACAATTAAACTTTGTGACAATTAGCCCCTACAATGTACGGTCCCTGTACTCAAAGGAGACATTTCAAAGAATCACATTTACATTTTTCTCACCTCTTGCCTATGAAATTTGAGTGAGTCATTTGCTTGTGGAAATGGAGGAAGTAAGGGTGAAAAGTTTATTTTACGGATGACTGCAAAGCATCACCTTGGCAGACTTGCGGAGAGCACAGGTCACTGAATGCCCTATAAAAAGAAGGGTGAAGAAAGAGGAAAGATCTGCAGAGAAATGTTCACACAACCTAATTAGGGAAAAGATGGACTTGGATAAATGTCAGTAATTTAGCTTCAATGTTTTCTGTGTTAGGAAGAGACCACTGAAAGAGAAAAGAGAGATGTGAGGCTTCATTTTGCAAAGGGCAAGGAGAATCAGGTTTGCCTCGTGGAAGGTGTTGTATTGGAAAGAGAAGAAAGAAATCTTCTGAGACAGGCTGCCCTGAACTCAGATTCTAGCTCTACCATTTAATCTCTGCAAGTCCCAAATTTTTCTCCTTTGCAAAATGGAGGTGCTAATAAAGCAAACTTTCATGGCTTATTGGGAGAATTAAAAGAGAAAATGCATAGGAATAGTGTTTAACAAATGTTAATTATTATTTTTGTTCATAATCAGTCTAGAACATTGTGCATTTGTATAACATAAGTAAAATTTTATGTGAAATTGATCACTATCAATTTTTCCTTCTGGATACCATGATTCAAACTTTATGTAGGTGGTTGTGAATAAATAGTTTACTTGGTTTCCCCTCAATTGAAAAGGAAGGATATTTATGCAATTTGGAGATGTAATGCATCTGAACTGCTCTACAAATTGTCCATATATAAATGGACAAATATGGGCAACTAACGGATCGCCCTCTCCACTCATGCACACTCCATTATTGAAAGCACAAGGGACTTTTGTGTGGTCCAACTTTTGCACCCAATCAAGTGGAATCCTGAGGTCCAACATGCCTGAGCACTACTGCTGTTGCTTCTGATTGCCGCATGGAGTCGCTGTTGAAAAGTGGATGTTCTCCTGTCCTCCTCTGGCAGGACAAAGCTGTTCTTAGAAGCTCTACTCCTCTTCCTTGGAGATGACTTTGACCAAAGGTGTAACTTTCATGTATATCCTTTTCTGTATTGTACCCCACCCTAGTTCACCAGAATCAGGACTGGTTCAAATTTCAGACACTTCACAAACCCAGAACTCTCTTCCGCCCTTCCCTTACAACACTCTCAAAGGGGTTCCTGGATTACATTTCTAACTTCCAACTTCCAGTTAGAGTTACTGGAACTAAATTAATTAAGGGCCAGTCGCCCCTCTGTGAGGTAGAAAGAGGTAGACAGATCCAACTCTCCCCGTGGGCTGCTTCTTTTCAAATCTGTATTTCGGCTTTTGGTTGTTGTTTTTTGTTTTTTCCTGTGAAATGGATTGTCAATTCTTTGGCAGGGTTGGGTCTGGGTTTTTACTGAGGTGATGTTAGAGTATCTGGCTTTCGTAGATGTACTAACTGGATGCCTTGTTCCGTAGGCCTTCCTGGGTTGTCTATTTTCTCCTTTGTAGCTGAGAAACACTTCTCAGATTTGATTTCGATAAATGAGTTCAGATGAGTGTGGAGTGTTGTGACTAATTTTCTGTATATGTTTTGTTCAGTTAGTATCAGAGTCTTTTTTTTTTTTTTTTTTTTGTTAAAAATGGTCTCTCCTGAACATCTCTGGTCATTTTTCGTGTACTTCAGGGGGTTGAAAAACCTACACGAGGCAAAGAAGTTGCATCAAGAGCCAGACTGAAATACATTAATTTGGGTAATTTAGCTGGAGAAGTTTGATCATCAGATATCATGGAGTCTGTCAAGATGGTTTTCCCAAGAGACATCTGAAAGATGCACAGATGATGGCACAAATCCTGAAGGATATGGGATTACAGAATATGAGCCAAGAATTATAAATCAGATGTTGTAATTTGCCTTCCAATAGATGACCACAATTCTAGATGATGCTAAAATTTATTCTAGCCATTCTAAGAAAGCTATTGTTGATGTGTTGATGCAGAAGATGTGCAATGGGAATTCAGTGTCGAGCTTACCAGTCTTTTACCTTTCCTCTCCAGAGATTTCTTTATTAAATATTGCAAGTCAAAGAAATCAAACTCCTTTGCCATTGATCAAGCCATATGCAGGTTCTAGAATGCCTCCTGATAGATATTGCTTAACAGCTCCAAGCTCTATGGTCAAGTCTTTACCAAAAAACCCATCTACTTCTGCAGGAAGAGTAACAGTTCCATGGTTAAGTGTTGGTTCAGTTACTAGCAGACTAAGTACTCCCACACTAGGCACACCAACCCCCACAAACCATATTGGTTTCAACTAAAGTAGGGACTCCAATGTCTCTAACGGGGCGAAGGTTTACAGTATATGCCTGCTTCACAGTACCCTGCTGTAAAAGCCTCAATTCCCACAACATCAGCAGTTCAGAATGCTCTAATTAATCCATTATTATTAGGTCCAAAAACATTCTTATTACCACTAATAAGAAATCATCACAAAATACGGCCAATGAATCATCAAATGCATTGAAAAGAAAACCTGAAGATGATGATGATGACGACGATAATGACTGTGATAATTTGTAATCTGGTTTTGATACATGTAACCTGCATACTTGGTCTTGAAACCACTGTACTGAAATTAAAAAAGCATGCTGGATATTTTTCAAGTTATGTGTTAGAAAACTTAAATAGTATTTAATGAGTAAATAATAGTTACTATTCTTCTCAATTGAAATGTTGAATTTTCTTTAACAGGACCAGTAATGGTTTTTCATCAGCCTTTATGTATAAAAAATAAAGTTGTCCATTGATTTGAAAAATAATTAATTAATTAATAGAAATCTGAAAATAAATAAAAGCAAGTCAAACCGCATATTTTGTCTTATGGAGAAATAGTATTATCTATAATATAATATTTCAACAAATATTGTCCTTCCTGTCTGTGGATTTTATTGGTACTTCAGAAAGAAGTTTGCAATGGCAATTAGAATTTGGGTGGTTTGTGAAAGTATAGTAGTTAAGATCTTTTAATTTGAATCAAGATTTTGGTTTAAGAAATGGAAGTACTTCTTAATTATACCTTTACCTGTCCTACAATGACTGCTGTCCTATGATGATCAAGCATTGGGTCACCTCTCCCGAAAGATGTGTATGGATACCTTTTACAGCACTCGCTCCTTTCCTGACTACAAATGGTTCATTATGCCTTCTCTCCCCCAATTTCTGTGACCATTATGCATTATGTTGTAAAACTGCACCCCACTTCCATTCCCAGAGCTCTTTGTTCCTCTTCCCTTTGTTAATTCCAAAGAATTTATCACCACCTCACATACTACATATTTTACTTATTCATGTTTTTATTTCCTGCCCTCTCTTAACTAAAGAGCTCCATGAGAACAGGGGATTTTTGTTTTATTCATTGCCTCATCCCCAGGACTCAGAACAATGCCTAGCACTTAATAGTGTCTCAATAGTTATCTGTTGGTAGAATTTATTTCAAACACAAATGGTGACCCAACTTAATATTTATTAAAGGATAAATTATCAAAATTATAGATGGCAAAGATGTTAAAAATTTCCTAACAATAAGCTCTATCATCATCACTACCAATACTTTTTTATTGACTCTCCCAAAATTATGTGGCTACAAGTGATAAAATTTGGTATCTACACCCAATAAGAGACCTGACCTTTTAAAAAAGAGACTGAAAAAGAGACGATCTAGTTATTTTGACCTGCTCCCATGTTTTTTTCAGATGTGGAAAGTGACAGCAGATGATATAGTTGTGATTGTACAGCTCCCTACACTGTCTGAATCTGAAGGGTTTTAAGATAGAAGAAAGCCCTGTGACTTTATAAAAAGATTTAATAACCTGTCCTCATCAGTATAGAAGCGCCCCAAAGCTCACAAGTCCTATTTTCCTGTTTGCAATCACAAGCAATGATTTTGGCTATGTCACTGTATCAGGGTGAACCATAGGATGGTGACGTACTTACTGTGTTTTGAGAGGTAATATGGAGACCCTATAACCCACAATATAGAATACTCCCAATATAAAAAACCACACCATTGGCTTTTGTGCTAAGCTTTACTCACTCTGCAATCCTATTTGAAAAGCAAATCCTTTGAATGTTGGAACACAAAAGGTTCCTAATACTTTAGTGGGGACACAGAGACTTTGAAGGGATCCCAGAAATCCAGGAGCATAGCACAGAGCGTCTGGGACTGAGGAAATGGCAAAGGGGATTCTAGGAGTGTTCTTAAGAGGAGCAAAAGTGCTGAGGGTCAATTGAACACTTAAGGCCAGCTCTGAGTTTCCTCCACAGTTAAATAAGCTAAAAAAGCCTTTATAGTGTTAATAGTGGGATACGATGCAGAACTAATCATGTATGAAGGCACTGGGAGGCATATGGTTGACATGCAGTTATTCAACAATTATTAATTTACTAATAGCACTCTTGGATCTCCTGTATTTATGAACACATAAGGTTTCAGAGTGGTGCAGCACTTCTCTGAATATTTTGTGTAGTAGGCTGTTCCTGGTACATGTTGAAAACAACATGGTACAAAGCATGTTTTATGGGTAAGATGAAATGAGCATATTATAATTGTTGATAGAAGGAGAGTCCCCCTTCCTGATGGAGGTGACACACTATAGAGCAGTTAGACACAACAATACTAACCAAATTTGGATGCTTTTTATTATCACCATGTGCCAACAATTCTAAACAATGCTAGTGATAAAATAATCCTTCCCTAAACCATGTCTGATTGATGTAAATTCTAAACAATTGCTCTGATTATTGTTGAGCTGAAATAAAATACATGGAAGTTTTAGTTAGCACAATTTAACAATTTGTCCTTTAATAGACATTAAATTTGGAGAATTCCCAATTGTACAGTTAATCCTCCACATATAAAGTCATTGGCACCCACTCTTTTCAGGAAAAACTAACAATTGAGAAACACTGAAACTTGCTTTGAAAGCAATTCTTACCTTCAAACTTTGTGGTATTACATAATTCTGTTTTAAACAGTATAGTAAAAATTTAGCACAGTGATTTTAAGTTACTTCAATAAGGTCATTCTATGCAGTTTTTGTTACAAAGATGAGACAGCACGCCAAGTCTAAGGAGCTTTGTTTTGTTTGAGAGGTGCAGATTTTATTTCAAATATCAAGTCTTAACAAATATACTTCTTTTTTATTTTTAACCATTTGCTTTAAACTAAAAGATAACTCAAGAAAACAATGATACATCAGTGGTATAATTTATTTGTATAAATCGTATCTACATTCTGCAAGATTTTGGCTTATTAAAATACACAGCTGGGCATGGTGGCGCACATCTTTAATCCCAGCTACTTGACAGACTGAGACAGGAGGATTCCAAGTTTGAGACCAGCTTGGGCAACTTAGTGAGACCCTGTCTCAAAATTAAAATTAAAAAAGAAAAAACGGGCTAGGGATGCAGTTTAATGGTAGTGCACTTGCCCAGCATGTGCTAGGCCTGGGTTTGATCCCCAGTACTAGGGGAAAAATAACCTCACTTACTGGTTAATGTAATGTTTATTGTGCATTATTACAACAGACCAATATTTAGGTATAAACACCCACTGAAGATACATTTATATAATTTAAAAAATTGTCAGTTTATTCTGTAATACATTACTTTTAATTTTTGTACTAGCACTATTATTATGAATACACACATATATATTCAGTAAAAAGCAATGTTCACTATCTATACAACTTTTTTTGGCCATCACTCTTGTTCTATTCATTACTACTGAAAATAATTTTGTCATGTAGAGCTGACAGGTGTCAAATATTCTAGGTATGGCACCAGTACTCCGATAGTACACTGAGATCTGCTAGGATCTCTGTTAACTACTTGCAGCTTTGCAAATATTTTGCACCTTGACTGGTTGATTTTTCTAGTGATTACTAAGTCAATGAGCTACATAAGACCAATTGAGTGCCATTTTTAACTCCATTAAAATATAATAATTCTTATTATTATAATTACTTTGTCTTCACTGGTTAAATTAACATTCAGTTATTGGGGTTGCTGTGCAATATACAATATTATTTTACCTACTGTGTGTTCAAAGTAGTCTTGTCACAGAAACAGCATGCTAGCATGAGAAGCATTATAACAAATAGGTAAATACATGTCTTTTGTGAATTAAAAGGGGGGTAATTATGTCAGCTGTACTGCATTTGTGGGTGAATAACTAAAAATAATTGAAGTAAAAATGTCAGGAAATATTTAACATTAAGTACAAATAATCACAAGATTGTCATAAGAGTGACAATGACCTATAAAATATAATTTTTAGTTTTCTTTGATAGAGTAGTCAAATTAGAATTATAAAACACATGAACAAACACTCTTTTATTCTCTCTTCACTTTAAGCAATCTGTTCTAGAATATGCACTACAGGTACAATTGCTGTAATTTTCCTGTCAAAATAGATATTTGCTATAAAAGACCCTCAAATTATTATTTTTATTTTTACAATTTATCTTTATGCTTTGTATAAACAGAAACCAAATAAATCCTAATATTGAACATATTTTGGCTTCCTAGAAACATGTAGGATTATGGTGTATGGGGTGTGACTATTGTTAAGATTCATTTAAAAATAAACATACCAGAATTTGCAACTGATCCCCAAAGTAGTCTCTTTGGTTAACTACATGGCTTGCCAATGATTCTGACATTGTGCCAAATCTTTTCTGGGTATTCCTTTCTTTGTTAATGGCTTTCAAGTCTTGTGGCATTATTCTTCCAAATATTTTATTTTATTTTAGTTTTTGCAGTGCTGGGGATTGAACCCAGGACCTCACACTGAGCTACATCCTCAACCTCAAACATTTGATTTCTTTAGCCTCATGAATATAAGTGATTGATTAAGATAGATAAAATAGTTTTATTTAAAGAGAGGAAATTATAAAGTTCATTTTTCTTCTGCAGGTTCACAATTAGCTTTGCTGGCTTTTGCATAAGGAAGTCCCCTATCCTGATAGTTTCCCTGAAATCATCTCTAGAGAAGACACATTTGAAAGACAACATGTATTTGAAAACATGAACTGGTAGGGTTGTTAATTATGTCCCTCACCCATTTAATAGTCAAACATTCTAATGGTTTTTGATGTAAAGCAATGTTTGGTGGCAGAACATAGCCGTTTGGGGACAAGAATGAAATGCTTAAAGTTATAATTCACCAGGGAACTGGTCGACATAATCAGTTTAAGGATCATATTATATTTCCTTCAATCTTTTTCTCTTAAATTTTGTTTAGAACATTACTCAGCAATGTGATGACTTTGTTTTGCAAAAATAATTATCTTCGGTCTTATTCAAAAAATATAAGGAGACTAAAAATAAAGGATATAGTATTACAACATCAATAAACTGCATAATAGGACGCAATAGGATAAAATAGACTGAGGCAAGAGACAAAATAAGAAGAGTAAAATGAAAGCAATGCGAAGTTATTAAACAAACAAGTATATAAAAAGTTCTGCAACACCTTTAATAAAAATTTCAGCTTTCGGTTTCTCATTAAAGCAGAAAGAAAAATGATGTTATAAGGATGTGTATGTGAATTCTCCATGATGACTAGCTTAAATAGATGAAAATCTATACCTGACATTGCTATTGATACAAACTTTTAATTTCTTTGTGCAGCAGTAAACTTAGGTATTTAACCACTGGTTTTCCCCTAGTTTAAGAGAACATTATCAACATGGGGTGTACAAACCTATGACCTCATAAGGCATTAAGAAAACAGAAACAGCTGATACTGATAGTCAAGGGGAGTCAAACAGAATGAACTAGCACTAACTTTGTACCATTCACTTGATATGCTACCTTATTTAATTCAGACACCAATCTCATTCCTGTTTTACAAATGAGGACTCCAGGTACAAGGTCTCCTTAAAGAAAAACGGCATTTGGACTGTGGTATGCTTAACCACAGAGTCATAGTATAGCCTCCACTGATAACACTACTTCCTAACTTCTCCTGGGTTTCCCAAAAACTATCTTAAGTAGCATATTGAAGAGTTACCTCTTTTAAATTCTCTAAACATCAAACTTTGATTTTCATGAAGGCCCAAGATTACTTTTGTGCACTCTGAGTTTCAACCTTTGTATTAGCCATTTACCACATGAATTATTATTTACTCAATATTTTTCTTTATATGAAATCATCTTAACTTAAAATTTAGATTCCATATTATTATTAAAAATACAAAGTCAGTGTGTCTGCCAGAAAGAAAAAAGAAAATATGAAGAGAAATAATTATCTAAAAATGTGAGTACACAGGTCCTAGGAAGCTCTCACACACCAACTGTGCATTCCAGGGTAGTAGGGGAGAGGACAGGGGGAGCTTTCTATGACAGACGTGAAAGTCAGGAAGCTCCTTGGGTTGAAGGGAATGGTTTTCAGTAGTAGTTCCTGAGGGTCACAGTTAGCCACAATCATATCATTCACTTTTCCACATTCAGACAACAGAGAAACTTGGCATTGTGGCAGAGATACAGCTACAAAGAAGATGAAGGAATATGTACACTGCCTTAAGAAATCTGTAGCTGCAGCCAGGAGTGCCTTATTCAATAGTGTTAATTTGGGCAAAAGTGCTTATAGAATAAAGTAAAATGTCCCTTTACTCTTGACAATGATTTTCCACTCTTTTTGGTATTACTAAGCTATAAATGCCCTTGTTCTGAAACTTCAGATTTCTAGAAGCTAAATTTGA
The DNA here is from genome assembly GCF_902686445.1 of Sciurus carolinensis. Lineage (NCBI taxonomy): Eukaryota > Metazoa > Chordata > Mammalia > Rodentia > Sciuridae > Sciurus > Sciurus carolinensis. Next base: position 157,385,111 of record NC_062214.1, on the reverse strand, counting down.
CAATTCAAATAATGTTCCATTGAATTGATAAATCAAGCAATCTGACATTTTGAAAAACTGTCAAATAATTTAAAAATTATTTTTTATAAAGAAGCAAAAAAAAAAAAAAAAAAAAAACCCAAAATGCAATAGCTGGTACTTTAAAGCATTTCTATATCTTTCAGATTGTAAATTCTGGGAAAGCAAGCACTTAGCCTATCTAATCTTTACATTTTTTCCCCTACATTTTCTGCATTTATTCATCTCATCTCTTTATCAGATATCCAACTCACGTTTAATTGGTGATTCATCTTAAGAACAAATGACTTTCATACTACCAACAAATCACAGACCTTATCTTGAACAATGTAAAGACCTCCAGAGGATATCTGAGCTCTGATAGTTTGTAAGTTTATTACCAAATTGTATCATTATTCCTGTGGACAAATTTTATTTTCACTCAACTCTACTTTTGGTAGAATATGACTATTTTCTTATATGTGAATTTTGAGTCACTGCCTCCCATGAATAATGAAATGTTGAACTTCAGTAAACTTTATAACATCGATACCCACTCTATTCTATATTTTATGAACTCCAAGGATCCATGGAAGCAACTGAGTAGGTAGGTGTTTCTGTAATATTATAGCTAATATTTAAAACCAAGGGCAAATGGGCAATTAATGTAATTTTGAAATCTAAAGGCATAGCCATCTAATTATAGTCAGTTCTATGAAAAGGCCATTATAAACCTTCAATATAGAAAGGAATGGACACTGAATATCTATGCACTTAGAACTTGGTATCTTTCAATACTCATAGTAACCCCAAGGAACTAGGAGGAAACCAAAGACCACAGACAGAGCTTAAGTAACTTCACTAAGACCACCCAGCTTGTAAATAGTGAGCTGGGATTTGAAACCAGGCCTGTGTGAACTTTGAAGACTATACTTTTCTCTTCACCACTCTACTTCTTTGGCTAATAGCAAAGTTCAAAATAAATACTTGGAGGTTGGGAATATAGTTCAATGGTAGAATGCTTGTCTAGCATATCTGAGGCCCTGGGTTCCATCCCCAGTCCCCAGCCCTGTAACAAACAAACAAATGAGCAAATAACCTATCACTTGGACTTCTTAGACTGACAAATGCAATCCATTTCATCAGTACATGGAGATCAAGGAAAGTTGTGCTTTATTAGACGAAGGGAATCATAGCCTATCAGGTCATACAATACCAACCCCAAACAAGTTTTACTCTTAAATAATGGGGAACCTACAAAGCTATTGTACAGTGAGTCCCACAAGGGAACTCTGGAGTGCCAAATGTTTTAAGGTTCGCTGAAGCATGATTGGAAGCAATGTGTCCTGGGATGGGAAGCCCCGGCAGTTACAGTCTAACAGGTTGGGCCAAGGCTGTCTAGTATGTCTGAAAAGCAATCACAATGACAAGAAATTCTCTGAATAGGACCAGAGATAGCAATTGCAAGGCTGATTTCACTGATGTAAAATACAGACTGAACCACTATTTGAGCAATGGAATTTTTATACACACATGCAAAAACCAAAATCATGTAAAAATCATTGGTTTGTTTTAAGTGGGAAGACAATCTGCTTTGTTATGTACCTAACATTTTACTACTTCATTAAATCAACACTGAGTTTCCTTTGTGTTTCTGGTGGCACTGGGAATACAAAAATGTGAAGATAAGTGTGACAGCCAAAGTTCAAAATTTTGGGTGGGAAATAGAGGTAAGATTTGCACACTAATATAAATCAGTGTGAAGCTGGAACTCTACAGCTTGCATTTTTCTTACACACACGGGTATGTCTAAGTGTGTCTATCTATAGTCAAAAGAAACAGGCAAAGAATATGTTCTAAGGAAGATGTTCCAGTGGATGTGAACGCCCTAAAGAAAAATTTAGCTTGTCAATTAAATACAATACACATTAGCATATCAATGAATTATATTAACATTTCCTCTTATGTATTTCCTTATAACCCTAAATATATACCATTATATTTTCTTCACTGATAATGCAGAGGTAAATATACTAGCACATGTGAACACTCAAAATTCACTCAGAATTAGCAGGTGAGGTAAATAGTGGAGATAGTAGGGGAATGCATATTCAGCATGTAGGAATATTTTGTATTTGTGTCACTAAGTTAAATAATTGTTTTCCTTATAAATATATATTCATCTTATATACCCAAATCCCAAATATTTGGAGGCAAAAAGGTTTTGTATAAATATAACCTCTTTTGTTCTTCTGTTACATCAGATGTTCAGCTGAGATTCTATTTGTCAGTGTTAGATCTACAGAGATACGTTGCCCCTGAGATGTCCTTCCTTTGTCTACTTGGTAAGTTTTAATCCTCACCTCTTTGGACAGTTTGTGTATTAATGTAGAGAAGTAGTCATTCATGTAACAATGCCAATACACTACAGAAGTTAAAATGTATGGTTCAAAATCTGGGACCATTTTTTGTCTTTGTGTTTGCTTCTGGAGTGTCATATAATAGTAGCATGACAAAAGTTTAATGTTATGAATTTTTAATGACCAAATTAAGATTTCCATTTCAACTAGATCAGCAGTTTTAATTCTAAGTCATAACTTAAGTTTGTGTTTAGATCTTCAATACATACAAGTGGCATGTGCTCTTTAAATATGCATAAGGGAACAATGTATTAAGGGCATAAGACTAGTGATAAGTTAATCAAAAAATTCTCTGGGCTGGGAGTATAGCTCAGTAGTAGAGCACATGCTTACTTAGCATGTGCAAGGCTCTGGGTTTGATTCTCAGCACTCTCCCACCCCCAAAAAGAACCCAAAACTGATTCACATCAGTTAACAAGGTACAAACATTACTGACTAACTGGTTATTGCCTTCGCAAAAGTAGAGTTAGAGGACTGGCATGTACTTTTAAATTCAAAAGATTTTCTGAGATGATTATGGACAAAGAAATAATTTTTATTGATTATGGACATCAAAATAATAAATATAAGATGCCCTGAAACTATATTATAGAAATGGCAAATAATTAAATATCTGACTAGGAAGTTCTCAAGAACTTACAGTATGGGCTAATCTTTGGTAACTATGATAGTTGAAATAAAGGAGAAGACTGACAACTTGTCCTGTTGGTGAATATAAGAAAATAGTTTTTCAAAATTTAGTTCATAAGGGATTGCAGAACACTTAACTTAGGTATTCAATAATAACTAAGAGATCAATTTTTTTTTTTTTTGGTACTGGGGGTTGCTGGTCAACAAAAATAAAGCACTTTAATCCCTGTTAAGTACTATGCTTCAACTATTTCTAAAATACAAAAATGATTTAAATTGATCATTTTAGAAAGATAAAAACTAAAATTCTTTCTAGATTTTTAATTATTAACTTTCCTATTTTCCCAGCATAAATAACAAAGATCTATTAATCTTTTAAATGTCAGATGGGCATGCTTATTGGTCAGTAACTACCTTTTCCATTCTCAATTTAATTTTTGGGGGGTAGATCAAAATAATTGTAGCTCTCAAAAGTTATCACCCTAATCAGGTATCTTTTCAATGCACATATTATAATACTCAACTGGTCACCTGTCAGTACATTCACACCTGCTTTTAGTTTTAGTGATTTTTAGCATATTAAGAAATAAGATTATTTCTTATGCATTGTAGATCCTGGGAGGAAAGTTACACAAAGGATGTGGAAGTAACTGGAAGGTATATGCAAGTAAAATTCAAGGAAATGAATTTTTTAAAAAAATTGGATAATTTTCTAGAGAAAAAAATCTTTAAAAGAGAAAGGACTATTTAGTTTGAAACAAATTATTTTGGAGATAATGGGAAAAAAACAAGTTTAAGACACTTATTTATCTAAAACGTACAAGTGACTCATTTTTATTATGACTTATGCACTGAAATAGTCTGGAGAGCAGCAGGTTGCTTGAAGATGCAACAAATATTCTTTGAACACTTCAATAAACACAATGTAAACATTCACTTTAATAATGTTTCCTTTGTCAACCAAAACTGAGTGCATTTTTCCCCTGCCCCAGGCTGAGCCATGACTAGCTGAGTAGCAACAGCAGAGTGCTGAAAGAATTTTCAACAGTAATTTGCTTGTTCTAATTTACTTTTCAAGGTTGATGATCAGAATCATTACACTGCTTGCAAAAAGATCTATTTCTATTAATTTGATCCAGTCATTCCTCTTGTTCTCATCATATTTAGTTTCCTTGGCAGCTTCACCAAGTAAGTTAATTGAATCAGAAGTGCCAACAGCACCAGTTCTAGTTTCATATACAAATGAATTTCTATATCCTTCAGAAACAAATCTGCTACTCCCATTGAGAAAGTATGGGTTTCAATCACATGAATGACTCACGTATTTCCACACAATGGTGATGGAAATGTTGACTTTTGCTCTTCAAAGAGAAATATTCTTTCTAGTTGGTGGAGACTAATACCAACAATAATACCAAAGTGCTATCTGTTCAATCCTTTTTAAAAAAATACATCTTAAGAAACTTGTTTTTTAAAGTTTGAACACTATCATCACTCATAAACCAGATCAAGAAACAGAAGTCTCACATAATTAAAAATTTTTATCCTCTTATGTAATTTGTACATGACACGCGTGGATAAAGCAAGGCTTATTTCCATGTATACTATTCCAATGCAACAGGAAATAAACTATTCTCAAAATTAAAATCATTTCAAAGTACCTAAATGTTTTTTCAATCTCCTTTCTGTGAGGGAACATGTGTTACTATAGCTTCAAAATTTAAAGGGCCCTAGGTAAGTGGTATGGAAAGCTCACCAGTATCACAATTACACTAAACACAATAAAACATGTACAGAAAAGAAACTCCTACTCCAACCACTGGCAAATTAATAGAGTTAATAATATAAATTGGATCATGCTTTCTTTGAGATTAGCCATAAATGGGCTATGCAATTTTAAAAGGGAAAAATCACAGGCTCAAAAACAGATATAGTCATTAATTATCTCTTTATAACCTGCAGAGGGCACTCAAGTCCCTTGGAGAAAAAGGTAAAAATTTTAAGAGCGATAATAATTTAAAATTTTTCATCATTACGTATTCACTAAACAATTTTTTAGAGAAACTATTATTTAAAAGAGGTATAAAGGAAGTGCAGTTTGACTTTAAATGTTTAATGCATTATTCGACATGCAGATTTTCACTTCCTTCTGGAAAAAAACAGCAGCAGGTAGTTTCTATTTGTGCACATTCATCAATCTGTAAATTCTTGTGCATATACTCTGTCACCACACTGACGTCAATTTCATAGATTAGCCAGGTCCTTAGAGAAATCAACCTGGACCCCAAAGTAACCTGCTTACAAGGCGGGACACCAGTGAGATACTTATGCCATTGTGTTGCTCCAGGCAATATATGGACAAAAATGTTAAATCTATAAAAGTTAGTGAGGAAAATTAGAAGCTAGTTGAAAAGCCTTTAGCTCTTAAGAGTTTTAAACATTTTGTAAGACTAATCTCATGAGATCCTTGGCAATTTTCATTTTAATGAATCCCTTCATTAATTAACCAACACTGTGTTTGAAGGGAAAATATTTGGATATTTTACTTTAAAATATTCTTCTTCCCCTGACATGATACTGAAATGTTTCACAGGGAAACCTACCAACTCTGACACACTAGAATTGTATGCATTACATAAATATATATATTCATATATACATGTTGTACATAAATATGTTCTATGATGATGTATTTTAAAATAAGTTGCAACATTTTATTAACTAGATATTTACTGCATGGAATAGTTATTAAAAACACTTGTTTCTCAGAAACAAAGCCATGGAATCCTGTACTCCTAATACAATCTTATTTTTTTTCTGATCCCCAATTTTGTTGTGATTCAATGACTTGCTACCAAAGGGTATTTAGAAACTGATTATTAAATTGAAGTTAGAGGAGGCTGATTGGGCATAAACTTAGGTATACATTTTTTTTTGTATCATTTTAATTTGTAAATTAGACCACAACATGTAAGAAGTATCTGAATGTAACCTGTATTGCAAATTACTACTAGGATGATGAGCAATTATAAAACATTTCCAAAATGGCTTTGTCTATAAATAGTAAAAATGTAATCTTTAAAAAATAAATATCACGAAATACATACATACATATATTTTAAAGGTCCTGGAATATACTTGAATAAATCTTCTAACTTAACATCTTGCAAAATAAATACTAACATTAATAATGAAAATAGTTTTAAAAAGTGAATTTTTTGAGAAACACAGCATGAAACACCTGCCATCTTTTTCTCAAATTTCAGATAATTCAAAACTTACATTTATGAGAGAAGAGATATCCAGAAAAATGAGAAAAAGGAAGAAAACATTTAAAATAACTAATATGTAGTATTTTGGTAATATTATTTTTTTTTTAAAAAAAATCATTCTGAAAATAAATGCAAACTCCCTTAAAGGAAGGAAAAGTTAACAAGGATAGCTTTGAAATCAGCAGTCTTAAGATGCATCTGTGTATTACAACATGATTTTCCCAACTGGATTTCTTCACCACATACCATGACATTTTCTAGTGGTGGGAGGGGTGAGAAACTATGTAGTTTAAGGGAAAAGAAGCATTTTCTCAACTGAAGTTGTAGCCATTCCTTTGAATTTTAAGTTATCTCAGGGCCAGTAAGTACACACTCTAATACATGAAACAAAACAAGAAGCTATACTTGGAATGTAGTCTTTGTTTCTTCTTTCTTCAAAGCCTACGTTTCCTAATATCATTGTTAGGTAAAGCAAAAAGAAATGTTTGTTCTATTACGTAAGAAATAAACTTCATTTGGTATTCAATTGACTTTCTAACTTAGCAGACAGGACTTTACATCTTCAAATACTGAAAATAAATTGCATTCTTGGCCCTTGCTTTAAAAGGTTATAGAGAATAAACGCACACCCTGGTAGTGTTCTAGTGATCTCCCTAATCTCAGTTGCACTTTGTCAGAACGAGGTAACTGGTAGTTAAGTGAAATACCCTAGATCAAAGGGGGATTAATCACCAACTGAATCCTTGCTGAATAAACCTGTCATTCAAGAAAATTATTTCCACTGAACTTAGCAGAGGATTGAAGGTATTTGCATAACAGGGACCAACGTACTTCAGCCAGGTTAAAAGGTTCAGAATTCATCCCATGTTTAGCTTTTTGCCTCCTTTTCCTTTCAGCAGCCTGGTACAATGGTTTCTAATCTGATAATACAGCTAACTATCTAAATGATGTCAGAACAGGAAAGTATTGCAAAGTTTGGATGAGGGATGGATCAATTTCACTTTCAGTAACTCCTAAATCTGATTTGTTGGAATTTAAGATGTAATCCTAAAAAAGTCCCTTAAACCTGAGGACTGTTTATTAACATCCCTTTTTTGACCTTTGTCTTAGGAACAACTATTCTGCTGTGGCAGCAGTCCCTGAAGGTTTTAGGTGATAATTCCACCTACCTACCTCCCAGGGGTAGTGTAGAAATCTATGAATGTATATGAAGCACTTAAAAACACTATAACGAAAATGAGAAGACAAATATTAGCACTTGTTACTATGCACAAAATGTCTGCTGTTGAAAACCTTAAATCACAAAATGTATACAAGCATAATAATTTAAACACAATAGAAGTATTGAATTGGCATGAAAAAATTAAAATATTTTATTAGACAGAATGTTTAATAAAAATAAAGTAATTCTCATAAGAATTCCTGATGACGCTCTTTACCTCAAACTGGATACGAAGTTGATTACTTTAAAAGTATAAATTACCACCAGGATATTGCCTAACTACAATATTGCTGACTTTAAAAAGTTTTAAAATACTGTTTAGTAAGAAAGGTTTTACCAAAATCATGAACTACCTTTTCTGGAGTTCATTTTCAGAAATTTAGCTATTTTTCCTTTTGCCTTTGGGATTTAGGGAATAATAATTACTCATATGATAGACATCAGATTTCATAATCATATTTTGGCACCAAAAGGGAATTTAGAAATTTTGCATCTAGAGCAGGTCTGACACCATCCAAATCTTTTACTAGAAGTAGTTGCTCATATTCACTGCAAATGCAAAGCATCTTTCGAGTTAAAAAATGCAAAGAATAGTTATCAAAGAAAATGAATAAAATCCGTAGTGAGATAATTTTTTAGAAAATGATTGAAGTTTTAACCCAAGAAAGGACTCTTAGAGTGTCTTATAGCTTAGAATAAGAACATGTCAATCACGATTAAGCTTCTGGAATCGGAATCCCTTTGAAATGCAGCTGTTTCTTCTTTAATTGTGGCAGCGGACTCTGAAGAAAAGAAAGGTCCAGCCTTAAAGATGAGTAAGGAATACAAAATAGCTCAGGATTAGTTGCGGAGTTCAAAGGTCGCTAATTACACTAAGGAGTTCCCAGACACAGGGAAAACATTAAACAGGTCACCTACCAAACGGGAAACAGACTTTGTCTTCAGAAATTATCCTGAAGTGACAGGTTCCTAGACAAAATCAAAAGCATCATAGTGTGCCCAGCTGATCTTGATGGGATGAAAACATGAGTTGGTTTAGTTCTGCAGTATTGCAGGACTGGAATGGCAACAGATGGCATGAGGTTCTCTATCATCTCTATACTTTTCCAGTACTCCTCAGATTTTACTCAGTTTTCTAGAAATGTCAAATCAAAGTCCACTGGTTTTTCTAATTTGTTTATGAAGAAAATTTTGCTTAAGGAATTATTATACTGAATCTCTGCCTACTAACTAGATAAATGCCTCTTGCCTACCTTAGTGTACTTTGCTAATAAGTATTTGTATAGTTGAAGTTTCCAAATGGTTCTATTAACACAAGTACAACATTAAGCTTTGAGTTGAAGAGATATAAATAACTTATGGGGAATGTTCTTTCAAAAGGAAAGTTTTTACTACTGATTATCTATGATTAAGCTACAATAATAAGTTAAAGTCCTGGTCAGACAGTTATTCTTCTTTGTTACTTGGGATAATTTAGAACTTTATGCTATGATAATGCTTTGCAGAAAATGAAGGTTTATAATGAGTGCGATTGACCTTAATTAAAAAATCATATTTCAAATCCTAAGTTCATATGCACTATCCCTTCAAATTATTATGGCTCTCTTTTGAGGAGTTAGCAGCTTTTTCTAAGCTTTTTCTGAGAAGACTCATTAAAAAACAGAAACCGGAATATAGCTGAATTGAATAGTAATCTGTAATGCATATTTTTTATAATGCTTTTAATAAATTCTGCTCTGTAAAAAGAACTTTGACATGAATTAAGTTCTGAGGATCATGAGATTACTTTTTTCTTGGTCACTTGAAGTCCAACTTGACAATGAATTGCTCTGAAAACAGAACGTGACAACTAATTGTAGAAACAGGTAGAGAGTAAAGAATATGACTAATGGTTTCTGAAGAAATCAAGAAAATTTAAATAAGAAAATGAGACAAATTTAAAGAAAATATGCTATCATATAAGACTAAGAGTAAATGATACTCTACCCACAGAAAGGTTTTTCAGTTTTTACATAAATTTATTCATTAACAGATTTTTAATTTAGTAAAACAAGGAAAGAACAATATTATATCTACATTTATCTTCAGAAATTGGCTGAAGACATCAAACAACTGCAAAACACTGTGTTCATCTTCTAAAGGTATCCTACCCATCTTTTTTTTTTTTAATATGCCTATAGACATCCTAAGCAAAATGTTTTTGTGGCAGATTAACAAACTTACTTAAAAATTAACTCTAGAACAGGGATTAATAGAATTATGCAGATTCTTCATTAGTCAATGGGATAGTTCTGATTAAGAACAGGTTACTATTTAAGCAATTTTCCTGTATCTCCACTGGCTGATTTTTCAAGAGATTTATAGTTGTTTCTAACTGGGTCACTGATATTCTGTATCAGCACAATATACTGGGAGATTAGTACTTAGTTTTTTTTTTTTTTTTTTTTTTTTGTATTGGGGATTGAACCCAAGGACATTCTACCATTGAGCTATATCACCATTCCTTTTTATTTTGAAACAGGGTCTCTTCAGATTGCCAAGAGGCCTCAAACTCATGATCCTCCTGCCTTAGTCCTCCAAGTTGTTGGGATTACAGGTGAGCCCCACCAACCCTGGCTTAGTACTTAGGTTTGAAAGAGCAAATAGTTATCTTGCATGCCAGCTACAAACCATTGGAATGGTTGCTTATAAAACTCTGCACTAAGATGCCTGAGCTCATACCCAGAAAAACTCACAGTAGAAATAGGGCTGTATTGATTAGCAATGTCTGCTACAGGGGCAGGAAGGAACATATATGGCATACTAACCCAGGATGAGTCTAAAATAAGTCAGAGTGAATTACAAATTCTCTGTATTCTGAATCACAGTGACAGAAAATGAAAGGGTAACAAATACAGGAGGTATTAGACTGTATAATATTATATAACAGTAATACACACTATACATACAATATATAATTATATATTAATGCTACAATATAGAACTTATGGAATATATAATAATGTTATATATGACATAACATTATTATGTTATGATATTCTTTCAAACTACTCAGATTAAAAACATTAAATATGAATATTTTATAATTAAAATCATTCAGAGATTTTTTTTCACTCACAGGTTATATGAATACACAATGAAAATAAAAATCTATGATTTCATTTATGCTATGTTACTATTGTATAAATTCCATTTAAATATGAAAAGAAAATCACGGTAATAATGATCCATATGTTACTGGAGCAGGGGCTTTAGAATTCCAGATGTAATAATCAGAAGATACTAGTTTCCGGTCTAAAAAAGGAAAAAAAAAAGGTAAAACTATTTTATCTTAGCAAAAAATCAATAGGAGAGCAAAGTCATGATTTTTTGAAATTGTGCAGTGCAGTCATTTCATGGCAATCCTTTGAAATATTCATTTTACTTTTACTTTATCAAGGCTTTATTATAAAACTTTTGCCACTTAAAAAAATCTGAGCTCTTTAAATCTTTGAACAATTCATTTTTGAGCTTATATGAAATCTCTTTTATTGATGCCAAATCTGTAAATTTTTTCCTCACATTTCTCCTAAATACAATTTCTTGTGAATCATTACTTTAACTGTAAAAATACTTAAATTTTTTTTCTTTTGTTGGTTTCCCTTCTGTAATTTCTTTACCATTGTCCTGATTCTGGTCACATTATTCTTTATTTATTCAAAATGTCAAAGATGTAAATCAACATTCAACTTTCTAGCTACAAGATAAAGAAGTGGCTTTGCTGAGTTTTCATTATAGTTCTGATCAAAAGTAAATGTTTTGTTTTAATAGCTTTGCAACTTTAGTCAAATGACAATCTCTTTGAACTACACTTTTCTGATATGTAGAATTGAGATGGTAATGCTTCTTTGGATTTAGACTCAGGTAAATTATTATTTTGTATATGTATATCACTAAATATACAATTCAGCCCTTTCTACCTTTCTTCTTCATGTCCTTCTTCATAACGCAAAGAATAGTAAATATATTAACTTGTCCTTTACTTGTTTCATTTACTTTAAATGTTTGAGAACCTAGCAACACTGAGAGGCAACAGAGCATGCTGTTAAGTGAATAGGCTCCAGAGACAGAATGACTACCTGAGTTTGATCCTCAGTTCTGCATTATTACTAACTACCTGACCCTCTGTTCCATCAGTGTCCTTATCTGTAAAATGGAGCTAACTTTTATATAGGATGCTATGAGGAGTAATGAGTTAGTACACATAAAATAGAAACTATGTTGAGTACCTAGTAAACAATAAACAGCTATTACTGAAATCAGCATTATTACTACTACACTATTTTCAGAATGAAGCTGTAATTGTGAATATAGATTTTATTGCCAAGATGATGGCTAAATAAAGGCTTCACATGGTAGCACAAACTGGCAGTCATTGTCTGAAATAAACAGAGGATGGAAATAAAGACTAGTTATAATTGATCCATTTAAAATGAGCTCTTTCAATATTTTGCATTAAGAAACAGGTATATTACCGAAATTTATTCTGCATTATGCTCTCTGAAAATTACATTAATACTAATAAAAAAACTTAAAATATTCTAGTTACTAAAAGACAATAAATTTCTCATAAATATCTTAAAACACTGGTCTGTTTGTATTTAGACAAAGCCACTGGTTGTCCAATATTATGCTTTCATAAAAACAAAAATGCACTTTGAGTACTCTTTCATGAATTCACTTACAAAGTAAAAACAACAAAACTGAGGAGAAAAGGAGGGTCAGCTTAGGGAGGTGAGAAATGTCAGCTTTTTCTGGTTTCACTACATAGAATATATTTCTTAAATTCACAAGAAATTGCTTAGAATTCCATAGTTCTAAATTCTCTAATTCTTTTGAAGTATTCAATATGGAGTCTTGCTCTATACTTTCTATTTTTAGGGACCCTAATCCTTAGTTTAAGAAATATTTATTTAAATATAGAAATAATTTTATAAATTAATATCATTCTTATTTAAATATATACATATTATAGCTTTATTCTCCTCAATCTATAAGGCAAAAAGTTTCTCCTTAACTTTATCTAACTATACTTCATTCTAGCTACTTTTCTATGTCAGCTATATGAATTTGATCTGAAAGAAATCTGAATTCATTTATAAATTGCTTTTTGTTTAGCTGTTTTTATATAAAGTATATATGTATGTATGTATGTATTTATATATATATATATATATATTTTTTTACAACCCATAAACTCATTGAAACAGGAAATCATCTTTACAGCTTGCCTACTGGTAGACTAGAGAAGGTGTGAAATGATGTTTATTGATTATAATATTTAATAAAATTATTTAAATTTTAAAATAATAATTATATTTACCACGTACTGAATCTATACTATAAGTTAAGTGCTTGATCAATATAATCTTACTTAAACCTCATAAAAATCCTAAGGTAATAATACTATTATTTCCACTTTAAAGATGAGGAAACTAAAACTTCAGGAAGTTCAATGAAGCAACACAGCCAGTAAAATATCCCATACTTGAATCCTTATTTGTTGAACACCAAAGCCCTTGTGGACCACCTCTGAATAAGAGTTTATTATAACCAGAACAAAGCAAAACCAATTTTATACTAAAGTCCATCTCATCTTAATCCTTGCTCATCCTGATCCTATTTTAAATAGGAGAAGGCTGAGGGCCATACAAAATTCACAGTGTTATGCTGGGGTAGATAAGGTTAGGATTTTTACAAATTGAGATAATTCTCCAAATTCTAAATCCTGTTATATTTTAATTTTACCTTAGGTAATAACAACATACGATCATTTAAATCTCATTAAGTTTGTTTGAATCTGTACAACTTACGTGCACTTATTTTTGGTTTTCCTGATGCGAAAACTTGAACTGAATGTTGATCCGCATAACATCCAGTAAGTGTGTAATCTAAGATGCTAAAATGAAGCTAGGAAGAGAAATGTACTAAGTTGATGTGATTAGTTGGTAAAAATGATGGTCACATTTTTTCTCTTGACATAATTTAGAAAATTCATCTCACACAGCTTACAAAATAAAAACCATAAATTAAACTTCGATTATGAGTATACATTTGTACAAATATGTACACACATACTCTTTTTCCTTTGCACTAGGGCCATTTCTTTAAAGACTTCCATTATGAAGTGCTTAACACAAACCAGGCACTTCACCAATATGGACTCTAATCCATATGGTATCATTTCAAATAAGGGAACTGAGGTTCAGAGATAGAAGTAATTAATATCCCAGTATGTAAGCAGCAGAACTGGCATCTAACCTCAGACTTGGCTGACTACAAAAGTAGGTGCTCCTTCTGCTATGCTGTCTGGTATACTATATACTCTCTTTTATCCCAAGGGCTATGCGATTGCAAAATATTTTAGATCATAATTCTTTTATAGGCAAGAATATATATACCTTTTAGAGAAGTAAGAATCTAATTAAAACAAACAGTTTATCTGGTGTTTGGGGAGAATGGGTTATTCTACTTAATTTTCTAAGAAACTGAAATTTAACTTTTACAGAACTGAGCTTAGAAATTATCCCTTCCCTCACCTAGAAAGCTTTTAAAAAATGTAATCAATAGTTACTAATTTCATTGATAATGTGGGGTTATCACTGTAAATGACAATTATTATACTGTTCTGTAATACAGTGAGGCAGTAGCTTCTCTGAAGACATGATGCCTGAGTCACAATCACATTCATAGGAAATGGTCTATATCTGGCAGAGTTCCAGTCTTCTTTTGTTGTGGTTCTCTTCATCTCTGCTGATAAATGCTCCTGATTTTGAAATACCATGTTAACTTTTCCATGCTTTTTATTTATTTATTTTGTCAGTGCTGGGGATCAAATCCAGTATCTCATGTGTGCTAGGCAAGAGCTCTACCACTGAAATTACATCCCCACTCTTATGTTAATTTTTTCCCTTTCTTCCCTGCAAATCTTTCCCATTTTGCAAATTTTTTCTTTAATTGCTAAACTAACTGATCACATGCATAGATGTTATTTCTAAATCTTAACAAATTATTCCTGTTGCAACTCAAATAATTTTTGATAGTAAGGGGCTTGTGCTTGCTTGCTTGATGTAATTCGGATGCTGGAAGTTATGTATGACAAGGTTGACTTCCACATAACTGAGATAACATAAAACACATTCAGTTCATTGACTTAACACAAATGTCTGATGCTTTTGATGAAAGGAAACTGGTTAAGTGATGGAAATGAATAGAAAAATCATAATACCCACCTCTGAAGAATATGCAATGTGGTAACTCCCCACATTTTTTTTCTGAAAAATTAGAACTTTTAATAATAACTTTGAAACAATGTTAGTAGACACAGTTGAAGCCACCATGGGGAAAAAAACAAATTATTGCCAATTATTTTTGACTTTATCACCAATTCCCCAATTTGCCTTTATGGATAGGTTTCAATCTCCCTTTGACAGTGTTCTAATTTCTTGTTACCTTTTTGATCACCCCTTTAATTTTCCTCAATAGTCTTCCTGAATCTTTCCCATTTTTCTTACTATTTCCAAACTTACTCATTTCTACTGCTTCAACTATTTCTCCTTATATGCTGCTGATCTCTTCCTTGAGATATCAAGTTTTATCTTTTGGGCTACTCCAAAAATGCTGCTGATATAACACTAGCTTGGCATGACTTAGTGCCTTTCATTTGGTGTATTAATATAGCTATAAAATATTTTTGATGTCTTTAGTTTTTTGTCACTCATTTCCTTCACATCCATAGCAGATTAATATTCACAAAATATCATTTTTTGAAGACCCCTCTCCTATTCAAAAAATTACATCTCCAAAGTAATAAAAGATTCAAACCTTCTATATTCCAAATCTAAAGAATGCATCCAGTCTTACACAGTATGACACTTCTCAGCACTCAATCCTAAGTGTCTTATTTATTCTTCACTCCTTTATGTCATTCTTTTAAACTAAAATAAATATAGTCAATCTTCGAGCCTTCTCATTCATGCTTATCTAGGCCTCAAAGTTTGCTTTAATTCCATCTTCCCTTGTCCTCCTTGGCCAGAAGTGCTCACTCTTTCCTTCAAACACTAAAAGCAGTTGATGTACACTACTGAAAATCCATACAGAGTAAGGACTATATTTTACATTTTTCATAAATAAATTTTCAATTTGACAATTAAATGCTGGGTAGGTTAAGTTGGGGTGTTTAGTTATATTTAATGATCTCAGTTAAGTTAGGGTGTTTAAGAGTATTTAATGATCTCTCTTAAAATTTATATTAACTAAAATAGAAAAATGACTAGTACTAATCAAAAGGAATCAAATGAGACTCTAAAAAAAAGTACTTAGGTAGTCAAAAAACACAGAATAAAAACAATTTGCTGTGAAATATTATAAATCAACTAGGTAAATGCAATTTACAAACAAAGGAAGAAGTTCTAATGTAGTGAGTCATACAAATGCTTACCTTCACATATGCTGTATCTCCAATACAAATCTGGTCAAATGGCTGCTTGTCATGGCTCTTGGCTCCAAAAGTTACAGTTCCAGAAAGACTAATTTCCATTGATTTGGGGAACTTCTGGCCTAAAAACATAAATAATCTAAAAAAAGTAGAACCTATAGCAAATAAAAGGAAAAAAAAATCAATAAAATCTTGCTCACCAATAATCCAGATCAGTAAGCTTTTCTCTCGAAATACTTCAAGTTGGCCAAAACTAACTTTGTATTCCAATTGTGTAATTGGACCTCTTTAACAAGAGAAAACAGAAAAAAAGGATCACAAATGGAACAGCTTTAAATCAAATCTTATTACTGTTACTTAAAACAAGGACAGCAAAAAGGTAGCTATGTATTCAAATTTGTAGACCAGAACAGAATAATGACTAGCTCAGAAAATACTAGAAACTACATAAACATTTATGATATACATTTCATTGCTATTGACTTGTATGTAGAGTACAGTAAAATTGCTAGAAATAAAGTCAGTAGTAAATAATCTTCAAGGAGGTTAATTGGTTTATAATTTACTAGCAAGTTTAACCACAAAAGTAAAGAAACATTTAAAGGTAAATAGATTATTTTTATGATTATGTTTTGGTTCAGAATCAGCATTCATTTGAGTAACATAAAATTATTTAGTTCTTGAAAAAATAAGGTAAAAAGCAAACACAGTGGGAATCTACTAGGGAAGGCAGACATCATGTTATTTACTCCTACCTATTGTAAAAAGGTATATGAGCTTCACAGAATTCAAAATTATTTTTCACACTTTCATGAAGTTTTAAATTAACTTTTATTTTTAGTTGTACTTCTTCTTCTTTCATTTGATAAAAACCCAAAATTGGTGGGACAGGGACCTGAAAGCAAACATAAATTTTTATAAAAATCTCAGGTTAATGGGTCTAAAATATTAATGGCGATGGGGGAGCAGTTCTTATGTATATTATACACATTATGTCAGTGTGCATATATACACACACACATGCAAACATAATTGTTATATACAGATTTGTCTTTAATATCTAGTGAGCTACTCCATGTTGCTTTGACAATAGCAATAATGGGTCTATATTCATTATAAGGATAGAGATTCTTCTACCTCTTTCTATTCCCAGTAATAAGAAAAGATGCCTTACAATGGTGTACAATATATTCTTCCTCTTCTTGCTCTTCCATATTCTCCTCT
This sequence comes from Sciurus carolinensis, assembly GCF_902686445.1. NCBI lineage: Eukaryota > Metazoa > Chordata > Mammalia > Rodentia > Sciuridae > Sciurus > Sciurus carolinensis. The sequence goes on along the minus strand of NC_062214.1, from coordinate 157,367,870 downwards.
TCCAAATTCTTTGACGTGGAGCACAGGACATGTACTAGACATACTGGTAATTGCTTCCCTGACCACAGTTCCTGATGCTCCATCTGTATTCTGTGGCTGCATTCCTGCCACTTTCTTCAACTCAGGAGTAACTCAGAAGTAGCTTACTTGATTGGTCACAATAACTGACTAAAGGGGAAATAATTTGTAGCCTGGGGCAAGCCAATCATTTCTATTAGCACTTCTGAAGTAAGATACAGAGACTCTGCTTATATAGTGTGGATCTTAGAGCTGTAAGATCATGTGCAAGCATAGAAAGCCAGATGAAAGAGGAGACGGAAGCAGAGATAAGACAACGAGAACCTTTGGCTTAAAGTGATTTTAATTTTTCATATCCTATATGGTCTGGGTCTACCTCTTTTTCTTGAATGACAATGAAGACTGCCTATTGCCTCCTTAAAATAACTTCCTACCTAAGGTGGCTTAAATAGGGTCTACTACTATACTGACTGATAACTAAGGTAACAAATGGCATATTATAGTAGAAAACAGGTTGGACTTGGGTTCAAAGTCAAGTTCTGCCATTTATCAGTTATATAAAAGTTACATAAACCTTTTGTAAGTCATTTAACCTCTCCTCATGTATAAAATTCAGCTAATGATATTTACCTTAAGGTTTGTTTAAAAAATTAGAGAAAATATGTGCAAAAATGCTGAGGACAATGTCTGACACACAGTTAACAACCAACAAATACTTATTAATAATATACAGTGGGGTAAAGAGGTACAAGCCAACCCCAGCTCCTGGGGAGGTTGAGGCATGAGGATCACAAGTTCAGGATCAGCCTGAGAAACACGGCAAGACCCTGTTTCAAAATAAAATAAAAGGGGCTGAGGTTGTAGCTCAGGGTAGAGTGCTCACATGTAAAGGCCTGGGTTCAATTCCCAGTAAACTCCTACTCCCAATTATGTATGTGGAACTAAGACTACCTGGGATTAGTGTTATGTCTTCTTCATGATTAAAAACATGACTAAATCATATCAAGATCTATTCTGTGAGTAAGGACTTCCTATTAGGAATAAAAAAAAATTGTCCTTCAACAAATGAATGGATAAAGAAAATGTGGTATGAATACATAACAGAATATTACTCAGCCTTAAAGAAAAATGAAATTATAGCATTTGCAGGTAAATGGATGAATTTGGAGAATATCACGCTAAGCAAAGTAAGCCAATCCCAAAAAAACAAAAGCCAAAATGTTTCCTCTGATATGTGGATGCTAACTCACAATAAGTGGGGTGGGGAACACTAGGGAAGAATAAAGGTACTTTGGATTAGTAGAATGAATTGGACATTATTACCCTATGTGCATATATATGACTACATGACTAGTGCAATTCCACATCACGTATGACCAGAAGAATGAGAAGTTATAATCCATTTATGTAAGAAGTGTCAAAATGTGTTCCAGTATAATATATAACGAGTTAGAGCAAATAAAAACAAAATTAAAAAAAATTTCTCTCTTTCCGCCATCTTTTCGTGCCGCCATAATGGTGCGCATGAATGTCCTGGCTGATGCTCTCAAGAGCATCAACAATGCCGAAAAGAGAGGCAAATGCCAGGTCCTTATTAGGCCGTGCTCCAAAGTCATCGTCCGGTTTCTAACTGTGATGATGAAGCATGGTTACATTGGCGAATTTGAAATCACTGATGATCACAGAGCTGGGAAAATTGTTGTCAACCTCACAGGCAGGTTAAACAAGTGTGGAGTGATCAGCCCCAGATTTGATGTGCAGCTCAAAGACCTAGAAAAATGGCAGAATAATCTGCTCCTGTCCCGTCAGTTTGGTTTCATTGTATTGACAACCTCAGCGGGCATCATGGACCACGAAGAAGCAAGACGAAAACACACAGGAGGAAAAATCCTGGGATTCTTTTTCTAGGGATGTAAAACACACATATAATAAAATGCCTCAATAGAAAAAAAAAAAAAATTTCTGACTTTGCAAACTATTTACTGTTACAGACACCAGAGATTAACAGGTAGCCTATTCAAAGAAATGAATCTTCATCTTCATCTCTCAATTATTGTCCGGTAAATAACTCAAAAAAATTCTTGTTTGGACCAAGTGTACAAAAGATTTGCTTTATCAATAATATTTATAAAGATCAGGAAAATTTCAACTTTTCCAAGACTGTTTACCTGGGAAGTATAGTAGCATAAACTGAATGACTCTAAGGGTGGAGAGAATGGAAATTTATAAGGCCCACTAAATGCAGAATCATCCACTCCATCAATGCTGCTAGAAGTCAGAATGGCAGAATCAAGAGAAGTCACACAAGGATGAACTAGAATATCTTGAAGTGGAGATCCATTGGTGGGGAGGCTCAAGCTGATGGTGACGTTTGGCATGATTCCTTCTAAATCACACTATAATACAAGCAGAAATGGATATTATCAAGATATTGGAGATATACACCTTCAGGTTTCAGGTTTTTCTAAATTTATCAAAGCAAATTGAGTAAGTTCCCCCAACTGAACTCATTTTTCTCTCTAGGGATTATTCTACTTGTTTTCTATTTTCTGATGCTCGTAAGATACTCTAGCCTGGTACCAAGAGAGCCTTCACAGTCCCCTCTGCTTACTACTATACCTCTTAGAAAGGTATGTTAAAAGGCTGGGGATAGAGAACACTTGCTTAACATCTCACACAAGGCCCTGGGGCCTTTCCCAGTATGGGGGAAAAAAGATGTTAAATCTATTCACTACTCTATATTCCTTTTGCAATCATATTTGTTCAGGCCTTCAATGTGTTACATCTCTAAAAGTATATTCACTTGTTTTCCTGTCATCAATCCACCCTCCACAAATGTCAGAGTTATCTTAATGAATCGTAATTTTTATTATGCTGTATCCATGCTCAAAATATTTCATTGTTTGGTCCCTGTCTAAACTCTTTAGTCATTTTCTACCCTGTGAATTCTGTTGTAGATAGAGGATTCTTGCATTTCCCCGAATAATTCATATTGTCTTATACCTTCATGTGTACCATTGCATGTGCTATTCCCTCAAGTTACAATGTTCTTTTCTCACTGTAATCTTTTTTCATATCTAGCTCATTTGATGTTTTGTATGAGGCCTTACATTTGGAGTCATCACCTCTATAGCCTACCTCTGCCATGTAGAGATGCCTAGGACTTTCTTCCATGTGACCTGGGTTAGATTGTCAGTAGGAGGTACTGATGAGACATATAGAAGAAGGGAAAGGAAAGCCATTATTCTTAGGAGGTCATGGAAACCAGATATGACAGCTTCATTGACCTCTCCCTGAACTCCAGATCTTTTCATGAATTCTGCTTTGAGGTAGTAACAGATAGACATGGCAGCTTCTCAGATTTCTCTGTGAACTCTGGTTTTTCTACCTACTCCAGTCTCCAGAATGAAACCGTTACTGTTTCTGGAAGGCTGCAACCAGAGGAAGACTTGTATTGCCCCAGTTCCTCTTATACTTGAGTAAGCTCTAATATATTTCCAGATATCTTATAATGGCTTTTTTGACCCAACCAGTCAAATAAACTTAACCTGTGTATGTATGCATAATTAGGATTTTCCTTGTATCCTAATTCTAATTTGACATTTACCTCTGAAAGGGCTGGATCAAACTGGCCAATTAAGCCAGATTGAGCCTGGCACAGTCACCCACATCTATCATCCCAGTGGCTCTGGAGGCTGAGGCAGGAGGAAGGTGAGTTCAAAGCCAGCCTCAGCAACTTATTGAGGCCCTAAGCAACTTATTGAGACCCTGTCCCAAAATACAAAATAAAAAAGAGTTGGGGATGTAGTTCAGTGGTTAAGTGTACCCGGGTTCAGGAACTCAGCAGGCAAAATGCTTAGCTCCAAATGCACTATCACGTACACAGTCTGCATCATGCATTAATTATCTATTGACTATAGGTATTTTTCTATACCTGTTTTCCTTTTAAAGTTTAAGTTCTTTGAAAACATATATATTTCTATCTCTAGTGCCTACCACATTACTATGGCATAGAAGACACACAAAAATGTTGCTGAGTTTAATTTTTTCTAATTATTGACCCTACTTTACAAAATACTAATATAAAATATTCCTTTTTTAATGTTCTATGTAACAATGTGTGAATTCATTAATGTATCTATATAATGTAAGTACTTAAGAGAGAAAGCAGGCTAATATGAAAGGTACTAGGTATAATGAGTGCCTTATAAAGGTCCGTTGGTGATAATTGTGCGATTATGTCAAATTCATTTGAAAATAGAAATGCCAAATAATCTTACCAAAATGCTTAAAAATATGTTAGTGTTTCATTTTTTTTCCTCCTTCAGTGCTGGAGCTTGAACCCAGGACTTTATGCTTGCTAGGCAAGCACTCTACCATTAAGTTACACACCCAGTCTTACCAGTGTTTCCACATCATCTGCTTCTTTACTCTCTATATGTAAACTAATAAGAATAAAAAGTAGTTTGTGTTTTTTGATGGATATTTATGAAGATAATAAAATAAGCAAATATTCAATTAGTAAGTACTTTAAAATTATATTCAGTTTTTGATTATAAAATTATCCCGTAGCAGTCTAATACCCTTAAAGAGGTCAGAGAAGCAGCATCTTTATAAAAACCTCCAACAAATTATCCACTGTTCAGGTACTTAAAATACCAGATTATCACTCACTTACTATATACAGGATGAGGAAGTCCATTCTAGAAGGGATGGGTGTACTACCGTTTAAATCAGTCTGGCTTGTATAAATGTGAACTTTAGAAATAGGTGTTTTAAAAACAGAAGGCACCTAAGTGCTTGTCTCATTTTAAAAATGGCAAATGAGCACAAAGTTGTGCAAAATAGTGGTTATATATGTACATAAATAGAAAAATAGTGGTAGAGTAAGAACTAGAACATAAGTACACAGGCTTTCAGGGCACCAGGTTTTCTACTAGACTAAGATAAAGTGAGGATAGTTATTTCCATTTATAATGAGCTTCATAATAAAACTCCTTTTAAACACTTCCTTAAACCCCTAAAGTACTTTTAAAAAGTTTGGCTAATAGACCATTAAAAAGTTTGGCTAATAGACCATTTGGCTAATAGAACATTTAATGTGTAAATTAAAATGTACCACCATTCTTTTTTTAAAAAAACAAAGTTCTCTTATCACGATACTCTATTTCAGAACTAAAAATGGGAATTAATCCAAAATTCCCATAAGCAACCAACTGGGGTCAGTTTGTCAATAATTAAGGTACTTAAATATCACATTAATTAGCATTTCATTATAAATTACTTCCTGTTTATTAAACAGGATGATAAAACAAGTGGTGAATTATCCTACTTTCATTATACTAAACTTACAAAAAAAAGATTCTTGACTACTTTAAGATTTATGGATAACAAAATCCATGATTTTAGGACCATTTAAAATAGTTCTTTTTAATAGAATGAATAATGAATGTATTTTGATCTTGATAGAAATATGTTTAACATAGACAAAAGTTTCAGGTCGCTTTTTTTTGGTACTGGGGATTTAACCCAGGGGCATTTTTACTATTGAGTTACATCCCTAGTCTTTTTATTTTTCACATTGAAACAGGGTCTTGCTCACTAAGTTGCTTAGGGCCTCACTGAGTTGCTGAGGATGATCTCAAACTTGCAATCCCTGTCTCAGCCTCCTGAGTCACTTTAATTATTATTAAAAAGAAATACCCAATCTCCCTGTCAGGACTGTTCTAATTCTCTGTTCTTGAAATCTACTTTTATCAATAGGATTTCTACCTTGTCACTTAATATTAAATTTGATATACAAAGTTTATATTCCAAGTGTAGAGAATAAAGGATGGTGGAAAAATAAAGACATCTGAGAAAATTATTAATATATACTGATAAGAGTTTACCAGGAGGATTTTTAATTTTGGTCATTATTCAACATGGTATTAGCCACTTGTTAATTGTATTGATATTTCCTTTCTTTCCCCATCTGCTAACTTTAAACCACTGAATCCTACATTGACCTGTTACTTGTTTAAATAAACGAGCACTTCAAAATGATTTTAGTTATCATGTCAGAGGACTAGTCAATTTTATACCTTAGAGAAAATGGAAAATAGGGTTTATGATTTTAAAATATGTTCACAAATTCTCTCTTTCCAAAATGTGGACCTAATCCTATAGCTCTTATGATTAATGACTTGCTTCTAAACAAATCGAAAGTGCTGGAAAGGATGCCACGTGACCTTCCAGTCTACGGAACAAAAACAATTATCTTCTGATTCAATCTCTCTTTTTCTTTGGATCATTTGAGGGGAGCCAGTCCCCAAGTTTTGAGGACATTTAAGCAGCCTGTTGAAAGGCTCCCATGTAAAGGAACAGAGGCCTTCCTCCAATAACCAGCACTGATTTCCCAGTCATATGACTGAGTCATCTTGCAAGTGCACGTTCCAGGCACAGTCAAGCTTTCAGATGACTTTAGCCCCAACCAAAATCTCAACTCTTATTGCTTGACTTCTAGAGTAGAAGTTCCCAGCTAAGCTGCTCCTGAAGTTCTGACTTCAGGGTCTATGAGGATAATAATGGGACAATTCATTATACACTAATAGGTAACTAAATAACTGTTAAGAAATGCAAAAAGATGACATTATCAAATTTCATAACTCTATCATCTAATAACACCATAAAGATAAAAATCAAAAATATCACTTAACAATGTAAAATACAGGTAGTAAAATTTTACTTTCTCCATGTATGTTAAATGGCATAATAAAACAAATACCTGAGAAAATCTTACCTTGCAAGTGACTGCTCCAACAACTTGCCATGTATCTGCTATATCCTGTTTATCATATTGCATGGATTTTACCTTTTCAGTGATAGAAATAGAAACCTGTGGTTTTCCTTTGTATGTTCCAGCTTTCCAAGCTGGCTGTTTTTGTGGCTGAGATACAGAAGCAAAATTATTATTATCCACTGAATTCTGTAAGTTGGTATCTAATAAAGTACCAAATGGACAAGTCTGTAGAAGCAAGTTAGGTAATTGGCTCAATTTTGTATTCAGTTCAGTGTCATTTTTTTGACTAGAGTAAAGAAAATCCTGTATCCCAAAAAGAAGTTCCAAGCCTTGTGAAATTCCACTGATGCTAATTAATGATGGACGAGGGGAGAGAGTTTGTTCGACTAGTGGAACACTAGCATATACCATGCCATTCTTCAGAAAAGCAACTACTGGCCAGAGTTCTTCATTTCCTATTGAAAGTCCATAGATGGATGTTTTATTGATGTGTGTACAACTATCACGACACTCCATGAAGTCCTTATCATCATCCAGTAATCTAAGTTCAAACAATAGTGCTTTAAGAAAGGGACCATCTTCGGGAATAGGCACATAACTTGCTCCATTGAATACTTTGGCTCTGTTTTCAACAGTTGGATAACGTCTGCATTAGGGAAACAAGAAACATTATAAATGATTCTTTCAAGTAAAATCAAAATGAAGGAACTAAGAAAAAGCCCTAAAACACAAGGTGAACAGGAATAACAATAAATCATAAAATAACAAATACACATACCCATAAAACCCCAAACCCAAAATATACATGGTAAATTCTTATTAGAATAACTGTTTCACACTTGAGGTTATTCCAAATGATAAAGTATCATCTATTATTGAAAATGCTTAGTTATTAATTTTTTTTAGTATTGGGGAGTGAAGTCAGGAGCACTCAACCACTGAGCCACATCCCCAGCCTGATTTTGTATTTTATTTAAAGACAGGATCTCACTGAATTGTTTAGCACCTTGCTTTTGCTGAGGCTGGCTTTGAACTCATGATCCTCCTACCTCAGCCTCCCGAGTCGCTGGGATTACAGTTAATTTTTTAAATAGGTAGAGTACATCAATTATAATTCAAAAATGTGTCAGGTACTCAGATTCTCTCTTGGTATACACTGACTGTATACCTAGATCATTCTAGGCATTCATAGAATTTTTTTTTTTAATTCCGTCTTAGAAGAGTAGGGCTAAAGAAGTGATTCAATTTAACCCTCTGAAATTTTGGATCCACTAGTTAAGAGGATATGATTAAAGAAATGTTCCATTCTACTTAGTCTATAGTGAATAACAGGTACCCTGAGTCTTCTTACCAAACTTCACAAAATATGGAATATTGTTTTACTGATAATGGCCTAACTCTAATGGCCCTGGAAGACACTATGAGGTTTAAAAAAAAAAAAAAAAAATCTAAATATTCCTCTATGGTTTGCATGCTCTGGGTTAAATAGTAGTTAGTAATTTACTGTTTTTTTCCCCTTATTTTAGGAAACAAAAATGCTTTTGTCTCTTACAGAAATCTGGTGATCATATTTTCTTAGTTTAAAAATATTATACTTTTCCCTATTCCTTCTTGTTCCACTTCCAAGCCTAAAATGAAGCTGTTTGTTAGTTACTGACTTCTGAGTAAATCACCTAACTTTCCTAAGCTTGTTTTCTTATTTATAAAATAAATGGGAGGGTTGGGGGATAAACTCAGTGGAAGAGCATATGATAGTGAGAGGCCCTGAGTTCAATCCAGCAACAAAAATTTAAAAAAAGGATGGCAAAACCCAGCAGTTTTTAATCAAGGGTCAAACACATACTTGGATAAGTTTTTCCATTAATAAAATTCTGATGTTTGCTAATAACTTTTAAAATAAAAATAAGGTTACAAAGTTAACCATTTATGAGCGAACCTCACTCATTTAAAAGATGATGCATTTTCTTGACTGAAAAGGGAAAGATTCAGCCAGCATACCATTGGTGATGCATCTTATTCTATGTTTATCTAGAGGACAAAGTTTTTAAGTGTAACAATTTCATGACTGAATGTAAAGATAAGAGGTTAATATGGGATCTTACACATCTTACTATGTGCTCAATCAATATTTTGTTGGATTACTCGACCTGTCATTTCAAATTTATTCTATTTCTAAAATATGAATCAAACCTTAATTGGCCCTAAAACTATGGGTTACAATATCAACCAAAGCTAGACTTAAGCTGATAAAATTACTATGTAGAGAGCAAACTTTTAAACCAGAATTGAAACTAAATTCTGCTGTGGGAAGGTAAGAGAGAGGAAAGATCACTCACCTTATTAAATCTTAAATGACAATTATTATCCTTTGTCATACTGATTGATAATATGTCAGTGCATATCTCTTTAGTCCTAACACTAATCCCAACAGATAACAAATCTGAATAGAAAAATGTTACCAATCCATTCAGTAACAGAGAACTAAGGTGACAGATGAATTATTTGGTCCCAATTTGCAGCTTTCATGGAGTTGTTGAGAAGCTCAACCAAACATATCCGAATTTTTCTTCTAAAATAATATTCTGAGCACAGTGGGAAAACATTCTTTGCATGACTTCTTCAAGGAATGTAGTTTTTTAAGCAGTAAAAACTTTTTCACTTCGGTATTAACATATGCTACAAAGCCACAGACATAAAACCAGTATGGTATTGGTAAAAGAAAGAAAAAACAAACAAACAAACAAAAAAAAACAAAAAAAAAAAACCCCAAAAAAACCCAAAACTGAGACAGACCAATGTTTTTATGGGTGAACATAATAAATATTATTAATAGCCTCATTAATCAACAAATAAAAGATATACTACTTTGACGATGTTAGGAAAATTGGCCCATGATAAGAGAGAAATAAAATGGGATTCCTGCCATCTGTAAAGACATTCTAGAAATGAATTAAACATCTAAATATAAGAGATAAAATTCAGAGGAGATAATGTGGAATGATATCTTTGGGAAATAAGGGTAGAGAAAGACTTCAAAAAATTCCCGAAGAGCTAACTACTTCAAATTGCATTAAAATTAGTGATTTTTTTTTAAACCAAGAACATTAAATTGACAAAGAGAAATTTTAAAATCTATACTATCTAAAAATGACATGAATTAGCATCAAGAATAAATAACAAACTCCTATAAATAAACAGGAAAAAACAGCAATTTTCAAAGGAAAAAAAGGACAGGGGATACGTATGAGACTATTCACAGAATAGGAAATCCAAAGGACTAACCATTACTGCTACACAGAGAAATGCCAATCAATTAGAATAAGTGTCTGGAAAGAACAGACACAGGAAGCCTCACTAACCACTGGCGAATGTATAGATGGGTGCAATTAGCATTTTGAGAAGCTAATTAATTATTTGGAAACGTTTATTAAAAATCAGCATATGTATACACTATGGACCTGTTTGAGGATGTCTACATTAGAATTGTTCTGATGGCTATGAAATGGAGGCAACTTTGTAGATTATCACTAGGGAAAAGAGACCAGTCAAATATGGAGGTAAACCACGGAGTAATACAGAGAAAGCAGAAGCAACGGTCTAGATCTAGGGTCCAACAGAGACACTAAACACATTAAGTTATTTAAACTTATATTAAAACTAAGCAAAATTAACAAGTGAGTTCTTCAGACCAGCCACAGTTCTAAAGCTCAGCACCTACACATGCATGTGGCTATATTAGCCAACACTGATTTAGAACATTTCCCCTTCCCATCAATTGTAGAAAATTTTATTGAATAGTGCTGCTCTAAATGAACACAAAGTAAAGAAAGAGCACTGAGAAATTTGACAAATGCAACAAAGGGAAATCTAACGCACACTTAATTAATTATATAATTTGACAAATACATATAAATAAAAGGATAATATAGAACATGTAAGAGTTACCTGTGAAGTAGAGGAGAAACAGATAATCAAAGGGAATATAAAGTAAAACGAGAGTATCTTGGATGAATCAATGAGGCTGATTAACCATGGACCAAAGAATATTACTAATCTCCTGTGCTCAAGGTTCAACAATAAATGTAAGCCAAGTATCCTGAAGGAAAATGATAAACTCCAACTCCAATGCCCTCAATAACAAAAATTGTTTAGGCTGCAAAGGGAATTTCTCATATCAACATTGCTAATTACTTTACATTTAAAATGACACTCATCTTTATCTGGCTCAATCTCATTTCCATTAGGCTACTTCATTTTAGAGGAAAGAATGAATAAATGGCAGAAAAGAACTGTAAGTGGCCACTGAGAATAAAAGGTGAAATATATTACTTGTCACTCATATTAGTGTACAGTTCTCTTCATAAAACTATCTTGATAAAATAGGGAGAGTTGTAAAAGTGGAACCAGATCACTTACACAACCTAAGAAAAAAGTGAATGCAATTTTTCATACGTCTTTTTCTTCATCAACCGGGAATCAGAAATGTGTCTAGCAAAGATACAAAATGATAAGATGAAAATAAGTCATACTGCTCACCAAGGATTTTTTTATGAGCTAAAATGTCCTTGATTTTATCAATGAGAGTCGAAACACTTAAAACATGTTCCGTGCTCAGTAAGTTTTTTTTTTTTCCCTTCATCATCTCTGTATCTGTCCTAAGCAGATAGTTACTTTTAAGATACAATAAAACTTAAAATAGAAAACGCATGTAATAATCTACCAGGTCACAACTCGATTTTCACAACACTAAGAGGTAGGTAGGGTAAATAAAATATTCACTTAATAGGCACAACAGAGAAGTAACTTGACCAAGGCCATTCGTGGCAGACCTGGGACACAATGCATCACAAAACAAAGCTACATCAATGCATCTTCGATCCATCATTTCTGAGGATTCAGATTTGCATTTACCTGGAGAATCTCACGGTGCCACAAAGCGGAGTTCCTGGTTCGTGGCGTATAAGCCACACTGCCCGCTGGGCCATGGTAAGCCACTAAGGCATCAGCTCATCTCCGAACCAAAGTCGCCACCGAGCAACAGCGTAGACCGGCTTTCTCCGCAGGACTCTTAACGGAAGTCCCGAGACTACACACGAGCTCACCAGAAAGCTGCCTCCTTCAACTGAGGAGAATAAAACCTCTGATTCTATCCTGGTCAAATCACACCACAAAGAGTGCTAAGAATCTTGAGATCTGGCATCTAGAATCTTGAGAAACTTATCCACAGCAAACCCAGTACGGTCTTCCTCTAATTTCCACTTCCGGGATGGTAGCCCGCAAGGATCAAGGTTCCTCACTGGCCGAGCGCCCAGCCTCTCTCCGGTTCGTCAGCCGCTAGCTTCACTCGCCCGCCCCTCCCGATTCCTCTCGGGCGCGCGCAGTTCCACTTCCGGCGTATGAGGCGGTGACAATGGGAGCGGCGCGGGCGGCGCCGGGAGGCAGCTGACAGGCGTCTGCGGCTTTGCTTCATGGCCGTTCTCTCGCCCCGGCTGGGCTCTGTGAGGATTGGGGAAACCCGCAGCGGCTTGGAGCCGGAGCTGGCAAGCCGAGCGGGGACCTGTGCGCGGCGCCGCTGAGGCGCAGCATGTGAAGAGGAGACGGCATCCAGCACGGGGCGAGCCTCTCAGCCGGCCGGGATGGCCACGACGGCCGAGCTGTTCGAGGTGGGTCCCGCGTCTCTTTGGGGAGTGGCAGGCCCGGGGGTGCGGGCCGCGAGGTGGGTGGGCAGAGGAGCGGGCGTTCGCTCGCCGCCTAGGAAAAGCCCGGGGAAGGAAGGTGCGAAAGCCAGGGTGGGGTGGTGGCTCTGGTGGCGGGCGGGCGGGCGGAGCGTGCGGTGGGGGAGGGGAGGCTTGGGGCCGCGGGGGGCCGGTCGGTGACGAGCGCGAGCTGGTTGTCCCAGGAGAGGGTCGGCTTCGACCGCGGGGTCACCAGGGGTGCCTCGGAGGTCCGTGCTGACCGGGGACAGTGTCTGCTCGGGCTGAGTCTTGGGAAGGGTTGACTCAGGACAGCAGCAGAGGAGCCGGCAGCCCCAGCTGGGGCGAGCCTTGTCTTGTCGCGTGGCTCCTCGTGACAGTATTCCAAGGGGACCAGCTGAGACTGGGGGACTCTTGGGGGCTTCTCATTGCGCCATTAGTAATATCCTATGTGCCAGCTTACTCTAACAATTGAAAAACCTGGGAGTATTTTTTAGGACAATAAAGGCCTGCTTAGCCCTAAAACTGAAGGGAAGCAAAACTAAAATGATCAGATGCGTTCGAATCTTAAGAAATTTAAGGGTGTTATGAAAACCACCTAACTGCGAGCTGGAGAATCCTGAACGTGCGCTTGACCGTGCGCATTCCAATGTATTTCCTTGAGTATATTCAGTATCCTAAGCCTGAAAATTTAACTTTTTGAAGTTCAGTGCAAGAAGCTGTGTTGTTTGAAAGAATAGGAAAGCCCCAAATGCATCGTATAAAATATTTCCTTGTATGAAATAAAGTGGAGATATGAGGGAAAAGAAAGGAAAGACCCTTTATTTGGTGTGCTTCTTCTCTATTGAGTTACAGAAGTATAAGTAGAGCACACTGCCATTCACAACTGAGACTTTCTCATCAGTGATAATTGTATCCTAAAACAATTACTGCCTGAATCACTGCCTGAGATTCAGCAGTTTGTGTGGCTTAAAATTTAAATGACACAGTTTTTGTAACAACTGGAACTTTTCATTGTTACTTTTGTTAGTATTACATCTTGGTCTTCAGTCATCCCTTGCATAGGTAATGTTTTTGTTGAGAGGACTAACATGATATTATAATGAACTGTAATAAAACAGCAATTTGTGAGGGAAGCATTATAATTACACATAAGATTTAAGAAATATTAGTTGTGCATTCTCACATTTAATTGTTGGAGGGTACATTACATCAGTTTGTCCAATTACAAATTTGTGCCATCTGTTTCTTAACACTGGAGCAAGGAGACATTCTTGTCAAGAATTTATCATGTACTCTGGGCAAAATACTAGGTAGTTCTATAGTTCCTTGTTTTCTTTTTCATATCTTATAAAATTTTATGGAAATGTTTGAGATCTTTAATTAATGTACTTTGCAACAAACCAGCTGTTAACAAAAATCTGTTACATTGTCATACAGTTTATAAGACACTTTTGAATTAATGAATCATCCTTGATATTCCCAGTTGTGTCTTGGATCATATTTTAAATATATCTTTTTTTTTTTTAAACGTTTGACCACATGAGTCCAATAACTTACTTGAAAATATATTTGATTACTGCCTTTTCCCCCAGGGGGAAGAAAGGGGGTAGTGGTGAAATACATATTTTGCTCTCTAGGGTCTTGCCATTTAGTAAAGTGGTTAAACCAAATTAGGGTTTACCTTATCTTAGTGACTCCAGTTACATGGTAACTGGTAAGATTTAGTGGTGGTGATAGAGTCAGAGTAGTCCTGTGGCCAGAGGGTTCTTAGACCAAACTTAAACATATTTATAGATCTTAACTCAAGTGACTTTTCCCTGGTTATATGTAGCTGTTGCATCATCAAAATCAAAGGCATAATAATAGTTATAATTATTATTAGTTAAGTATAATTAAGAAGTATATTTATCTTTTCCTGGATGGCTATGAGTCTAGCTCTACAATGGACTCTGCTGTTCAGTAAGTTTTATTCCCAAGTGAAAAGTTGACCTCTTAAGCCTTTAGAGGAAGAAGAAAGAAAAAGCCCTGTCACTGCTGCCATTTCCTGCTGTTACTTCCATAGATCTAGGTTGCAGAACAAATCAGGGAGTGTCTTTTTCTCCTGCTTCCCTTTCTTAGTCACAACTCGAGAACTGTGGAAAACAGGGCAGGATGTAGTCAAGGATATTTTGTTTTTATGCATCCTGGTTTTCATGAACTATTAAATAGAATTGTGCTTTTATTTTCCACATTGAAGAAGAGATTATAAATGAAACAAAATTAAACTGTTAACTGTGCTTGTAAAAAAATCTTATTATTGGCCCTATGACTTTTCCTTTTTAAACAAAGACAACATCATACAACAAAATCAGACTGCAGGATATTTCTTCAGTTGGCAGAAATGATTTATTAATAGATGATTCATTATCATTATAATGTATATAATGTATATCCTAGAAGTTGCCCAGAATACCTTCTTAGTTTCAACCCTTGTTGACAGATCTTTCTGAACTTTCTGAACAAGATTCCTCTATGCTTTGGATTAATTATGTATTCTACACATTAAAAATGTCTGGGGTGGTAAATTCTTTTTCTGTTGTTGCATATGTTCTTTTATTGCACTACTGATTATACTTTCTCCCTTCTCATTTGCTAATTTTCTCTCATCTTTCTTCTAGAGTCTTTCCTTGTCTCTGGGCAGGCTACCTTTATGGGAGGGTTCTTTATTAGTAATTATGGTCAATTATTCATTCATTCAACAAAAATTTTTTTTTAGTACCTATTAAGTTCAATACAAAGTATCAAGATTAATGAGGCTGTGTGTATCAAAGACACACAGGATCTAGAAATAATAATTAATTCATGTATTCATTTAGCAAATATTTATTGAGCACTTTAAACTCATCATCTTCAGGAGCTGGAGAAAAAGATGATAAGTAATCCCAGCAACTTGGGAGGCTGAGACAGGAGGATTGCAAGTTTGAGAACAGACTCAGCAATGTAGCAAGGCCCTAAACAACTTAGTGGAATCCTGTCTCAAAATAACAAAAAAAGGGACTGAGATGTAGCTCAATGGTAAAGTGCCTCTGGGTTCAATCCCTGGTGTGAAAAAAAAAAAAAAAAAGTTGAGTTAAAATTATAGTTGGGATAGAGAAATATGTTAATATGGTGCAGTGGAGTCCAGAATATCTTCTTGGGATGATTAGGAAAGCTTTCATATAGTAATGACATTTCAGGGCAGACACAGAAGATGACTCCAGTTTGTAAGTTGAGGTGTGTTTGGGGAATACTGAGAAGAGACAGGATGTATGTATTCATGTTTTAGGAATAGGAAGTGTTGTGGCTGGTGTTTCATAGTAAGATATTGAGATTGAGACCACGGGGGTTTGAGGAAGATTTGAGAAAGCTTTTTGGAGACTATGTTTAAGGGGTCGGACCTGACTTTTTCCCCTTCTTTTCTTCACTGCTAGGGATTGAACCCAGGGGCAATTTACCACTGAACTATATCCCCAACCCTTCCTGCACATTTTATTTTTTATTTTGAAACAGGAATCACCCTAAATTGATGATGCTGGCCTTGAATTTGTAATCTTCCTGTCTCAGCCTCCCAAATTGCTGGGATTACAAGTGTGTGCCACTGTGCCTGGCCTGACATGACCTTTTTTAAGAGGATGTCAGGGGAGGCAGGGAATTTTAATGTTTAACGTGAAGAATGGTCTTCAACGGATAAGAGATTTTTAGCTAGGAAAACAGGAGTCTTGAGTTATCTGCCATAGTTCTTGTCATTTGGCAATTATTCCAGAATTATCTGTTGATAATCGAGACAGGGAAAATTTTAACCTAATTTAATGGAAACACAGAAGACAAGAAATCTGGAAAGATGATTTGGAGGCAGAATTAAGAGTTTGATTATTGAGGCGTTAAATCCAAGTTTGTGAACTTTGGAAAATATAGTTGATGATGTACTAGCTGTGATGCAGAAATTGGAAGGACCCTTTCAGGGACAAAGAATAATATATTCATTTTTTTAAAAAAGTATGTATTTTGAGTTTTTAGTAAGGTATCCTGGTGAAGAAGTCCAGAAGGCAGTTGTAAATATGAATTAGTAACTCAAAAAGAGGACACAGCTAGTTAGGAATTTAGAAATTATTGTTTTATATGGGTGGTTATTTAGGCCTGGGGATGTATAACATCTCTTAGCTCTATGTTTCAGTAGTTATGTGGTCTTGGGCAAGTTACCTAACATCTTTGTGCCTCAGTTTTCATATGTGTAAAATGGGGAAAAATCATTTCTACCTCAGAGGGTTATTTTGCTTAGATGAATCTCAGTTAAAATTTACTCAATTTAATTTTTAAAATTAAGTGGTAGTCACTTTCAATTTAAGTAGATTAAGGAAAGGACATCTGTCAGGGAGGAAAAGTTTTTCAGAGCAGAATGAGAAGAAAACTATCCAAAGATAGGAGAGTATGTTAGGAGAGAATTACAAAAAGAGACCGGATGCCAACAACAAGATCTGCCATCCTACAGTGTGACTTACACTCATAGAGAGGAAGGGTATATGCTTATTTCCCAAATCTGGCCAGTGGAAGTGATACTACGTAGTGATTTCCAAGGTAATATCCTGGTCCTCTTAATACTCTCTTGGAATCTAGCAGCAGTGCCAACTAAAAGCCTAAGCAACCCTTTCAAAGAGCCAAGGCCCTTGGCCCTCAACTCTGGCTGAACTCCCAGCTAACAGTAAACACCAATTTGCCATCCCAAGTTGAACAGCCTCAGCTGATGTCACATGGAGCAGAGACTATATTTCCTTGCTGATTCCTACACAAATAAAAGATTTGTAAACAAAATAATGATTATTATTTTTTTAAGTTAGAAAGTATGGGGGTGGTTGTTACACAGTAATAGATAATTGGAACAGAGCTTTTTATCTACATCATTAATAGACTTCTGCCACTCTTTAATATTAAGAGTGGTGGAGGCAGAGGTAGATGATTAGGTAGGTTTACATTTAAGTATTATGCCCTGAGTTCTCTAGTGAA
This sequence comes from Sciurus carolinensis, assembly GCF_902686445.1. Lineage (NCBI taxonomy): Eukaryota > Metazoa > Chordata > Mammalia > Rodentia > Sciuridae > Sciurus > Sciurus carolinensis. Next base: position 157,350,356 of record NC_062214.1, on the reverse strand, counting down.
ACCAACTTGGAAGTGAACTTCTGGAAGAGTAGTCCTTAAATTAAGAATGATTTTAGACTGCACCTTTGTGTGATTGGTATAAAAAATACTGTATCCCTGGTATTCTTAGGAAATTGGATAGATGCGTGCATTGTGTCTATGTATTTGTTAGGTTAAAAATTGATTTGTGCTATTCTCTTAATAGGGGAATACAGTTTTATACAATACGTACCCTGTAAACAAATAAAAACCCACAAATTAAATGAAAATTCTAGTTAGTTGAGTGTATAATTTTTAAAGTTTTTATTGTTAAAAGTTTATGTAAAAAGTACGTTAAATACCTGACCTAATTTTTAAGGCACTGTTTTCTTGGAACTGCAATATGAAAATAAGAAAATAGTTTTATTCATATGCATATATATATACCTACACATCCATACACATATATGCACTTACACAACACACAAATACACCCTTGCTTATTCTGGATACAGTAAAATGTATCATATATGGGAACATTTAAAGAAATTAATATTCCTTGCATCCATTTGTTTAATTGCATCCCAGAGGTGTTATTAAGTGCCTGTAAATATATTTAACGTCATAATTTATAAATACATTTGATTTTTGAAATACTAATGGTAGATTTTATTAGACATTTTCAGTGGTTTCTTCTAAGCAGTTTATCAATGTAAGGTAATCTTCAAATTAACCTTCTGAGCTAAAAACTTATTTTCCCCTTTTTACAAATAAGAAAACTGGAACATAGGAATGTTAGGTAATTTGCCCAAGACCACACAACTAGTGAGAGGTAGAGCTGAGAGATGTCATTCATTCCCAGGTCTAAATAACCATTCATAGTTTTTATTTTAAAATACACCATAATAGAGAAGAAAAACATTGTGTTAGAATACTGGTTTCGTACTTTGACAAGACTTAAATTTCATTGGTTCATTCTCCTCAAATGTAAAAATGAGATGAAAGAATTGGGCTAAGATGATAGCTAAAGACAATTTTTTAAACATTTTGAAATTTAATTCTATTTGCTGAATCCTACGCAAGGTAGTATAACATACCATTACTTCTCTTTGGGGCATAGAAATCAGATATTTATTGTCAGAAATTAAGATATTTTCCCTGGGAAAACAGATTTTACTTCAGAGAATGAAAGTAGAAAATTCAGAAATACCTCTATTTAGATCATCTTCAAAACAGTTCTGATAACATGAAGATAATTGTCTAATTATCTCAGTTAAAAGTGTTGACATTCTCTTCAGGATCAGATTTTAAAATAGCCTTTAATTTTAAAAAAGTAAGATTATTCATCTTGCAGTGTTGCAGGTAGTTTTCACAAATACTATTCCAAGTTTGTTTTAGTTGTTTTGGTCTCAATATGCTTTATCTTTCTATTTCCATGCTAAATTTAATATTGATTTTGCTAGCCTGAGACAAAACAAGGCATTCAGTAGTGCTTAAAAAAAAAATCAAGTCAGTAATTGTAATTTGTTTATTGACTTATAGGAAACACAAAGAATCTCATTATCAAATCAAGTGGGGTTAAAAGGAGAGGACAAATTTATGTTTGGTGCCAGAATTATTAGGCTCATGTATGGTTTCTGTTAGAATCTCATCTTGATAACATTATGTAATGTCTATTTTTAATTTCTGGCTTGTGGGTGGTAGTCTTACCTGTTTGGGTTTGGGTATATGAATCAAGGCATGATTTTTCAAGAACTTTTTTAGAGGATTCAGCCATACCCCTAGCCTGTTAGTGTTTTGTTTTACTCAACATCATACTCTTCATCACAGTTGGAAAATAAGAACAACCTATGACAGAGCTTGTCCTGATTTTCAATTAAAGTGTGGAGAGAAAAGTGAAACTTACAGAAATTAGTATAAAACAATTAATGATTAGGAATATATTACTCTGCATAGGAATATGAACTTTGAAGGTTCACAGTGGGGAGAAATCAGTAGAGATCATGTGGAGAAGGAACCCTTCAAGTAAGAAATGGAACTCTTCAAAGAACTGAACCAGGCTTGGAGTAATGGTACAGTGGTATACTAGTCTGTTTTGTATTGTGGTACCAGAATACCACAGACTGGGTTATTTATAAAGAAAAGAAATTTATTTCTCATAGTTTGGAGGGTTGAGAAATCCAATAGCAAGGTGCTGGAATCAGGTGAGAGTCTTTCAGCTACAACCTCCTGTGGTAGAAGGCAGGAGGTGGGAGGGAGAGGAGAGTGAGGATACACTCTTGTGCAAGGGAACTTGGCCCCAGCCCCTATTAATTGGCATTAATCTAGTCGTGAGATTCTTGTGACCCGAACATCTCTCATTGAGCCATAACCCTCCAACACTTACCTTTCGGGTTAATTTTTTAAAATTCTTTTTAGTTATACGTGACAGTAGAATGTATTTCAACCTATCATACATACATAGAGTATAACTTCCCATTCTTGTGGTTGTACATGATGTGGAGTTAAAATGGTCTTGTAGTCATATGTGAACACAGGAAGGTTATGTCCCATTCATTCTACTGTCTTTCCTATTCCCATCCCCCCTCAGTTCCCCCATTGCCCCCTGTCCAATCTGGTGAACCCCTCACCCCATTGTGAAGCAGCAGCAGATTAATTTTTAATACAAGCTTTTTGGTGAACCTACTCAAGCCAATAGCAAGTGATGTTTGGATTGTTGGAGAATAGTCATTGTATAGGGTGAGTTATGTGATCACAGGCTAGAAGCACGAGTAGCATGAGTTTGAAGAGTAGACTGGAATAGGCTGATGGAAGTGTGGTTGTTCATATTACCTTACAGAGAAATTGAGGTAAGTAGAGCAAGATAAGAACCTTAAGACATACATATACACAAGTGTGAACTTGGTAATGTGGGGAAGGTCTAACTGAAAGAAAGAGTTTTTGACAATATACATAATAGATTAAAGGAAAATACCTTATAGATAGTACTGGAACCCATGGTTCAGTTGGTTTAACAAGATATAGAAATACATCTCCGAAATTCTCTATGTCTTACTCTTTTACCTAGGTTAGGGGAAAATATTCTAGTTTCTTTGAGTTTGTGGGTGGTTCTAACATTGGAGGTATTTTGGAGAATAACTATAAGAAAATATAAAAAGTTGAAATTTTTTCAGAGAAACAATGTTAAATTATGAATTTGTGTTCTTGTCCAAGGAGTTGATGTCCAAGAGATTTTCAGTAGGAATGACCACAAACACCATGTTTTATCTTACAGTTGGTAACATTTGTAAAGAAGTAAAAACAGTTTGACACATCATCACTGTGACCTAGTATATAAAGGCCAATTTAATGTGATAGTATCTTAGTCCATAATTCTTAGATTTTTGTATAAGTTTTGGTAATTTTTGCTTTTCCTTACCATAGTAAGTTGGGTTTCATCTTAGAGGAAATTAGAATGTTAGTGGAATAAATTATAACTCTCAATGCTGTAACTGGTCTCCGAGTTGCAACTGATACTGCCTCCCTCCTGTATCCATTCTAATTGTACCTTACCTTCAGCTAGTATCTCTGCTATTCTTGTTGTCTTAACTGATCACCAACCTTCCTTGGCCAGGGTTGCAATACTTATCTGTGGACTTTCAGAATTGATTGGGAAGTTGATCCTCCTGAGAAGATCACTTGTGTGCCAAACAAACTTTTCTTTGCTCCTGCTGTGTATTAGCAATCCTGCCTTGTAATGATTAAGGTCAGTTGTTGTTACCAAAGATGATCATTCTTCTTATCTTTTATTCTCTGGATATAATTAACTGTGACCAGGCAGTATTGATAGTTTTAGATTAAAGGGATTTTTATATGTTCCTAGACGAAAATGTTCCCCTTTGGTTGACCAACATCTCTTTCACTATTGACTTCACAGTTGCAGGAAGAGTATGCACAAGTTAGGCATCATGTTAAGTAAGGCCATTTCTGCTTTTACCCCTTGTTTCTGGCTCACATGTTTTTTCTGTTGGGGAAACAACATCATATAAACAACATCATATAAAGGTTTTTAAGTTGAGAATATACATTGTATCTTGGAAGATAGTGCTCCAACTTCATACAGTACGATCTCTGAACTGGTGCATAGATCTAGTTGTTTTACTGGGTTAAGTCTTCTGTTTCCTTATCTTCTGTCTCTTGTTCTATTCATTCTTGAGAGTGAGGTATTGAAGTATTGAAGGTCTCTGTTATTCTAGGACTGTATGTCCATTTAGTTTTGACAGTTGGCCATATATTTGGATGGTCTCTTATTGGGTGCATAAATGTTGATACTTTTTTTTCTTGCATTACTGTGTTCTTTTGTGCTTAGTTGATTTTTTTTTTTGTAGTGAACATTTAAATTCCTTTTGTGTATATTCTATAGCATTTTCTTTGTGATTACCATGGGGATTGTATTGTAACATTCTTAACACTATAAGTTAAGTTATAACACTCTAACTTGAATTTATACCAGCTTAACTTTAATAATTTATAAAACAGCTCTTCTACTCCACTCCAACTCTTTTGCTTGTTGATACAACTAAGTTTCATCTTTATGCAGTGTATGCCCCATAGCATAAACTGATAGTTTTAAAAAATATATAATTGGCTTAAATCACGTATAAAATCTGGAGTTAGAAAGCTGAAAATTACAGTTATTCTAACTTTTTAGACCAACAAATTTTAAGAGTTAGTCTACTAAATAATATAGGGAAAAAGTATAGTTACAAACCATTGTTACAATATTAGCTTTTATAATTGCCTGTTTATTTCCCTTTATTAAGATCTTTATTTCATGATATGACTTTGAGTCTGTTTTACTCTGTACTACTTCCTTGAACATTTCTTGTAGGGTAGGTCTAACGATAATTAATTCTCTCAGCTTGTTTTTCTATGAATACCTTAATTTCTCCCTTGCTTTTGAAAGATGGTTTTGATGAATAGAGGATTCATGGTTGACTTTATTTTTTCTTTCAGCAATTTGAATTTATTAATCCTCTGGCCTTGAAAGTTTCTGAATATAAACCTGCTGATAATCCTATGGAGGATCTGTATTATGTGACAAGTCACTAATTTTATACTGCTCTCTGAGTGGTGTTCTTCCCTTTTTTTTTTTTCTTTTTTTTCCCTTTGGTATTGGGGATTGAACCCAGGGGCACTTTACCACTGAACTATATCCCAGCCCTTTAAAAATTTTTTTGAATCTTGAAGCAGGGTCTTAATAAGTTGCTTAGGACCTCACTAAATTGCTGAGGCTCGCTTCAAACTTAAGATCCTTCTGTCTCAGCCTCCTGGAGTTGCTGGAATTGCAGGTGTGTACCAACTATTTTTTGAAAGTTTGGTTGTAATCTGTCTTGATGTGAATCTCTATGATTTCATCCTACATAGTTCATTAAACTTCTTGGGTGTTTGTATCCATGTCTTTTTTTAAGTTGGGAAATCTTCAGCAATTATTACTTCAAATATTTTCTTGACCCTTTTTTCATCTCTTCTCCTGGAAAAGTGGTCTGTAGGTGGATGTTGGACCAATGGACGGCTCAGACTTGGCCTGGAATCAATTTATTACTTAGTATCCATGTGCTTTGGGTCAAGTAAGCAGCATTATCCACTAGGCCCCTGAATCCAACATACCTCAAAATGTTCATTTTCCTATTCCACAGTGTGCTAGAATAAATGATTGTAACTCCTTTTGGGAGAAGGAATAGAAGAATCGTTACTGTGTATATTTGCCAGCATATTTCAGGATTCTTTCTCTTGGTAATCTGGACTTTTCTTCAGTTAGCAACAGAGAATGTGTCATAGGATATCATATAAGATCTTGGTACAAACTCTGGACCCTGCCTCTTGACCTCATTCACACCTCTTCTCCCCTTCAATCACTCAGTTTTAATCACACTGGTTGCTTGTCATTTCTTACATATTCTTATATATAGTATATTCTTCCTTTGATGGCTTCTTTCTTAGCTGTCTCTTTGTTCAAAATTTATTTTCCTATAAAGTCCTTTTCTGATTACTTCTAGCAACAATAATCCCACTCTTACCCATCATTCTGTATCCCTTTTAGTTTTCTTCAAGGTTCTTATTGTCTTATCATTTTTCTGCTCTTTTGTTGTGACTATCTTCTACTAGGAACAGAAATTTTCTCTCCTTCTCTACCATTTCCCAGATATTTAAAATAGTCTAGCATATAATGAGCTCTTAATATTATTGAATGAAGAACTACTTTGAGAGAATTCAAAGTATTTCTTATGATCAAAATGTTATGTTTTACTCTAACATTTCTTGATTTATACATTTTGGAATATATATATTGTTTAATAAAACTGACACATAAAATTGATGAATAGTATGACAATTTGTTTAATTGAACTGTAACTACTCAATAATACACAATTAATAACACATAGGAACTAAGATTAGCTGAGTGTTGTAGCACACGCCTATAACCCAGCAACTCCGGAATCTGAGGTAGGAGTATTGTAAGTTTGAAGCCAGCCTCAGCAACTTAGTGAGGCCTGAAGTAATTTAGTAAGATCCTGTCTCACAATAAGACATAAGGGCTGGGTTTGTAGTTTAGTGGTAGAGCCTAGCATGTGTGAGGCACTGTGTTCAATCTTTAGCACTGCAAACAATAAGTAAAGGTATTGTGACCATCTACAACTAAAAAAAATTATTTTAAAAATAAATAAAATAAAAAGGACTGGTAATGTAGCTCAGTGGTAAAGTGCCCCTGGGTAAGATTATTAAGTATTGATACAAAAAATCGTAACCAGAAAAAGATAGGGAAAAAGAGCATGATTATTATATGAAGTTATTTAATGGGAGTATTGTGGATTTATAGAAGGACTGACTACTTCCTAAAGTAATTTAGCTTCTTTTAAAGAAAAAGCTCTTCATTACCCATAGTTAAGACTTGGGCCCTTGGAATCTGGTAAGTCTCAGTGATTTTCTATTAAATTACCTTTTTGTATCATGGTTATAAAATAATCAGCAGGAATTACTACTTATGGTATTGAGTGCTACATATGGTATTAAGTGCTACACAGTGTGTAAAGTGCTGAGCACATGCCTAGCACATAGTAGACACTTTAAAAATTTAGCTATCCTTTTATCATTTCTTAGGTGTGTTTTATGTGCTGTTAAGGTTTTCTAAAAAAAATTTCTTTTTCGTACTACGGATTGACCTTAGAGGTACTCTACCTCTGAGCTATATCCCCAGTTCTTTTTATTTTAAAATTTGAGACAGAGTTGCTGTGGCTGACCTCAAACTTGTAATCCTCTTGCCTCAGCCTCCAGAGTTGCTGATAATTACAGGTGTGTGCCCAGAGAGGTTTTTTTTTTTTTTTTCTGAAAATAAACTTTCTAAAGTGCTGAGTAGCTTTAAATGTAAATTCCTTTATCCTGAGTCAATACTTTTCAATTTATATATGCAAATTAAAGATTGTTAAACATGCATCAAATTTTTGACCTCAGGAGAAGTAAGGTATAGATGTATGATTATCTAAATGATTATGTTTGCTAAGTAGATTATTTTATTTCAGGGTGTCAGAATTTTTATTTTGGGTGGATATCGAATTCATTCTTATTTGGACTTGATTCTTAAGCATGTCAACACTTATGGATAAAATGAATTTTTATTTTTAAAGTACTAGTAATCTTGTTTACAATTCCTGTCTTGATTATATCAGATAGCGTTTTGGTCAGTTTTCTCACCACTGTGACTACAACCTCCAACAAGAACACTATTAGAGGAGGAAAAGTTAATATGAGTGCTCACAGTTTCAGAGGTCTTAGTCTGCAGATGGCCAGCCCCAGGGGCTTCCGGGTGAGACTGAACATCGTGGCAAAAGAGTGTTGTGAAGGGAAGCAGCTCACATGGTGATCTGGAGGCAGAGAAATTCCACTCTCCAGATACAAAATATATACCCTATAGCCCCACCCGCAATGAACCACTTCCTTTAGTCACTCCCCACCTGCCTCCAGTCACCACTCAGTTAATCCCATGAAGGATTAATTCACTGATTAGGTTAAGGATATTACCCGCCCCCAATCATTTCTCTTCCAAACCTTGCATTGTCTCACATGTGAGCTTTTGGGAGACACCTCATATCCAGGCCATAACAGATAGTTTTCTTATAATGAAATCTTTTGAGATAACTGGATTAATATGACTGTTCATTTTCAATTATTTGATCACACTGAGCCCTTTTTTTTTTTTTTTTGAAAGTGCCTTTTATAGTAAATTAAAAAAAAAGTCTTTTTAAAAATTTTAGTGTCTGCTTATATTGTTTTGTGCTCTTTCTGGTTGTTGCTTACTTTTCTGTTGTTTGGTGATATTAATAGTTATGAAGGTTATATGGTTTTCTAATAGAATGTACCAGCTTATCAGTTAAAATTACTGGTTTGCATTATGGATTTCACATATGATTAATATTTATTAATATAAGTGGAAAAATTTAAAGGCAAAATCAGTAATGTGTATGTGCCTTCATATGACAGTTTTCACCATTTTAGCTTCACCACTTTTCCTCACTGACCTAACTTTCTAGGCACAGTTAGCTAATTATAGTTTACCAAATTTGCCATTCAGTGTACCTTACAATAGTAGAGCACAGTGATTTTAAATCTCAGGTTTTTTGGGTCAAGTATTTGACCTCTCAAAAGTTCAGTTTCCTTATCATAAAGTGGGGATAAAATAGGTCCTACTGAAAATAGGAAATCAGATAATGCTGGGTTATACCCCCAGTACCACCATAGTGGCAGCGGGAGAGGGGGGAGATAATTAATGTGAATGGTTATTTTCCCAATGGGCTGGAAAACTATTTGTTCCATGTTTGTCTGGCTGATTTTTCTTCTTACTTTAGGTGTCAGCCAAAACCTGTATTCCTCGGAGTTTGCCTGTCATAACACCTTTCTGGCCAACCTTCTTTGGTCCTTCCCCATAGTCTCATTACCTTTGTTCTTCTTTTATATTCTATTACAGCATCCAGGACTTTTCTAGCATGATTTTTATCATAGTTACTTCTGTGTTAATTCTGTGATTGATTGTTTAGTTGGCACCGTATTTAGATCATTTACATAAGGCTTTGCAGGGTATCCTGTCTATTGAATTCACATCTGTATTCTCAGTGTCCAGCATGTTGTAGGTGTTCAGTAAATATTTGCAAAATATAATCTCTCTATTGAGTTAATAATTCACTTAGCAGTATTAATACTAAAGTTTATAAATGTTTTACATTTTACTTACCATACATTATTTCATTCTTTATATTCCTTTCACCAATAAGGCTTTGAGTTTCTGCAGGGTATATTCTGTGTTTTATACATCTTTTTATTCTAAAGCCTAACAGAATGCTTGGCACTATAAATTTTTTTGTTTAGTGAATGCTTATCAATGGAGATATATTTTTAAAGTACAATTAAAAAAGAAAACTTTAGGGCCTGGGGTTGTGGTTCAGTGGTAGAGCACTTGCCTAACACTTGTGAAGCATTGGGTTCGATCCTCAGCACCACATAACAATAAATAAATAAATAAAAATAAAGGTATTGTGTCCATTGACAACTAAAAAAATTAAAATTTTACAATTAAAAAACTGAAAAATTTTACAGCCAAAAAAATTTAAATGGAAATTACCAACTAATGCTACCAGTTTAAGTTATATACTTAGTTACATGCTAAGAGGAAGGCAATATATGATATTTTCCTGAAAAAGGTAGTTGAAAATATATGTTAGTGTGGAATAGTCTAAACATTTTCTTTCTGCTAATAATAAAATTTGAGTGTTTACTTTTTTGATTGTACCTTCTAATATCCTTTGCTAAAAATACTAAAAATACTACTTTTTTCTTAGAAAATTTAGTATCCTTTTTCATCAGATAGTATGTTAGCATTTTTCTTATTTTATCAAATGTTATTTTACATGATTTTAATAGAAGCATAGTTTTTCTTCCTGGAGGTTTGCAATTTTTTTTTTTTTGTATCAGGGATTGAACTCAGGGGCACTCAACTGACCACTGAACCACATCCCCAGCCCTATTTTTGTATTTTATTTAGAGATGGGGTCTTGCTGAGTTGCTTCTTAGCACCTTACTTTTGCTGAGGCTGTCTTGGAACTCGAAATCCTCCTGCCTCAGCCTTCCAAACTGCTGGGATTACAGGCATGCGCCTCTGCACCCAGCCAACGTTTGCATAATTTGTTCATTATGGCTTTGTTGAATATTTATGTAAAACAGTTTTTTAATATTACATATAATAATGCATAGTGAACAATCTACAAAAGTTGTTTTTGTTCATATATGCTTTTCCATTAGAATTTTATTTGGGGAGAACTCAGGGGCACTTGACCACTGAGCCACATCCCTAGCCCTACTTTGTATTTTATTTAGAGATGGGGTCTCACTGAGTTGCTTAGTGCCTTGCTGAGTTGCTGGGGCTGGCTTTGAACTCGCGATCCTCCTGTCTTAGCCTCCCAAGCTGCTGGGATTACAGGTCTGCGCCACTGTGTCCAGCTCCCTTAGAATTTTAAAAGCTGAATTGGTTGCCTTTCATAGAACTGATTATGTTACTAAATATAAATTGTCCTCCAAAAAGATTATACCTGTTGACATTTCCAATATTAATAATGAAAGTACAGTTTTCAGCTCACCTTTTCCTCTATTGTATAATGTTAAAAAGTTCTCAGTTTGTGAGGTTTAAAAAAAAAGTGTTTGACCTTATTTGAGTACTAGTAAAGCTGCATATTTCACTTAGTGAAATAGTAATTCCATTTTAAGTTCTGACATAGTAGGGCCTTTTTTAATATTTGTAAGTAATATTGTCATTTTCTATGAAACCTTGTTGAAATATATTTATTTTGTAAACTAGGAGCCTTTCGTGGCAGATGAGTATATTGAACGTCTTGTATGGAGAACCCCAGGTGGAGGTTCTAGAGGTGGACCTGAAGCTTTTGATCCTAAGAGGTGAAGTAAAAAAGTGTTTTTCTTTTTTTCATAGCCCCAATCTAATACTACAAATTTCTATTTAGATAGAGATGACTGTTGGAATTCCTTTCAGCACTTAACGTAAAAAGATATTAGTTAAAAGTTGCCCCCACTATGTCAGGCTGGTGGTGCATGCCTGTAATCCTAGTTACTTGGGAGGCTGAGTCAGGAGGAATGCAAGTTCCAGGCCAGTCTGGGCAACCTAGTGAGATCCTGTTTCAAAATAAAGACTAGAAAGAGCTGGGGGATGTAACTCATTGGTAGAGTAGGTTCAATCTCTAGTACCACCAAAAAAAAAAAAGTTGGCCTCCAAATATGTCAGAAATTTGAAATTGTGTTTTTCAAACTTTTATATTTCTTTTATTTTAGGAAGTACTTTAACTCGTACAAGGGAAGGGATTTTATTGAGAATAAGAATTTAATATTTTATTTAATTAGTAATAATTAGAAAGGATTGGTTTTACTTCTACATAAAAACATGTTGAGTATGTTCTTTTAAATAAATTAGAGAAACAAAGTCACTGAACTCTGGAGTGAATAATAGTATTCTTATATTGTGCATTTACCTTCTTAGATGTTGTAAATAGTGTATAAAATTTGTTTCTATTCTGAAGGTTTAATGGGGATCTGGGTGAGACTTGCATTTACCTCAGAGATAATCCATTGAAAAGTCAATGAAAACTGGTTATATTTTCAAATGTTTAGTTTTTTGGAAAGTTATTTGACTTAGACAAAGCAAAGAATTATGACATTGCAGCAAGATTCCATCTATAAACTGGAGAAATTCTTAACAAGAGACTTTAGAGAAAATTAACACGATCATTCCTGTCAAAGAATGATGTGAATCTACATTGTGTACAACCATAGAAAGGAAAAGTTGTGCCCCTTTTGTGTACAATGAATCAAAATGCAGTCTGTAAAAATAAAATAAAATTCTTAAAATTATAAGTGAATCACTCATTACTTTTTGCTTAATAACAGTAGATTAATTCATGGTCTAATTTTTGCTATTAGACTGTTAGAAGAATTTGTAAATCATATTCAAGAACTCCAGATAATGGATGAAAGGATTCAAAGAAAAGTAGAGAAATTAGAGCAACAGTGTCAGAAGGAAGCCAAGGAGTTTGCCAAGAAGGTACAAGAGCTCCAGAAAAGCAATCAGGTAAATATTTAGCTACACAATGAATCATTTATATAGCCTACAAAATCTTTATATCCTTTCAGCTTTAAGTTCTTAAACAAGTCAAGTCGAATTATAACAATGGTAGAGGTTTCTCTCTACCTGTCTGGTCCCACAGGGTAAAATATTCATGAATTGTTATCATATACTCTTGACATTGGCTTGCTACTGAGTGTTGGTTTGGGATCACAGTACTCCCTTTTCAGAATGGAGTGGTATCCAGTTTAATGTGCCCCCTTGCTCTACCTTTGATAATGTAATCAAGGATTACTTCTTAGTAGACCTGTACTTTTAGGAACTCTTAGAATGGATTTATTTAGGTAGTCATTTCCATTCTTTTTAATCATAAGCCAAAGTAATACCAGACCTGGATCAGGTTTTTACCTGTAGAAACCCGGTATGGGAAATATCACAAAAATAATGAAGTGTATGCCTCAGTGAGAATTCACTGGGATAACTATGGGAGAAGGGGGTGGGTGAAAAACTCTTCCTTTGTCCATTTTTGAGTAAAAACAACACACTAGACTGGCCTTAGGGTTAAGGAGGCCAAACTACTGCTTTTTTTTTTTTTTTTTGGGGGGGGGGCGGAGCAGGTGATACGGGGGATTAAACCCAGGGGCACTTAACCACTGTGCCACATCCCCAGCCCATTTTATTTTTTATTTTGAGACATGGTCTCCCTAAGTTGCTCAGAGCCTCACTAAGTTGCTGGGGCTTGCTCTGAACTTGTGATCCTCCTGCCTCAGCCTCACAAGCTGCTAAGGCACCACTGTGCCTAATCAAGCATCTTAATCACTCTTAGGCCTTTGAATTAATGTGGAATCTCTGAGTCCCATTTATAAGTTGGGCCTAATCTAGAATTTGATTGTCTTTTCTAAGTGCATTTTGAGGAGCACTGTTGAACCTTGCTGCCTCCCAGGGGTCATTTATTCTTTAGCGTTGGGATTAACAAACTGATTACTGGTAAAATTTCATTTGTTTAGATTACTCCACTTAAGTATGTATGACTGTGAGAAAATGTTTAATTAAGAATGTCAAATCCCAGCGGCTTGGGAAGCTGAGGCAGGAAAATTGTGAGTTCAAAGCCAGCATCATCAGAAGGGATGCGCTAAGCAACTCAGTGAGACCCGTCTCTAAATAAAATACAGAATAGGACTGGGGATATGACTAAGTAGTCAAGTGTCCCTTAGTTCAATCCCTGGTACCCCTCCTCCCCCAAAAAGAAAGTAATTTAAATAAGATAGGAAATGTATTTTTAAGTAGTTATGCTGACAATTTCCAGATATTCCTAATGTAGGTTTTTTTTGGTAACTGAAATAGTTTTAATAAAGCACACAAATTTGGTAACCAGTCTTTCTGAGTTGCAGCTTTGATACTTAGCTGTGTAATCCCAAGCAAGCAACTTTAGTTTCTGTGTGCCTTCATTTTTCATCGAAACTGGGTTGTTTTGAGGATTAAATAAATAAGTACATGAAATAGAATAGCATTTAACACAGAGGAAGTTCTCAATAAATGTTTAAAACTTTCCCCCCTTGAATGTTAACTTAGAACGAAAATACCACATTGAGTTATCAGCCATTCTACTTTCGGCAATTTAAAGGCATTCATTGCACATAGTTTTCATTTACCACAGGACAATCAGGGTACCCTGGGTGAAGGGAGTGAACATTCTGAGAATTTACCTTTACCTTAAGGTAATTGCTGTAGTCTTTCATGTTTTCAGAACTGAAAAGAATAATTTTTACCATACATGATATTAGTATCACTTTTTAAAAATATTTAAAGTTGTGTTAAATATTTTATTTTTAACCAATATCTTTTACCCCTGACATATTTTTTATCTTTTCAAGAAGGTTTTTTTTCAAATGTCTGGTCCCTTTTGTACTCAGTTCTTTTTTTTTTTTTTTTTTTTTTTTCCAAAATCTTCTCTTAATAACTGTATGGTGGGCTGGGGAGATAGCTCAGTCGGTAGAGTGCTTGCCTTGTAAGCACAAGGCCCTGGGTTCAATCCCCAGAACCCAAAAAAATAAATAAATAAATAAATAAATAAATAAATAACTGTATGGTGCCAGGTGCTCTGTTAAACAGGATGAGTAGTAAGTGGACTTGCTTTTGTTAATTAACCAATATATTCATAATAAAGATGGTTATTTTAATAGGTGAAAGTGTAAAAGTTTGCAACTCGATTTAAAAAAACCCAAGGTTTTCAAATCATGTCATGATAATGAGTATGAATTGGTTTTGTAGATCTCATAATTTCTGTGTTATCTTTAGTTGCCTAAGTTAGAGAGTAGTGGTGAGATTGACAATTTAGTTTCTCTTGGTTTTATTTTTATAAATAAAAATTTATTTATTTACAGTTCTGGGGATCAAACCCAGGATCTTGCACTGTCCAGCAAGTACTCTACCATTATGCCATTAGCTGCTAGTTTAGTTTTGATATGTATTAACTTATAAACTCAGTTCTCTGATTGTATTTTATGCTTATGCACATTTTTCCTAGGTTGCCTTCCAACATTTCCAGGAACTAGATGAGCACATTAGCTATGTAGCAACCAAAGTCTGTCACCTTGGAGACCAGTTGGAGGGGGTAAACACGCCTAGACAACGGGCAGTGGAGGCTCAGAAATTGATGAAGTATTTTAATGAGTTTCTAGATGGAGAATTGAAATCTGATGTTTTTACAAATTCTGAAAAGGTAAGCACTATCAGAGGATAAAAGCACATCATTATATTAGTTACAATGCCTTAATTATGAACTAGAGTTTTTACTTCCCAGAGTTATACTTCATATCAATGAGTAGTTTGTTTTTATAGTTCTAAATTGTAATTTAATGCAGTTACCTATAGATTACTGATTAAGTGTTGATATTTATATTCTTAATTGATTTGTTTGACATTTTGTTTGTGAAATTTTATATGTTTTAGAAATGCTGAGGTAATTATGTTCATCAGTATTTCCTTATGTATTTGACTTTACATAGTTATATACCATTGGGTGGTGGTAGAGTGATCTGACCTAAATTGTTGATAAACTGAAATGTCTTTTGTAAAAGAATTCAGAACTTCTAATATTTATTGCTTGAATAAAGATATCTTATAAAGAATTAAAGCAGTTTGGACAAAGAAGAATTGAAAAATTTGAATTGTTTATATTAATCCCTTTCATAGCAATAATTATTTAATCCTGGTCTAAGGGTATCTGTTATTGGCTGTTCTTTAGTCTTAAAAAAAGATAATTTAGCTTGCTTTCTTTTCTTGAGGGGAAAAAATTTAAAATGTATGAAAATGGACATTGTTTTGGATCATATATACTCATTCATACTGAATGTAATCTTTCTGATTTGTTCCAAATTTACTCCATGAAGTATCAGATAGCAAAATATTAAAAGCTAAGTATTATTGAAGCTAAGTATTATCACTTTGAGTTAAGCAACACATTTTCTGTGTTTGTGTTAGACTATATGGTTATGGAACTTATAATTTTTAGAGATCTTTGAAAAGTGATTATATGTATGTAGAAAAAATTTCTCAAAGAAAGATAGTATTTTGTTTTATTTTTATTTATTTATTTATTTATTTTTGTGGTACTGGGGATTGAACCCAGGGCCTTGTGCTTATGAGGCAAGCACTTTACCAACTGAGCTATCTCCCCAGCCCCAAAAGATAGTATTTTAAAGAATGAGTTTTAAGAATTGTATTTGTAGTAGAATTTAACACTACTAAAATTAACATCAAGAAAAATGTGGTACTTAAGAATTTGGAAAATATTGGCAATAACTTCTATATTTATATATAAGAACATATACAAGACTTGAACACTGGTCTGAGTTTCAGATAGTTTATGGAATATTTTATTTTTTGTTTTCCAAATATAAATATACATTTATCATATTTTATAAAAATTCTTATTTGTATCATATATATTTTAAAAATTCTGTTCACATATTAAAAATTGGATAAAATTAATTAAAGTCTGGTACTTTACTTTGTATAAAATCTGATGGCTTGTGTAGTGTATTTATGTTGTTATAAACAAAATGCAGATAATCTTACCCAATATGAGTTAGTCTGTTTATTTGAAATTAGTTGAAGGTAGTCATTTAGAATCTAGAGAAAAGCATATGCTTTTAGATTGATTTTATTTATTTTTAACATGATTTATGTATTTGTATGTTTATACTTTCCTTTAAACTTTTTTTCTTTAAATTTTGTAATTACCCTCAAGTAATTAGGTAGTTCTTGATATTACTATTGTCACTTAATTTTTGACATTCTAATTGACAGAAAATTGTCTTTATATTCTTGTTAGTTCTTTCAGTTAGTTACATGGGCATCTCTAATTTTGGAGGAGCAAACGGATTCACGTAGAACATTTAAGTTTCTCTTCTTTATATCACTCTCCTGTATCCCTTTTTATTTATTTTTCTTATTTTCTTATACTTTATTACTCCATTTTCAGTTGCTTTCTTTTCCTCACACCTCTTCTGTAAGTTCTGGGTTATTGTTTGCTTATTAAGAATCTTTTTAGGCCTGGTACTGCTGAAATTAACTACACTTAAGAATTCATATGATATTAGATTGCCTATTATCAGATAAGCTTCCAGCTATCTCAATTTATGGATTCTGTGACAGCCACTTTCCCAATGAAAAGAAAAAAGGAAAATCAGCCATATAGCTAGAGAGAAGTAATTCTGGAAGGAAATAAAATGGGTTAAGATGACAACACATATTCATTTTTCTTGCTCCCTAGTTATTTTTTTTAATCCTCGATTTTCAGAATCTTCTCTTTTTCTTTCCTTAATAAAAACGAAAAAACAATAAAATGTAAAACAACAAAAAAGCACTTTTTAATGTTTACCCTTGTTATATGCAGGTTGCTTATTTATCTTCTTAGAATGGTAGCTTATTGTTCTTTCATGTAGATATGACTGAATATCTTTAAAACTGAGTAGTCCCTCAGTTTGCCGTATTATCAGTAACAGATATAAGCATGTTTTTAGATTGTGGTTTTGACACTTTTGCATATTTTAGCTAACTATAGGACATTACAACTTTAAGGATTACTTGTTGTCTAAATTATTTTTATAAAATTATTAGCTATGGGAATTCATTAAAAACAAGCACTCTTACTGTTATATACTACATTAAGTAAAGCTTACAAACAGCATACTTACGTCTCTTAAAACAGAGTCCTGATGGAAACAGAGCTGGCTGTTTGCCAGCTATATTTTTTATGAAGGGGATATTGAAAAGGAGAAAATGATAGACTTTGCTACTGCAACTAAATGGAATGGTGAGGAGTGATGCTTCAGTAATACCTGTACACATGTGCAGCAGGGTAGAGTGAGTGAGTGGTATTTGAAAATGACAGTGACTTGCTGAATAGGAGAGGAGAGATAATTGAAACAGAAATGCTTTATTTACTATCATTTGAGTAAGAAGTGGGAACAGGCCCTGCTGTTATCCACAGTTGCTTGCTAGTCTTCACATAAGTACTCAGGTAAATCTATACTAATGTTCTTAGTTCTTCCTTCATGTTTGTAAGTCTCTCTCTTTAAAAGAAATTATCATAAAGCAGTTATTAAAGTTATACCAAATTAAAAATCAGTGGTATTTTGAAATTTTAAAGAAAAAATGAACATTATATAACTCCTGTACACTCTTGTATAAATAAACACAGAATCTGAATTTAAAGTGTTTTAGGCCCTTGTCTAAGTGCCTTCATTTTACAACTTGTCAAACTATACATGTTTCTACATTTCATTCAGGAGACTTTATGTTAAACTTTTATCTTTGCTGTAGAACAAGTGTTATAAATTCATATACTTACTAAATGACAGGAACTTTTGTTACTGTTTTATTCATTTAGATTAAATGTGTATATGAAACAGTATGTTCTGAGTCATTTTCATAAACCTTGTTTATCCTTTTTGGGTTCATAAGCTTAGAAGATATTTATTCTTTGCTTTTAGTAAGCAATGGTTCAGAGTAAACTTGGACAATAGGTTTCATTGGAAAGGTATTGTGGCATAAAAAAAAAAAATCACAAAATTTCAGTACCAGAAAGACAAATGTTTGATTTTGGCTTATTGTGATGATACCCCAAATTTATTCTTGTTGGTCACAAGATTTTATTTGTTGTGGTTTTTTTTAAAGAAAATTGTTTGAGGGAGGGGCTTTGGACATATACAGGAAGATGATACTATTTCCAAATATATTGATTTTTTTATATCATGAGTTAATATATTTACTTATTTTTTTCCATATTTTTATTGGTGTATTTTAGTTGTACCTAATGATGGGATTTGTTGTTACATATTTGTACATGCATATGATATAACAATATTGTTTGAGTTTTTAAAATTATTGCTTCTATTTATTTTTAATAGATAAAGGAAGCAGCCGACATCATTCAGAAGTTGCACCTAATTGCCCAGGAGTTACCTTTTGATAGGCAAGTTTATTTCTCAAGAACTAATTTGGAAACGTGTGATTTATAGAAAAAAATTTTATTTTTTTCCCTGGATGATTTTCTTTGCCCACTAAGTCAACAAGAATACATTGCATATTTCCTTTATATAAGATACCGTGTAAAATAGTTCATTGAAAAAATAATCTATTTCTAATATCTAAATTTAATGCTATACTTTCAGTCTCTTGTCTTTGGCCAAAAAAAATTGATGGAGATTTTTGAAGCTGTTTGAAGCAAATTTTGAGATTTCCTGTTTTGGACTTTGAGAAACAGGATGATAAGAGACAGAATTCCACCAAAAGACTGCTCAGTTGCTTTTTCCTAATTCTAGATGAAAGATCTTAAGTTTGGGGGGTCTTGGGCACCTTTGAAAAGCTAATGAAAACTATAAAGTTTCTTCAAAATATTGTCATATACAATTGAGGGTGTTTTAAACTCTTTACCCATAAAATTCTTCCCAGAGACTTTGGATTCAGAACCTTGTTTTAAATGCAAAGTTCCAGGGTCATCACTAAGTTAAATTTCATCCTAAAATAAAATGCTCTCTGAGAAGGAAATTTTTTCATGATTTCTTCTAGTTGATGGAATGTTAGACTCTTTAATAAAATTTTGGTAATAATAGTTCCTTCGTGTGACTGTCTGAAAGAAATACAATTTTGTTTAACAGATAATATATGTTACTCTTTTTTTGATACTTGAAGGTGTTCAGGTACAGTTAGAATATGGGTATATTGCTGTGCTTAAAATTTGAACATTATCTTCCAGCCATAGTGAATCCACCTCACATGTTCATTTTATTCTCAGCTCTGTATCATCATAAAAGATAAGCAGTAATAATTTTTTAAATCATCCACCAAAACCTCTCTTTAACTTTACTCCATTTCAGAGTTGAACCATTTACTTAAATGGGTAACTTGTCTAGCTCTAAATAGGCACATGATAATAGTTAGCTATAACCCTCATTCCTCTCCTTCCATTGTATTCTTCCCCTCTAGAACACATTTGCATAGTCATCTTCTTCATCTCTCAAGTTTATACTCCTCTTGCAGTTTGTTTTGTTTTGCTTTGTTTTGCTTCAGTGGTTGGGGAATCTAACCCAGGACCTTTATATAAGATACTATAAGCCCTTTATTACTGATCTACACTCCAGCCTTCTCATACAGTTTTGTTTTAACCTCTCTACTAAGCCTTGGAGACTTAATCAGACTTAATTTTTTCACATATATCAATATAACCTTATTTGTGTTTTGTGAACTATCATGACGGATTTTATCATTTTTTTTACTAACTAAACTTTTATTTCTTTCTCCATCTATCTTTGGCATCTCTTTTGCCAACCATTCTCTTCTTTCTTCAAATAATTGCATAGAATCTCAACATCAGTTTTCTGTCCTAGACATTTCCTCTTAATATTGAGATTTGAAGATTCTAATGTGTGATATTTTAGTTTTCGAATTTGTAAAGATGGAATGGTTGTTCTCTTAGACACATTGCTGAATTCTTTATAAGGCTCTTTTTATTTTTTTGGTGTTAAAGTAATTTTTTAATATTTTTACTAGTCATTTTAGTTTGTATTGATTATCATTCATCATTAATATATCATTTTATTTTATCATTGTGTTTCTTTTACATAAAAATTTAAAACTTTGTTTTAAAAATCCCAATGGGGGTAGATTATTGTAATTATTATTATAATCGTTATAGCCAAGTGACTTCAAAACGCAAGTGAATGTGAGTAGGAACAATAACTTGTTTTGTGACTGGGTTAGTGCCTCTTGATTATTCAGTGTGAGTTTTCTAAATGAGAATTACCTACCCCATCTGAATTTCCTACATTCAATTTTGTCACCTGCTATGCTTTCTGTCAGTATTTTCTTTCCCCTCTGGCTTTGTTTTTTTATTTTTTTATAAAAACTTTTAGTTTTATAATTGTTTTAGGTTTACAGAAACTTGTATAAAATTATACAGAGGGCGCACATGTACCCCTGCATCCATTATTCCCTTTTGCAACATATTACCATGGTATGTTTGTCACAACTAATGAATCATCATTGTTTTTTATCTTTCAGATTTTCAGAAGTAAAATCAAAAATTGCAAGTAAGTGGAGTCTATTTAATTAACTTTTTTTGAGTAAGTACCATAACTACTTATGTAAAAGAAAATAGCACAGGGGAGAATTGAAAACAATATCATTCTTTTACCCTATCCGTGAGTTTGATTACCTTTTCCTGAGAATAACCATTACCAGTTTCTTGTGTATTCTTAGAGTACTCTGTGGATATACAAGCATCATAAGACCTCCCTCTCCCCAGTTATTTTTTTATATACATACACACACACACACAACACATACATACATACACAAACACACATTTTCTTTTAAATAGTTGGTAGCTTTTAGGCCTTCTGTTTTTAACTTAACAGTGTATTTTGGATATTGTGTTCATATACATGTCTCTGAACATAGCTCTTTTTTCTTTTTAACACTGATATAAGCATTTCGATACCTCTTCAATTCCTTACTTGAATAGGTTGATTCTTGCCAGTATTTTAGACTAGATCATTCTAGATTTCTGGAAAAAAATCAGTTTGTTCAGGTTCCATAGTCACCTGGGTACCTGTTTGTTAAGCTAGTTCACTGAAAGTTCAGAGACCTACCTATATTTTTAAATGTCATGTTGTTTTTGTAATTCTTCCAAAAAGAAGGCAGATCCATACACATTATATTTTTAAATAATTTAGATGCTTGACATAATTTGGATACTTTGAGTGCCTCACTATAGCTGGATGACTTTATTTTTACTTTTAGGTAAATACCATGATTTAGAATGCCAACTAATCCAGGAGTTTACCAGTGCCCAAAGAAGAGGTGAAATATCCAGAATGAGGGAAGTAGCAGCAGTTTTACTTCATTTTAAGGTAAATATTAAAAATTTTAAATGTAGATCAGTCTTAAAGTTTGTGAAGATTTTACAAAATCAATGGTATTATCTCTGATTTTCTCCTAACTATATCACATCAAAATATAATAATTTTCATTAATTTAATTTGTACATTTTATGTATTTCTCTATAAAATGTTAAACATTAGTATTTAATATTTTCAATAAGGATTTTATATTTAGTAATATTATTATATCATTTTCATATAGTTTGAAAAAGAAGATCTGATAGTCTGCCTTCTCGTTTTTTTATAAATCTTTTTCAATCAAACATGTTATGAAATTAATTCAAAAGCAAGAAAATGTGACCATGAATATATGATAGAATGTAGGAATCAGAAAGTAGATGGAATATTATTATTAAAAGAAATCTACCCACAGAGATTTTAGGTGTTAATATAGAAATGTTCTTTTATGGAATTGTCTCCCTGGAATTTGAATTGGAGAGAGAGCATGGGAATATATTTCTGCAAAGTAGTTGCTTAAACAAATAGTTCTTCTGTCATTCTGTTTCTTCCTTGCATCAGATTTAAAAAATATAACCTATTTGTTGGGCTTTTCATTTTGTTAATATCTAAATGAGTTTCAAGAATGTCTTTTTTTGTTGTTGTTTTTTCAGGGAGGATCCTGTGGTTTGAACTCAAGAGCACTTTACCACTGAGCTACATCCTTAGTCCTTTTTATTTTGAGACTAGTTTTTGCTAAATTGTTGAGGCTGGCTTCAAATTTGCAATCTTCCTGCTTCAACCTCCCAAGTCACTGGATTAACAGGCATGCATCACCATGCCTGACTTGAGAATGACTTTTAAGACACTCGTTTACTTTATATTGATTACCTTAGTTGTTTTTAATATATAATTTATTAATAGGCAAAAATCTCATTATGTAGAGTTTAATATGACAAATTACTTTGTTTTAAACACGTTTTATTTTAGTAGATTCAGTTTTAAAAATAAATTTCCAGATTGATGGCTTATTACTGCTATCTAGACCCTTGCAAGGAAAAGAAAATATTTGAAAAAAGGTATCTTTTAGTGTTAGGCTCTGTGGACTTAGAGTTATGCAAGAGCAGCATTTTTAGTACTTTAATTTGAGGAACTAGATAGTATGCTTTATTTTAATGTGCTAAGATAGTAAGAAAGATATACGGGTATATGTATACACACACACATATATACTTTCAGGTCCTTGAATTATTGTATGTGTGTGTGCGTGTGCATGTGCACTTGTGTGCATGCACATGTATTGGAGTTGAAAGAGATGGCTAGATGATCATAAGGCAAAAATTATCAGGCTGGAAACGTGACTCAGGGGTTGAGAGCTCACCTAGCTCGAATGAGACCTTGGGTTCAATCCCTAGTACTGCCAAAATATATATGTGTGTGCGTATTGTTGTAAAGGACTTAGCTCTACCTCAGCTTTCTTCTTTCATCTAAAGTCCAAACAAGTTATAAACCAGCTGATCAGTTTCATCATAGAAAGAGGGGAAAGATACCCATGTTAAGTTATTGAGTCTTTATAGTTAATTTTATTGAATTCCAACAACTGTTAGTCATTCACTGGAACATAAAACATAACTTTACTACCATAACACTTCTTTTATTGAACTTATTATAATGGAACCTAAACAATGATAACAATGTGTTTCTTCTTCCTAGGGCTATTCCCATTGTGTTGATGTTTATATAAAGCAGTGCCAGGAGGTAACATAATAATATACTTTATTGAATTTTATTTTATGCTCATTTGTATTTTAAAACCATTAAAACTTTTGTGTAAAATGATTCTGCTATTTAGGGTGCCTACTTGAGAAATGATATATTTGAAGATGCAGCGATACTTTGTCAACGAGTGAACAAGCAAGTTGGAGATATTTTTAGTAATCCAGAAACAGTACTGGCTAAACTTATTCAAAATGTATTTGAAATCAAACTACAGGTAATTTTAAATACTAACAAATAAAATAGTTTTTAAGACAATGTGTGATGTTTTCCTATATTTTAGAAGTTTCATTTTTAAATTTAGTTTACTTATATGATGACCTTAGGAGTAGTAGTCTATTTACTTAAGGGGAACGGAATGTCAGTATTATGATTTTTAAAAAATGGTTTATTATTCATGAAGGAAAAGGTGTTGATCACTAAGTGTTATCACAGCATGTTCTTCAAATCTGTTATAATAATCATAGTAGTAATATACTATGTTAAGGTTGCTTAAGATTTGTTTTGATTTCGGTTTTGGTCCTCACCATGACCAATAAAAATTGAACAAGAATTACAAGTGTAGTCTATAGAAGTTTTTGTGATATGATACTATCATGAAAAGGAAAAACATATTTAATTTACAATCTTTACTCTCATAGCATTATACTTTCAGACATCTCCTAAACTATGTTTACCACTGCATTAAGCATTGTTCAACAAGTGTTTGTTATTTAAATACACCTTTATAGCCTTTAAAGTTGCTAACACATGTTATGAAGCTCTAGAAGTAGAAGTATAAAGTACAACATTTCCCATATTTACTGACCAAAGAACCCAATTTTAGAGAAATGCCTATTAATTTCTCAAAGGACTCTATTTGTTAGACCAGTTTGAGAAGCTGTTCTAAGGAATTGACTTTAATGGTGTTTCAAAATAAAAGGTATTCTAAATTCTTTTTATTCTAAAATATTTATAGTTATAGATGGACACAATACCTTTATTTTGTTTATTTTTATGTTGTGCTGAGGATCAAACCCAGTGCCTCATATGGGTGCGGCAAACACTTTACCATATATTCTAAATTCTTAATACTTATTCCCAAGATTTATGTAGATCTTTTGTAGGTAAATACATGTAACAATAAAATTTAGAAACCTGTTTTTAAGTTTTTTATGATTTGGTCTATTTCTATGCATTGCCTTTTTTATTAGATTTTAAGTCAGAAATGAAAACTAATTTTAGAGGATAAATGTCTTGAGAATTTTATGATTTAATGTTTGCTTACTAGAATGTTAACTTTCTTTTTTTTAGAGTTTTGTGAAAGATCAGCTAGAAGAATGTAGGAAATCGGATGCAGAGCAATATCTCAAAAGTCTTTATGATCTATATACAAGGTATATTTTTAATTATTAGAAAATAATAGTACTCAACTTTTTTTTTAATAGAAAAAGGACAAATATTCAGTATTTTTTAATTACTGCTTACCAGATAGCAGTATACTACTAAATACTAAATACCTGGCTGTGTGGACTAGACTTGTGGAAGAGCAGCATTCTTATTACTTTGAGGAATTAGATGTTATACTTTATCCTGATGTACTAAGAATCATAAGACCTTCTGATGTACTAAGAACCATAAGAGCTTCTGTTTTTAAACTAATCCTAAAGAATTTTGTTTCTGATTTTAATTGTAAACTATTTCACTTCTTAATTTTTTCTCTAAGAATTAGTACACTTATATTTATATGCAGTTAAACATTACAAAAGAAAGTGACATATTCTTAACAAATGACAATTTCACCCTTAAGTTTGATGTAAAAGTTTGTCTTGTGCTTTTGTAATGGCAGTATTTCTTTTCAAGACATTTTCTCAGAAGCTTCATGTGGAGTTTTTTTTTTTTTTTCCCAACTCTTTGACTATCCTTCAGTCTCTTCATTTGGGGAGGTTTTTAAAAGTTATCATAATGACATATTTCATCTCAAAAATACTATCTTCAACAATACGAAATGAAAGAGGAAAGTCAAATGAATATAGATAAAACAGGGTAAACAGAGAGTAGACCTCTTGGTATTTTGTTTTGGGTACCTTGTGATGAATGGCATTAAAGCATACCTGAGTCCATTCTGTCACCATTGCTGTTTCTGGACTGGTGTATTGTCTCACAGTGTCTTCTAGAGTTTATGACAGTTCTGAAAACCATAATGTTATTTGCAACATTCCATTTTTACCCATCTCTGCATCTTAAGTACTCTTCTAAGGTTTGAGAAATGGTGGTTTAATATAAGATAAAAAAATCACATTGTAAAAAAAAAAAAATCACATTGTAAAATATATATTCCTTAGTATTGTTATTATACCTAAAATATACATTAATCTTTTTCTCCCCCTTTTCCATTGAAAAGAACCACCAGTCTTTCCAGCAAGTTGATGGAGTTTAACTTAGGTACTGATAAACAGACTTTCTTGTCTAAGCTTATCAAATCCATTTTCATTTCCTATTTGGAGAACTATATTGAAGTGGAGACTGGATATTTGAAAAGCAGAAGTGCTATGATCCTACAGCGCTATTATGATTCAAAAAACCATCAAAAGAGATCCATTGGCACAGGAGGGTGAGTTTTTTAAGTTAAATATTATATTAAAACTGAAGGCGTTTGTTATTTCAGGTGCCAGTAATTATTTCTTTTTATTGCTGAATAATATTCCATTGTATGGATATACCATATATGTCGAGTAGACATTTAGGTTTTTTAGAGTTTGGGCCTGTTGTGTATAAAACTGTTGCTGATACATAGGTACATTCTTTTTGTACACACAAATTTTACTTCTTTTGGGTTAATATGTAGGAGTACAATTGCTAGCTTATACATTGAGTGCATATTTAACTTTATAATCAATGTTAAACAGTATTCCAATGTGTTTGTATCCTTTATAAACACTTACATGTATGAGACTTCTAGTTGTACTACATCCTTGAATTTTTTTATCATTTCTACATTTTTTATTGATGCATTATAGTTGTACATAATGATGATATTTGTTGTTACATATTCATACCTGCACACAACATAACAATACAATTTAGCCAATATCACTCTCTGTCACTTCCCCCCTTCCCTTCCCTTCTCCCATAGCCTGGTTCCTTTTCTTTACTGATCTCCCTTTCATTTTCATGAGATTACTGCTGCCCCCTACCTTTCTTTTTTCTTTTTCCTCTCCAGCTTCCATATCTGAGAGCAAACATATGACCCTTGACCTTCTGAATTTGGCTTATTTCACTTAATATGATGGTCTCTAGTTCCATCCATTTTTCTGCAAATGACATAATTTCATTTTTCTACATGGCTGATGGGGATTGCATTGAATCTGTATATTGCTTTTGGTAGTATGGCCATATTCAACAATATTAATTCTGCTTCTCCATGAACATGGGAATCTTTCCATCTTCTGAGGTCTTCTTTAATTTCTTTCTTCAATGTTCTATGGTTTTCATTGTAAAGGTCTTTCATCTCCTAAAACTGAAGACATTTAAGAACATTATTACATTTGGACAAACTTAACAAATATTGACTGTCACAAATATTTTCTCCAAAGAACTCTTAACCCACTTTGTTTATACAACTGACCAATCCTGCTCTTGAATCACATTTTGAAAAGACCTAACATGATTAAAATATGTAAAACAGATACTTGACAATTAAAAAAATGTGGATCAAAGACCTAGGAATTAGACCAGAAACCCTGCGTCTACTAGAAGAAAAAGTAGGCCCAACACTTGAACATATTGGCTAAGCTATGGACTTAATCTAGATGCCCATCAGCAGATGAATGGATAAAGAATTTGTGGCATATATACACAATGGAATATTACTCAGCTGTTATGAAGAATGACTTTATGACGTTTGCCAGTAAGTGGATGGATCTGTAGACTATCATGCTAAGTTAATAAGCCAGTCCCAAAAAACCAAAGGTCAAATGGTTTTGCTGATCTGTAGAAGCTAAACCACAATAAAAGGGGGAGAGAAGAAGAGAAGTTCCATAGATTCGACAAAGGGGAATGAAAGGTGCCAGGGGTGGGGTGGGGATAGGAATAGGAAAGACAGAATAAATCTAACATAATTTTCCCATGAACACATATGAAAATACCTAAGTGAACCCTGCCGTTGTGCCTACCCACAAGAATGGGAGCATAAGTATAATAAGATATATCCTGTGCTTATATAATTTTATCAAAATGGATTCTACTGCCATGTATAACTGAGAAGAACCAATAAAATAACATTTGGAGTTCTAATTTCATTTTCTCCCCCAATAATGAGAATTGGGTGCTTCTACCACTAAGCTACATCCCCAGCCCTTTTCTTTTTGAGACAGTGTCTTACTAAGTTCCCCAAGCTGACTTAAAACTTGAGATCATCTTACTTCAGTCTCCCAAGTTGCTAAGATTACAGGAAGGTGCCTGACTTTGCTTTTCTTTTCTTTCTTTCTTTCTTTTTGTTGTTGTTATTGTTGCAGGTGGGAAAAAAAAAAACAACAAATAGTTTACAATTTAGTTGACCCTGAATTGATGAGTTTTGGGGATCACTTGAGTATAAAACTATTAAATTAATATTTTAAAGCCCGAAACTCTTCACATACTAGAAGAAAATAACTTGCTGAGAGTCAGTGACATCTCGGTTGTCCATTCCTTAACTACCTGGAACCT
The DNA here is from genome assembly GCF_902686445.1 of Sciurus carolinensis. NCBI lineage: Eukaryota > Metazoa > Chordata > Mammalia > Rodentia > Sciuridae > Sciurus > Sciurus carolinensis. Next base: position 157,322,396 of record NC_062214.1, on the reverse strand, counting down.
AGTTGTTTCTAGAAGGAGACAGAATGACTTCTCTGTTGCCATACAGTCAGAGTCCAGAGTCCACACTCTATGTACCTCTATCATTTTCATGTTTCCCAGTTTGTGTATTAAATAATGACCAGAGAGAGGTTGTAACTAGGAGGAAGAGATAGAATTTGAAAGGCAGTAGAGAAGAGGAAAACTAATGAACTGTCAGTCATAAGATGTATTTAAGAAATGAGCTCACAGGAGTTCACAGGAGCTATATTGACTAGGAGGGGAAAAAAAAAAAGTCTAACTCTAAATGTACCCTGTATAGTAAATGTTCCAGGTGAACCTTGGTCACTGAGAGAAGCTAAATTATGTTTAACAGATCTGTTTAATGTAGTGAAGAAATGTGTCAAATCTTTGAATGATATAATATATTTAAAAATCATTAAAATTTGGAAGTTTTATTTTTAAACAGGACTCTTTAGTTATCTATTATGTTCACTTATTCGGAATGGTGTACTTTCTGAGAAAAACAAATGAGCTTTTGGTTGATTTAGAATTGTAAAACTGAACAGGACCAGAGATCCTAATTTCAAATCTCATTTTTCAGATGAAAATTTTCACAAAACTAGTTTTTAGAATTAGAATTTAGATTTTTTTTGGTTATTGCCTCTTTTTGTTGTTGATGATGATGTGTACTAATTTTGAGAGTACTTGAAGTTAAAATCCACATGTTTTTTTTTTCATTTGTCTTCCAGTATTCAAGATTTGAAAGAAAGAATTAGACAACGTACCAACTTACCACTGGGGCCAAGTATTGATACTCATGGGGAAACTTTCCTATCCCAAGAAGTGGTGGTTAATCTTTTACAAGAAACCAAACAAGCCTTTGAAAGATGTCACAGGGTAAGAGCGATTGTAAATTTATCTTACTCATGTATAGTTGTGTATTTTAAGTTTACCTTGTTTATACAAAGATATAAATGTATTCTCTGGTTAGGAGCAACTGTTTTTTCTTTGCTTTTTAAAATTTTTTATTTTTTTAATTGACACATAAAATTGTACATACTTATGGGATACCATGTGTATTTTGATACATGTATACATTGAGGAATGTTCAAATCAGGGTAAACATATATATTCCCTCAAATATTTCTTTTTTTTTTCTCCTTCTTCTCCTTCTTCTTTTTGGGTAATGAAAACATTCAAAGGCCATTCTAGTATTTTTTGAAAAGGTGGTATATTCCTATTACCCATAGTCATCCTAATGGTTTGCAATGGATGCAACAAAACACCAGAAATGGTTTATCTCTTATCTGTTATATAGTACTGTTGACCAGCCTTTTCCCATGTGTCTCTCCTCACCACCCCTCCCAGCTTGTGGTAACCACTATTTTACTCTCAATTTCTTTTGAGTTCTCCTTTTTAGATTCCACATATGAGTTGGATCATATAGTATTTTTTTTTTCTGTTCCTGGCTTATTTCACTTAATACAATGACTTTCAGTTCTATCCCATGTTATTGCAAATGACACTATTTCATTCTTTTATAACTGAATACTATTCCCCTGTTTATAAATACCACCTTTTCTTTATCCATTCATTAGTTGATGTATACTTAGGTTGATTCCATTTCTTGGCCATTACGGATAGTGCTACAAGAAACATGGGAGTGCAGATGTCTCTTCAACGTACTGATTTTATTTCATTTGTATGTATACCTGGTAGTGGGATTGCTGGATCATATGGCATTTCTAATTTTAATTTTTTGGGGGGGGACCTCACTAGTGTTTTCCATAATGACCGTACTAATTTATATTCCCACTAATGGTGTGCTTGGTTGGTTCCCTTTTCTCCACATTATTGACAACACATGTGATTTTTTATCTTTTTGATAATAACTATTCTAATTTGAGAAACATGATATCTCATTGTGATTTTTATTGGCACTTCTTTTGATGATTGGTGATTAACAATATTTTTTCATATACCTATTGGCCATTTGTATGACTTTTGAGAGAAGTCTATTTGCACTCTTATACATTTTTAATTTTTTTATTCACTTATTTTTGCTATTTTGTTGTTTTGGATCCTTATATGTTCTAGACATCAACCTCTTATCAGACATATAATTTGAGAAAATTTTCTCCTGTAGGTTGTCTCTTCACTTTTGATTATTTCTTTTTCTGTATAGAAACTTTTTAGTTTGATTAATCCTATCTATCCCTTTTTAGTTTTGTTTCCCGTGCTTGCTGGGTCTAATCCAAACAATCCTTGCCCATTCAAATTTCATGAAGTATTTTCCCTGTATTTTCTGTTAGAAGTGTTATAGGTCCCGGGTTACATGTAAGTCTTTAGTCCATTTTAAGTTGATTTGTGTGTATTCTTCTACATGTGAATATTCAATTTTCCTGGCAACATTTATTGAACAGTTTGTCCTTCTCCCCAGCATGCGCTCATAACATCTTTGTCAAAGATCATTTGGCTATGTGTGGGTTTATATCTAGGTTTTTTTATTCTGTTTCATTGGTCTTTATGTCTGCTCTTATGCCAACACCATGCTGTTTTGATAAAACTTGGTAATATATTTTGAAATCAGGTAGTGTTGTGTGTCCTAATTTGTTTCACTCAAGCTTGCTTTTTTTTTCCTGTGGAGTTTTGATGGTTCCAGATGAATTTTAACATTGTTTTTTTTTTTTTCTAGTTCTGTGAAGAATGTCATTGATATTCTGATAGGGATCACTTGAATCTATAGATTGGTTTGGGTAGTATGGACATTATAACAATATTCATTGTTTTAGTCCATGAACATGGGCTGTCTTTCCATTTTTGTATGCCCTCTTTAGTTTCTTTCATTAGTGTTTTATAGTTTTAAAGATATTCTTCATCTTTTTATTACATTTATTTCTAGATATTTATTATTTTGTATAAGTGGGATTTCTTTGTTGTTTTCTTTGGATAATTTACTCTTGGGCATATAGAAATGCTACTGGTATTTTTGTTTTTTTTTTTTCTTTTTAATCTTGTGACTACTGAATTTGCTTATCTGTTCTAATATTTTGGTGGATTCTTTGGGTTTACTATATGTAAGATCATGTCGTTGGCAAACTGTGAGGATTTTTTTTTTCAATTCAGGTGCCCTTTATTTCTTTCTCTTACATGAGTGCTCTGCCTTAAAGAACTGTGTTAAATAAAAGTAGTAAAAGTGCGTATCTGTGCTTTGTTCCAGATCTTAGAAAGTTTTCAACTTTTCCCTGTTCATTATGATATTACCTGTGGACTTCTTATATAAGGCTTTTATGATGTTGAATTATATTCTGTCCTCGCTTAATTTGTTCAGAGTTTTTAATCTTGAAGGGATATTAGATTTTATCAAATGCTTTTTTGCATCTACTGAGATGATCATATAGTTTTCATCCTCCATTCACTTGATGTGGTATGTCACATTTATTGATTTGTGTGTGTTGAAGCATCCCTGAGATGAATTCCCTTGATTATGATGGGTAATCTGTTGGATATACTTTTGGATTCAGTTGGCTAGTATTTTGTTGAGGATTTTGCATCTATGTTCATCAGGGATATTGGCCTATAGCTTTCTTTTTTTGTTGTATCCCTTGTCTGGCTTTGGTATCAGAATAAATGCCTCAAAGAATGTGTTTGGAAGAATTCTGTTTTTTGGAATTATTTGAGCAATATTGCTATTGATTTTTTACATGTTTGATAGAATTCAGTATTGAAACCATCTGGCTCCGGGCTTTGATGGGAGGCATTTTATTACTGATTCAGTTTCATTACTCATTATCGATCTGGTTTTTCTCTTTCTTTATGATTCAATCTTGGTAAGGTGCATGTGTTCAGGAATTTATTTCTTATAGAATATCAAATCTGTTAGTATACAGTTGTTTGTGATAATCTCTAAGATCCTTTGTAATTCTGTGATGTCTCCATTTTCATCTCTGATTTATTTATATAGAGACTTTTTCTTAATCTAGCTAAGGGTTTTATTGTTGTTTCAAAAAAAAACAACTCTTCATTTGACTGATTCTTTGTATTGATTTTTTGTGTGTATGTGCTTTATTTACTTCTGCTCATCCTTCTTATTTCCTCTACTTATTTTGGGTGTGGTTTGTTCTGTTTTTCTAGTTCCTTGAGGTGCAAGAATAAATTGAGATCTTCCTACTTTTTTCATGTAGGCATTGACTGCTATAAACTTTCCTGTTAGTATTGCTTTGCTGTATCCCATAAATATTGACATTTCCATTGTCATTTGCCTCAAACATTTTTTAATTTCCTTCTTAATTTCTTTATGGATCAATTGGTTATTCAGGAGTCAGTTTTTAAATATTCATGTATTTGAGTAGTTACCAAAGTCTTTTTTGTTATTATTTTCTAGTTTTATTACATTGTGGTTGTAAAAAAGATACTCAATGTGTTTTTGGTTTTTTAAAATTTGTTGAGACTTGTTCTTTGGCTGACCACATGATCTGTCATGGAAAATGTTTGATAGAGTGTTAAAAAGAAATGTATTCTGTAGCTTTTGCATGGAATTTTCTGTAGATGTTTGTTAGGTTCATTTGTTGTAGAGTACAGTTTACTATTTCTTTGTTAATTTTCTGTCTGAATGATCTGTCCATTGCTGAAAATGGGGTATTAAAGTCTCCTCCTATTATTGTATTGGAGTCTAACTCTCCTTTTCTATTGATATTTGCTTTATATATCTGGGTACTGTGATATTGGGTGCATATATATTTGTAATTATTATTTTCTCTTGCTGAATTGACTCCATCATCATATAATGACTTTTTTTTAATGCTTTTGATTTAAAGTCTTCTTTGAGTCTGACCTTACTTTCTTTTGCACTCCATTTATATGGAATATCTTTTTCTATCCCTTCACTTTAGTCTACATGTGTTTTTAGAAGTGAATGAGTTTTTTAGTAAGCAGTATGTAGTAAGTCTTTCTTTTTTATTCATTCAGTTACTCTTTTAATTGGAGAATTTAATCCATTTATATTTAAGGTGATCATCAATAGGTAAAGTCTTACTACTGCCATTTTGTTACTTGTTTTCTAGTTTTTTAATAGTATTTTTCTTTCTCCCTCTTTTATAGGTTTCCTTTGTTGTGAAGTGTTTTCATTCTTTGCTTATTATTTTTGGTGTATCTGATTACAGGTTTTTACTTTGTGGTTACAGTGAGACTTATAAAAACATCTTTTGATTATTAGAAGCTGTTTTGAACTGAGAACTTAATTTTGGTTGTAAAGATAGGAAATGAAAGAAAAATACTAATTTTAAAACTCTGTACTTCCTATATTTTGAATTTTTGCCCTATTTTGCATTTTTATATTGCCCCCCCCCCCTTTTTTTTTTCTTTTTTTGGTCCCAGGGATTGACCCCCAGGGACACTAAACCACTAAATTATTTTATTTTATTATTTTTTAAATTTTGAAACAGGGTCTCACTAAGTTGCTTAGGGCCTCACTAAGTCCCTAATGCTGGCTTTGAACTTGCAGTCCTCCTGCCTCAGCCACTGGAATTACAGGCATGTGCCACTGCACACAGCTTATCTTTTACATATTAATGTGGTTTTTATTTTTGTTTTTTAGATTTTATACCAATAATATAAATGGTTTATGTACCAATTTTACAATATTAGAACATTCTGACTATATCTATATAGTTGCTCTTACTAATGAGTTTTATACCTTAGGGTATTTTCTTCTTATTTGTTGGCCTTGTTTTCCTTCAATTTGAAGAATTCCCTTTGGCATTTTTTGTAAGACAGATATCATGGTGATAAATTTTCTCAACTCATGGGTCTAGAATTGGTTTTCTTCTCTTCACTGCTAAAGCACAATATTGGTAGGTGCAGTATTCCTGACTGACAGTCTCTCCCGTGAGCCTCACCCCTTTCAATGTGAATATCTCATCCTATTTCCCTCTGGTTTCTGTAGAGAAATCTGATGTCAGGCAAACTAAAAAACCTATATGTATTATTTTTTCTTGCTGCTTTCAGAATCCTCTGTTTTTTAATCTTTGGAAGCTTGGTTGTAATGTTAACTTGGTTGGGTTGAATCTGATTGTTGGCCTTTGACCTTCCTATACCTGAACATTTGTATACTTCTGTAAGTTTGGGGCATTTTCTGTTGGTTCTCTTTGAATAAGCTTTCTGCTCTTCGCATTCTTGAGTCTCTTGCAAAATCCAATAACTTGAATATTGTTTTCATTTAATGCTGTCCTATAGTTCCTATAAGCTTTTTTTTTTTTTTCCTTCCTCTTCATTCTTTTTCTCTCTTGATGGGTTATATTTAAATGGCCTGTCTCTTTACTATAATTGATTTGCCATTGATGCCTTCTATCACATTTTTCATTCTATTTATTGTACTTTTCAGCTCCAGGATCTCTTTTATTTAAAAAAAGGTTTCAGTATATTAAGTTTCTCTGATAAATTATTTAATTGTTTCTCTGTATTTTCTTGAAGTTGGTTGTATCTATTTTAGTTTTATTTGAGAGACCACACATAGTCACTTTTGGGTGGTTTCTGGTACCTTATTTTGTTTATTGGGTGGAGGGTGGTCAAGGTTCCTTCAAAGTTTTTGATGCTTACAGCAGTGTATACATATGACACTGCATATGAGGGATTAGGTATTTAGTCTAGTCTTTGTAATTGGGCTTTGTCTGTATCCCTACTTCCAGACTATCTAAGCAGACTCTACATTTACTGAGATTGTGGTTACTACCACTGTTTTAGCACTAGAGGGCACCTTAAGCTCAAGTTTGTCACAGATTCACAATTGGTGTGTGGTTTAAGGGTGAATTGGGGGATTGCTTTAAAAAAGGTAGTTCAACCTGTTGGTCCTGAAAGTCTGCATTTGGGGTCAGGGTGGTCTCAGATGCCTTGTCCACCAAGTTATTGGGCCGTGGTCAGGCACTTCAGGATTCTGCCCAACATAGGGCCTCACCATGGAGGGTCTGACCTTTAGCTTTGAACCACAACTAAATCCACTTTCCCTTTTCTTCCTCCCAAACTGACTGTGTTTGCTGCCTGGGGTTGAGGCAGAGGAGGCAATCTTGTAGCTACCATGGCTGCTGTGAGGCTGGATCACATCCAGAGTTCATAGCCCATTAAGACAAGTGCAGCCTATGCACAGGACAGAGTCCCCCACTTCTGTGGCCTGCTGGATGCTGTGGTCTGTAGCCCAAGACCACCACAGCTGTTTGGAGGTTTTGTGAGCCAAAATTTAAGTCTGTCCCACTCATTCTACAGTTTCTACCTGGAGCCAAAGTAGGTTTAGAAGTTCTATCTGTGGGCCTGACCTGGAGAAAGAGGCCATTGGCTTCTTTCTGGTGTTGTTTCACCATGGCAGACCCACAACTGAGTTCCATGAAAAGTCCTGTGATTATTTCCTTGTCCTACCCTCTAGCATATGAAGTCTGTCTCCATGCTCTATTGCTTGATGTTGAGGTGTGTGCCTGAATACAAGTCAACATAAGTTGCAGATGTCTGCCTGACTCCAAGGCAGTCCAGAGGCTCCATCCACAGGCTCTGGTGTGGGACCAAGGGCAGTGGGGCTCTGCTTGCCCCTAGGTTTCAGATGGCATTACAGGCATTAGTATGAGGACTTTATGCTTATGTATGTGTGTATATTAATTTAATCATCATCATAACCCTGTGAAGTTATTTTTCTTGTTTACAGATGAAGAAACAGATATAACCCTTAAGTAGTAGAATTAAGAATTGAAGCAATTTTAAGTTTTTAATTTCTATTGATGTATATAATGTATGAATTTATATTGAGGGTCATTAAATCAACAGAAATTATAAAAAATTATGGATATAAATGTAAACCAATAGAAACCAAGTCAAAGACAATGCATAAGCAATTTATAGAAAAGGAAATGTGAAGTACTAATGTGATATTCAGTCTCTTTAATAGGGAAATGAAATTTAGGAAGAATACCATCTCATTTTCATTAAATTGACATAAATTATTAAGTCTGACCTTGCTAAGTATTGGTAGCAAAGTAGGGCAATAGGAATTGTCACATGCTGCTAATGTGAGTGAAAATTGCTACAGTTACTTTGGAGAGTAATTTGGCAATTCCTTAGAAAAGCTCATATGTGCAAGTGATATGTCTAATATAATAACATTGTTTATATGGCAAAAAATTAGAAGCAACTCAGTTAAAAAGAGAAATCAGAAAATCAGCATTCTTCATAGCCTAGAAAGTGACAGCAATTTAAATGAGTCAACTAGAGTTACCTGTATCAACATGATTAGATCTCAAAAATATTTGATAGTGATATGACAGAGTCATAGAATATTTCTTTTTAAGAAACTCAAATAGAGTAATGATATCTTATGGTTTTAGTTTTCATTTTTCTAATGAAACAATTGATGTAGAACATCTTTTTGCGTGTATATTTGCCCTCCATATTTACTCCTAGATGAAGTGTTCATTCATATCTTTTGTGCAGTATTTAAAATAAGGGTTTTTTTTGGGGGGGGAAGGAGTTCCATTTTCTGGTTACACTTTCTCAGCTATGTGATTTGCAGATTTTTTTCTTTTCAATCTATAGCTTATATACTTGATTTCTTAATATTTAAAAGGATATTTTTAAATTTTGATGAAATCTAATTTTTATGTTACAGATGGTGGTTTTATGTCATATTTTTATCTAACTAAAGGTCACACAGATTACTTCTTAGGTTTTCTTTTAGTACTCTTATAATTTGAGATTCTACATTTAGGTCAATAATCATTTCATAGTTAACTTATGTTCATCATACAATATTACAATATAGATTAAAGCCCATATTTTTAAAATTATCCAGTTTTCTCATCATTTTTCATTAAAAAGACTGTTCTTTCTCTCCTGAATTGCTTTGAACTTTTGTAAAAAATCAGTCGACCACTTACTTGTGGGTATGTTTCTGGACTACTCTGTTCCATTTATTTTTAATGCCAGTACTATGCTGGTTTAATTGTTTCAACTTTGTAGTTAAGTAGGTCTCGAATCATATAGTATAAGTCCTCTAACATTTCCACATAAATCACTTCAAATGTATAAGTCTCATGACAGCTTGTCAGTTTCTAGGGAAAGAACAGTCTAAAATTTTGATTGGTATTACATTTTTCAATCAAATCTATAGTTCTTTTGGGAGAAAATTGATATATTTTGATGTTATAATGTAATACAAATGGTATTCTTAAAATTTATGTTTAATTTATGATTTAATTTTGTTGTTTGTATATAAGAAATACAGTTGATTTTACATATTCATCTTGCACCCTGCAACCTAACTAAACTTACTTTTTAATTCCAATAGACCCCACTAGAGTTTCTATATAGAATATCATGTTGTTTGCCCATAAAGTCAATTTTACTTACACCTTTCTGATGTAGATGCTTTTTATTTTGTTCTTTTGCCTTATTCCCAGGTCCAACTTCTAGTAGGATGTTGAATATGATGTTGAATAGAGATGGGGGAAGAAAATACCTTCCATTTTTTCCTGATCTTAAGAGTAAAGCATTTAGTGTTTCACCTTTATGTTTGATGCTAACTATAGGTTTTTCATTAATATCCTTCAGATTGAGGAAAAAGGATTAGGCATTAGGTTTTGACAAATGTTTTCTCTTTATTCTCTTAATATGATTTATCATATTGACTGATTTTTTAGATGTTAATCTTGTGTTCCTTTGATCAACTCCAGTTGGTTATCAATTGGCAGTTGTCCTGTTTATTTATTTGTCTATTTATTTATTTGGGGGTTGTACTGGGGCTTGAACTCAGGGACACTCAACCACTGAGCCACATCCCCAGTCCTCAGGGCCTCATTGAGTTGCTTAGTGCCTCACTTTTGCTGAGGCTGGCTTTGAACTTGTGATCCTCCTGTCTTAGCCTCCTGAACCACTGGGATTACAGGCATGTGTCACTGTTCCTGATTTGTCTTATTTATATTTTGTTAGGTTAGGTTTGCTGAATTTTTGTTTTCATGAGGGAAATTTACCTGTTTTTCTTTCCTTTTAATGTTTTTGTCTTGTTTCGTAGATTAATGCTGCCCTCATAGGGTGAACGTAAAGTATTTCTACCTCTCTCCTTTCAGTTTTCTGGGAAGAGTTCATGTAAAGTTGGTATTCTTTTTTGAATGTTTTATGTAATTTACCAGTGAAGTTATTTGAATTCAGTTTCCTTTGTGAGCGTTTTAAACTACATATTTAACTTTAATCAATACATAGCTATTCAGGTAGCCCACTTATTTTAAGTGAGCTTTGCTTATTTTTGCCTAAAGGTTTTTATGTTTCATGTAAGTTGTTGAATTTATTGGAATGAAGTTGTTTGCAAGGATTTCTTATTCCTTTTTAGTATTTGTGGAAATTACTGTAATGTCAACCTCTTTTTTGACTGATATCAGTAATTTCATTTTTTTTCTCCTGATCTGTCTGTCTAGAGGTTTATTAGTTTTAGTGATTTTGCCCAGGAACCAGTTTTTTATTTTATTAATTTTTCTCTACCATTTTTCTCTTTTGACCTTCATTGATTTTTGCTCTTTTAACATTTCTCTTCTTCTGCTTATGTGGATTTAACTTCCCTACGTTTTCTCTTTTCTTTAAGGTAGAAGCTGAGATCATTGATATGAGACTTTTTTTTCCAGTATAGGCATTAATCACAAATTTCCCTCCAAGTACTGCTTTAATTATATCCTAAAAATTATGTTGTGTTTTACTTTAATTCATTTCAAAATACTTTTTAATTTCTCTTTGTTTCTTTTGGTCCATGATGACTTAGAAGTATGTCATTTAGTTAGTTGCTAAATATTGGGGACTTACTAGATGTCTTTCTGTTATTGGTTTCAAATTTGATGCCTTTGTAGTCAGAGGACATGCTTTGTATGATTTGAATTCTTTTAAAATTTATTAAGATGTTTTCTGGCCCAGAAAATGGTCCATCTTGGTAAATTCTTTATGTACTTACCAAATGTTGATAAAGTACTTGATCCTAATGTTGGATGAAGTATTCTGTAAATATCAGGAAATATCAGGTCTAGTTGATTGTTCTGTTCAAGTCTTCTAAACGTTTACCAGTTTTCTGTTATGTACAGGTTTTGCATATAAACAAGAGAAGGGTAAGAAATTTAGTCTGTATGGCTTATGAAGGAAGTAAGGGTACCCGTTAGCTTCAGTGATCAAAGGAGGCAGAAAGGTAAGCATAGAGGTAGAAAGACAAATAAGGGATAAAAGTTGGGATAGTTATTAAGACCAAAAAGGGAGTTGAGTAGTAACAAATATCAGTATTTATAATCAGTAGGGATTTAAAGTGGGTTATGGAATTCCTCACAAATGCCCAATTTTATGCATCAGGGTTGCATTACTATATTAGGGTTCAGCATCGCTAATCTGAAAATCCAAAATCTGAAATACTCTAGAATCTGCGATTTTTGAGTACCAATATGATGCAGTGAAAATTTCCATACTTGTCTTCATAAGACTGGTCTCAGTCAAAATGCAGGCACACTCATAAAAAACAATGACTTCATGACTTTTGCCAGAAAATGGATGGATCTGGAGACTATCATGCTAAGTGAAATAAGCCAGTCCCCAAAACTAAAGACTGAATGTTCTCTCTGATAAGTGAATGCTAACACAGGATGGAGTGGAGGGAGAAGAATAGAAGTTTAGTGGATTAGACAAAGGGGAATGAAGGGAAGGGAGGGAGGATTTGAATAGGAAAGACAGAATGAATCAGATGTAACTTTCCTGTGTTCATAGATGAATACACGACCAGTATAATTTCACATCATGTACAACCATAAGAATGGGATATGAATTACAATAAGTTATACTCCATGTACATATAATATGTCAAAATATATTCCACTATTGTGTATATCTAAAAAGAACAAAAATAAATTTTAAAAATACAGGCACACTAAAATATTGTATAAAGTTACCTTGTGATGGTGTATATAAGATATATATGAAACACAAATCAATTTCATGTTTAGACTTTAGTTTCATCTCCAAGATGTATGTTGTGTCTGTCTCTCTCTCTCTCTCTCTCTCTCTTTCTATATGTACACACACACCCACACACACATATTTTTTTCTCCCTAAAATCCAAAAAATTCCAAAATCCTAAATAGTTATAGTCCTAAACATTTCAGATAAGGGCTACTTAGCCTTTAATAAGCATTACCCTGAGAGGTCACATGAGTGGAGACAGCTTGACAAAGGCAGATGAATTTATAAATAATGGAGAAAGCAGTTAAAAGAAGTTAAGAGTAATTTTCTAACTTTTAAAGTTAAAGTTAGAAAATTTAAAGTTAGAAAATTAGATTTTATTTTCTCAGAATAACTTTTTTTACTAGTTTATCAGCAGCATGAAAATGAAAATTTTCAACTTATGTGTTAAATACTGTGTTAAAACACTATACCTTCCATATTTTATTCTAACCTTAAATCTAGAAAGTAAGTACTGTTAATATTATCCCCATTATATAAGTGAAAAAATTGAGGATTGATGAAGTTAAATTTTAAAGGTTCACTAAACTAGGAAATGATGAAATTATTTTAGACATATTTTATAGTGCATATATTAACTTATTTTCTATAAAGTAAAAGAATCCTTTTTGTTTTGAATGTCACTAGAATAGCCCTTGTTCATTCAGTGGCTCTCAAACCTCTTTGACTATGACCCATAATAAGAAATGCATTTTACATGGTATCCCAGTATATGTATGTCATATATATGTACATATATTTGAATGGTATAGGGTGTATGCGTGTATATTTCTTGAAAGTACAACTGGATTCCACTAATGCATTGCAATCCAAGTTTAAAAAACATTGCTCTAAGGCAGGAGAGTTATAGATCAAGGGTGCATTTTTATTGTGTGTGGACAGGAGGAGGCAGAATATGAGTTATTTTGATACTTGAACTACTGTATCTTCAATGGTTAAAAAAATTGCTAAAAAAATACTTGGCTTTTTAGAAATGTAGACTTGAGGAAATAATATTGGATTTTTGTTTTGTTTTGTTTAAAAGCTCTCTGACCCTTCTGATTTACCAAGGAATGCCTTTAGAATTTTTACCATTCTGGTGGAATTTTTATGTATCGAGCATATTGATTATGCTTTGGAAACAGGACTTGCTGGTGAGTATATTTGTATTAAACTTTCTGCTAAATTCCTTTAATCCTGCTTAAACTATATGTATAATGTTGTTTCATGTATAATCATCTCTGTACATTGCATTTGGTTTAGTGCAATGAATTTGGAGCTTCTGTGATGCAAGAAATTTGTCAGGCACTGCAAACCATGCAAAGACATGGTTCTCTGACATTGTTTACATCCAGTCAAGTAAGGTAATAGGCCACATAAGTCACTGCAGTGTATGACAGAATATACTGCATTGCTCTATATGTTGTAAAATATCAAGGAACAGAAACAAAAGTGAGAACCATTCTGGTTGGGAAATTGATGTTAGGTTTAGAAAGGGAAATATTTTAAAAATAAGTCCAGAAAAGGATAGATTAACATTAAATTTTTTCTTTTACAATTAAAGAAACTGTACTTATGAGCTTACTGATCAGTATAAATAGTGTAATAATGACCTCTTCCCTCAGTTACAGTCTCATTAATCCTTTTGCCTTCTTGACCTCACCACCTGTTCAGTGGGCATCTCAAATTTAGCATATGCACAATGAAACTCTTTATCTTCCTCCTAAACTTGTTTCTCTCACATGTCTTTAAAAGTATTGCCTATCACCTGTGACTCAAGTCCCAAACCCAAGAGTTGCCCTAATTCTTCCTTTTTCATCAACCCCTATAGCCAACCTATCACCAAATCCTGTTACTATCCTTCTAAAAATAGTAAACGTTCATTTGCTTTTTTCCATCTCCACTGTTGCCACTCTAATTTAAATTGCCATCTTCTCACTGATTCTCTGTGTTCATTCTTGCCGGGTTACTGATTTTGTATAACAGCCAGTTTAATTATCATTTCCTTGTTTTAATCTGTTAGTGACTTATTAACTCTTTGAGGGAAAAACAATAACAAACTCTTTAAGAAACCTGACTTTTGATCTGTCTCTTATGTATTCATCCTTATCACCTACCCTACCGCGTTTCCCCACACTGTTCCAGGCACTCTGGTCTTCATTCTTTTTCCTAACTTAGGCTCTTTCCCTCGGCTCATCTCATGACTGACCTTTCAACCGTTTGATCTCAACTAAGTCACCTTCTCGGTCCTTTACTAATCACCCTAACTGAAGTAGTACAACTGTCTTGCTTAGTTACCCATTGCCTCATCTTTTTTTTTTTTTTTTTTTAAACGGGGGATTGTACTCAGGGCCACTGAGCTACACATCCCTAGCCTTTTTGAAACAGAGTCTCAATAAGTTGCCCAGGCTGACCTCACACACTTGATATCTTCCTGCCTCAGCTTCCCAACTCATGGGATTGCAGGTGGGTGCCACTACAGCCAGCTTGAATTAACTTTTTAAAATAACATTTATCACAATGAAATTTTGTAATTGTTAGTTTACCTCTACTTCAGAATTTATTCAGTTAACGCCTACTGTATGTCTACTGCCAGACCTATGGAGTTTATATTCTTGTGGAAAAGACAGACAAATGATTAGGAAGTGCAATGAAGAAAAATGAAACTGAACAAGAGAGATAGTAATGGAAAGTTAGGGTGGACGGTGCAGAAATAAGATTTTTTTTTTTTTGAAATGGTGGTCAGAAAAGGCCTCTCTGAGGTGAGAGCTTAATGAAGTGATAGAATAAACTGAATAAAGTTAGAGCATTCTAGCTAGAGACAACAGTAGGACTCTGTTTTATCTAGTGTTGTACCCTAACATCCAGAAAGCCCATAGATGCTCAGAAAATCTTTATAGGCTGTATAAAATGACATTCTGTAAAGTTTCTAATAATGAACCAAAATTAGCCATAATTCAGTCACTTTGAGTTCACTGACTTTATCATTACCCATTTTTTTTACATTGTTACTTTTATGATGTAGATAAGCATTTTTTAAATTACAGCTTTATAGTTGTACATAGTAGTTGGGTTCATCCTAACAAAGTCCTATATGCATGGAATTTATTTCAGTTCATGATCTCCTCGTTCTTATCCCTCCCCAATTTTTCTTCCTGTCCTCCCTCCCTTCTCCTATATTCCTTCCTCTACTCTACTAGACTTCCTTTCATTTGTCTATTTATTTATCTTTGATTGGTTCTACCTATGTATAAAGGTAAAGTTCCCTGTGGCATATTTATATATGTACATAACATGATTTTTTTTAAGAATTAATTCTGTATTGCCTCCCCTTATTCACCCCTCCACTCTTCCTCTCAATCTGCTCCTTCTACTTTACTGACCTTGCCTTTATCTCTGTTATCCTATCCTTCCCTCCCCCTTTCCTTTATAGATAAGCATTTTTTAACTTAATTATGATAGACTTTTGGCATCAAATATTTAATTTTTGTCACTTGCAAATGACTTAATGTGGTAATTTTTGTTGAAATAATACCTCAAATATGTAAAGAATAAAGAAAATAATGAATAAAAAAACATTAATTTGAATCTGTCTAGTATGCAGGATTTGCTATTCAGAAAGTGTGGAAACTTAATATCTTCATTTTAATGGCAGTATTCATTTGGAATGAAAATTTTCTTGTAGAATGGGAAGTGGGAAGATTCCTCATATGCATAGGTGTTTCTTATACAACTAGTTAATACGCACTTCTGTTATTTCTAATGATTGCATAAAATTCTGTGGAACACATATAAGGAAGGTTATAATACCCTATTAAAAGATATTTTGCATCGTTTCAGTTTTGTAGTATAATAATGCTGCAATAAACCTTATAGAGTTCATTTTCCTTATATTGAACTGTTTTCTTGGATAAAATCCCAAATGTGAAATTACTGGATCAAAACATGTTTTATTTATATTTTTTTTTCTAAATTTTGATACAGAATTTTTTACTTTTTAATTTTTTTTTTCATTTTGATATAAACTCTTTTCCTAAAGAGTTTTTCCCCTACTAGTTTTATACCACTGCTGGCCTATATGCATGTGCCAGTTTTTCCATTCACTATTCAGTATTCCTTAAAAGCTTCAATAATTTAGGGATTGAAAACATACATCAATATTGCCTTAATTTTCTTGTCTTATAATAATAAAAAGGATATTTTCTACTCATATATTGATTTTCATTTTTATTTTTTTGCTTTTCTAAGTTTGTGTTGGAGCCTTTAGCTTTCTTACCAATGATTTTGTTTTATGTCAGGGAAAAAAACACTTTTGTTTTCCATTATTAAAACTGAAAAAAAACTCATCATTCTATAAAGACTTCTATGTATTAAGCTTGCATATTGTCATTAGCTATGGATATTTTTTTTAGTCTCTTTTAAGTTTAATAGAAGGACAAACATCTAGAGCTAATAGGGAACCTTAAAATTTGTCTATTATTCTTTATAGAAAGGAGGAAACTGAAATCCAGAGAAGTCAGCTGACTTTTTGTCAGCTGCTTTATCAGTGGACTGGCTTGATTATCATTCTGAATATCAGGAATTTGCTGAGATAGGAGGTTTTGAGTATTTTTGAGGAAATAATATAGAACATATGTGAAATGTTGATTTTAGATATATTACTGACAGCAGTGTATAGGATGGATAGACAATAAAAAAGACTTGAACCAGAAAGATCAATAAGAAAAACATTTTAAAAGAGACCTGGTTATTAAAAAAAAAAAAAAAAAAAAAAAAAAAAGATGGAAAGCTGGGTGCAGTAATCCTAGCTACTTAGGAGACTGACACAGGAGGATCTCAAGTTTGAGGCAAACCTGGGTAAATTAGCTAGACCTGTTCTCAAAATAAAATTAAAGGAAAAGGAAAAAAGACTAGGGATGTGATAGAGTACTTCCCCAGCGTGTACAAGACTCTGTACCAACAAAGAACAAAAAGAAAGAAAAATGGTGGGAATCTGTTCATAGCATATATGAATCATTGGACACCAGAGAGTTGGGAAAGGTCAGGAGAAGGTAGAACCCAACATGAATTGTTAATTGATTCATTTTTAGGTATATCTACGCAAATCATGAAGATGGTGATAATTTGGGCATAAAATATAACTATGGGTGAATCTTAAGCTATTAACAAGCTTAGTTTTCCTCTATCTATAAAATTCATTGCCAGTTAATAAAAGAAGTTATTTTATTCATATTGTATATATAAAACTACATCCTTTTTCTGTTGCTGAGATGAATTTCTTTAAAGATAATTCTCAATTGTGCCTTTCAATTTTAGGAATTCCATCCTCAGATTCTAGGAATGCAAATCTCTATTTTTTGGATGTTGTGCAACAGGCCAATACAATTTTTCATCTTTTTGACAAACAGTTTAATGATCACCTTATGCCACTAATAAGGTTAGTTACATTGTCATATTTTTATTGGTATTTGAAATAATATTTATATTTTTATTATAATATTTAAAAACAGGTTCATGAAAGTATCAAATAGGATGGAATCTTTTCCTTCTTCCTTGCATTCCTGTTTTCTTTCTATTGTGCTGTTAAATTTGTTGCATTTGAAAAGACTTAATCTGTCCTAAACCTAAAACTGAAATCTGGTATGAAAGAGGCCCTACAGCTTAGTGCAACTCAGCAAATTTACTGCTTCCAAGGGTCTTGGAAGTATATTATAACTACTTATTATAATATAAAGACATACAAAATATTTATGAGGTTAATAGGGCAAATTTTGATGAGGCATTAATATTTAGTTTATAGTTTATATCTTTATATCAATTTTATGAACTTTTAAAGTATATGAGAAGTAAGAAATATGTATATGTGAATGTTTTACCAACTTTTATGTGGTAACGTTGTTAACAAGAGAAACCATTCTTATAAAAGAAAACATTGTAGGTATGTTATTATAAACATTGGATTTGCCAAGATTACCTCTGAAACAGTCTCAAAAAGTGAAGTTCACTTGTGATCCCTGAATCACACTTTGGAGGGAATTTATTTTTTAAAGAGCTGTTACCACATATCAAAAAATTCACATGGTGTTTTGAGTTGCTTATTTTTTAATATTTCAGGTGTTTTTAATATTTTGGCAGCATTCAGAAGGCAAATATAATTATCAGGAGTTTTTGGTGGTGGTTGCTTTTTTTTAGTTTAGGGAAGCTAAATACAACTGGTTTGGTTATTACCCTCCAAATTTTTGCTTATATGATTTTACTATATTCTTAAGAGTCCAGTGATACCTTATGAATTTTCCTAGTGTTTTACCAATTATTTACTTATTAAGGAAACTGTATAGTTCCAAAATTAAATCATATGTTTGTATTCTTAAGGGCTGTCTCCTCAGAGATGAGAATAACAAATTTAACTCTTCTTCCTTTCCTTTTAATGGATATTTGTTTCTAGTCACACTGTAATAAACACACACACACTGTAATAAACTGGGCATATGAATGTATATAATTCTTTTGTACTTCTTGGATTTATGATCAAATTAAAATAATGTCTGTTGGTATAATGTACATATGCATGTGAAAAACTTAGAAATTAAGCTATTAATGTCATTTTTCCCCTTTTAAATATACAATAGCTCTTCTCCTAAGTTATCTGAATGCCTTCAGAAGAAAAAAGAAATAATTGAGCAAATGGAGATGAAATTGGATACTGGCATCGATAGGCAAGTTTTTGTTTTTCTCTGGTAATTTTCAGATTGTAGAAACACTGTCATAGCAGCACAAAAATACTTTTTAGAGAAGAAAGTTTATTTTAATTCTACCATCTTGCTGTAACATTTGATCTTATTTTTACATATTACTTTCAACCTTATTAGAATGTTATTTATTGAACCTCCAAGTTGTTTTATTTCTGAAAGTAAGTATAGTTAGATATACTTTTAAACTAGATTCAGTAAAAAACCATTTTGTATAAGTATCCCTTCTCTACTCTACACGCTCACAAACTAGAAACTGCTTTAAAAATGGTGTATAACATATAGTACTATATTTTATTTAGAACTTCCAGGCTTATGTACAAAACATTTTAAATAAATATAGTAATTTTCTAAAAGTACTTCTAATGTTTACCGAAGATAATTACCTGTTCATAATACAGAGCCCCAGGGGTCTGAGTTTTTTTTTTTTTTTCTTTTTTTTTTTTTTTTCTTTTTCTTTTCCTTTTTTGCGGTGCTGGGGATTGAACCCAGGACCTTGTGCTTGCAAGGCAAGCACTCTACCAACTGAACTATATTCCCAGCCCTCTTTTCCCTATATTTTTTATTGGTATATCAGTCTGTCTGTTATTTGGGATTGTGGTGTTCATGTATTTATTGATGATGATATTAGCTACTGATTATCAAGCATTTGCTATATACCAAGCACAATACAAGGACCTTTACCTGTATTATTTCATGTATTGGGTAGGAACTACTATTTCCATTTTACAGATGAGGAAATGGAGACTTAAATAATTTGCTCAAGACCACAGAGATAATGATGGTAGAGCTGGAACTCTAACTCTAAAACCCATGGTACTAAGGTTTGGGTATATATTTTTATTTTCTGTAATTCTTTCTTTTCTGTTCAAGAAACCATATTTGAATATAGGTTTTTAGAAAATAACCAAGAATCTAACTTACACAAGTATAAATAATTTTTACTTTATTAGTAATAAAAAAATCACCTTCGGGTTAACCTTTACACTAAGATTGAGAACTACTATATTGTATGTGATAATAAAGGGGAAGAAAAAGTTAGAAGAAAACTGGAAAGAGAAAAGGATATTATAAAATTATTCAGACTAGTTTACTGAAGAATAGATTTAAAAGAATCCTAAAGACTTGTCTTACCCTTTGTTTTTCCCAGCTTTACTAAAGTTTAATTGACAGATAAAATTTGTTTATATTTAAGGTGTATAATATGTTGTGACATCTTTGCACTTTATTAAATGATTATCACAATAAAGCTAATTAAACATTTCCATCGGTAAATAGTTACCATTTTTATCTTGTGAAAAGGCCTATGATCTATTCTTTCAGCAAATTTAAAATTTAAAGTACAAATATAGTATTATTAGTTATAGTCACCATACTGGACTTTAGATCTCCAGAACTTATTTATTCTGCCTAACTGTAAGTTTGTACCCTGACTTCTTATTTTCTCTACCACTCCCTCCCTCTAGTTCTTGACAACCACCATTCTACTCTGTACTTCTACGGGTTTGATTTTTTTTTTTTTTTTTTTATTTCCACATATAAGATCATGTAGTATTTGTCATTCTGAATTTTATCTATTTCATTTAGTTTAATGGCTTCCAGGTTCATCCATGTTTTCACAAATGGCAGGATTTCTTTCTTCTTTAAGGTTCATTAATGCTCCATGTTTAAGTATACCGTATTTTCTTTATTGATTCATCTTTCACTGGACATTTAGGTTGTTTTCATATTGTAGCTATTGGGAATAATGCTACAGTTGTCCTGGGAGAGCACATATCTCTTCAAGATACTGATTTCATTTCTATTGAATATAAACCCAGTAGTGAGTTTGCTGGGTAATATTGAGTTCTCTTTTTAATTTTTTTAGGAATTGCCATACTGTTTTCCATGATGGCTATATCAATTTACATTTCCACTTTAGCATACAGAAGTTTCCTTTACTCCACATCCTAGCCAACACTTATCATCCCTTGTCCAAGCTATCCTGACAGGTATAAAGTGATATCTCATTGTGTTTTTAATTTTCATTTTTCTGATGACTAGTGATGTTGAGCACATTTCATTTATCTATTGGTCATTTGCATGTCTTCTTTTGGGAAATATTTGTTCAGGTCCTTTGCCTTTTTTAAAATTTGTGTTATTTGATTTTTTTTTTTTTTTTTTTTTTTTTTTTTTTTTTTTTTTTTTTTTTTGCTGTTGAGTTGTTTGAATTCTTTATATACTCTGAATACCCTTATAAGACATATGCCTTTGAATTTATTTGCCCCGTCTGTAGGTTGTCTCTTTACTATGTTAGTTATTTTCTTTGCCGAACAGAAGTTCTTTAGTTTTATATACTTTTACTTGTATATTTTTGCTTTATTTTTTGTGCTTCTAGGGACATATCAAAAAACCATTGCTAGAACCTATGTCAAGAACTTTTTATGTTTTCTTCTTAAGTTTTACATCTTAAGGTCTCATGTTAAAGTCTCCATTTCGAACTGATTTTGTATATGTGATGGAGGTAAAGGTACAATTTTATTCTTCTGTATGTGGACAACCAGTTTTTATAGCACCATAAAACTGAGGCTATTCATTCTCTATTGTGTATCCTTGGCAGCCTTGTCAAAGATGAGTTGAATTTAGGAAGTATGATTCCTCTAGTTTTGTTCTTCTTGCTCAAGATTGTTTTGGCTATTCAGGATTTTTGTGAATCCATATGAATTTTTTAATTGCTTTTTTCTATCTCTGAAAAATGTGATTGGAATTTTGATAGGGAATATATTGAATCTGTATTATCACTTTGGACAGTATGGACGTTTTAACAGTGTTAATTTTTACAATCCATGAACATGGGATGTATTTTCATTTATATATCTCTCTTTTTTTTTTTTTTTTTTTCCAGAAAAGTTTTATAGTTTTCAGTGTTCAGGCCTTCTACTTATGTAGTTAACTGAATTCCTAAGTATTTTATTCTTTTTAATGCTACTGTAAATGGGATTTTTTCCCCCTTAATTTCCTTTTTTCCTAAGTATTTTATTCTTTTTAATGCTACTGTAAATGGGATTTTTTCCCCTTAATTTCCTTTTTGGATAAATCACTGTTAATGTATAGAAACATAATTGATTTTTTATATATTGATTTTGCATCTTGTAACCTTACCAAATTCATTCTTTAGTTCTAGCAGTTTTTTGATGGACTTTTTAGGGTTTTCTATATATAGTAACATGTCACTGAAAAGGCAATTTCACTTCTCTCATTCCTGTTTGGATATCTTTATTTCTTTTTATAGCTTAAATTGTTCAGGTTAGTATTTCTACTACTACAGTGAATACAAATGATGAGAGTGAACATCCTTGTCTCTTTTCTGCTCTTCAAGGAAAAGCTTTCAGCTTTTCACTGTTAACAGTAATGTTGTTTATAGGCTTGTCATATATGTCTTATATTATGTTGAGGTATATTCCTTCTGTACCTAAAATTTGTTGAGAATTTTTATTTTAAAGAATTTTAAATTTTGCCAAATGCTCTTTTTGTATCTCTTCAAGTTATCATGTCTACCCTTCATTCTGTTAATTTGGTATATCATATTTATTGATTTGCTTATGTTGACTCATTCTTGTATCCCAGGAATAAATCCTGCTTGATCATGGCGTATGATCCTTTCAGTGTGCTTTTGAATTTAGTTTTTTTTTTTTTTTTTTTTTTTAACAGCTAAGTTCATCTGGGATATTGACCTATACGTTTCCTATAGTGTCTTTGTCTAGCTTCAGTATCACAGTTTGCTGGCCTTGTAAAATGAACTTGGAAGTGTTTCCCTCTCCCATTTTTTTGGAAGAGTTTGAGAAGGATTGGTGTTAATTCTTTAAACGGTTGGTAACATTAACCAGTGAAGCCATCTGGTCATGGGCTTATCTTTGTTGAGAGGTCTTTGCCAGTTTAATCTCCTTTCTCATTACTGTCTGTTCATATGTTCTAATTTCTTCATCATTTGTTTTTAGTTGGTTACATGTTTCTAGGAATTTACCCATTTCTTCTCTTTACCTAATTTGTTGATATATAATAATCCTTTGTTTTTAGTCAGGATCATATCATATTATACATAGATAGAACTTCATTTACTCTTATTATAATATGTATACATATGTATTATAGATGTTATAACATTATTTCTAACAAGTATGTATTTTCCTAACCTAAATCCTTTACATTAATTTTTTTCTCCTTACTTTGTCTCAGAATACCTTTAAAAAAAAAACACATTTGGGAAGTGGGAGGTTAGATATATGTCAAATTTTCAAAAGTATATGAAATATTTATTACCTAGCTGTCTTATCAATACATTGAATGATCTCTTTTTGTCTTTCCATGTAAGTCTTATTCTCAGTGTTTTTATTATTTACTACATTAAAGGCACAGTGGTCTATGAGGGTCTCTCAAGTGTGACCCTACATGCAGGCTGAGTGTTCCCTTGCATTCCTAATGATATTTTCAGAGCAGGATCCATCATTAGGCCCAAATGAATGTCTTTTGCCTTTGAAGTTCACATCTTTCCTTTCTTGTTCCTATCATTTTTCAGTCTTTTATTTCATGCTGTGTATTTATTGAGAATTTTGGGCATCTGTCTTATAATTTTTCTTTTTACCTTAAGTGAGATTCTTTCTACATCTGTGTGTGTGAACCATTCATCTTATCAATCATCTCCCCTTAAATATCTATTCTATACCTCACTGGGCCTTGTTATCATTAGTAACAAAAACCTTAAACCAGAATGTCCTATTCCACACCTACTTTTTTTTTAAACTAACTCCAAACCTCCTATTTTACCAACATCTTAATTCTCCGCATGCCTGTTTTCTGATCTCAGCAGGACCTCTGTCCTTTACTCTTTTCTTCTTGGGTCAGTCTGTTATTTTTTTCCTAACTTTACTTCATTTGTTATTGTGCCCAAATCACATAGTCCATCTCTTAAATTACTGCCCCATATTTACTCTAAAATCTACTTCCTTCAACTACAACTGTCTTACAGATCCTAAATTCTGGGCCATTGTGATCTCTTTTATTCCTATAATTGAATGACTGCTTGCAGTTGGAGAATATCACGTAACTAATATATAATTGGCACTGTTAGAAATCCATGCACTCATTTCTCAGTTGGACCTTTAGTAGCACTTCTCCATTTTCCTGATTATCCCTAGACAATGAGACTCATGTTCCCACCTGCTGTCCCAAACCTTGGCCATTCTTTTTTTTTTTTTTTTTTTAATTGTAAACAAATGGGATACATCTTGTTACCTTAGCCATTCTTAAACTGGTCATCCCACCTTCTTAAATACTCTCTCTGCCTCATTTTGCCTTTGAAGATCCCATGTGAGAAAATAAGTTTAGGGACAGGCTTGTAAGGTCTTAAAGATTTCCTTAAATAAAGCATTGTGGAAAGAATCTTTGCCTGTTTTGAGCCAGAAGTCAGTAAAATTATGAACTTTTTGGTATCAAGACTTTTTCTAAAATCTAAAGTTTATCAATTACAAAATAGTTTTATGTTGATTTGAAATAATTTTAAGTTAGCACAGATAACAAATAAAAGTCAATATTAAATAAATTAATTAGATCAAATATATTGTATTCTTAATTCTCTAGGACATTAAATTGTATGATTGGACAAATGAAGCATATCTTGGCTGCAGAACAAAAGAAAACAGATTTTAAACCAGAAGATGAAAACAATGTTTTGATACAATATACTAATGTGAGTAGAACTGTTTGATTTGTTAATAAAAAGTATCTGCTTTGGTAATTATTTAATATTTTTATCAGTGTATCTTACTACACCTTAAGTTTTCTTCTTTTATACTTAGGATTTAAGGAAAAATAATGTACATTTTCTCCTTAACTAAACTGATGCACATAAACTATATAATAAGTGTAGAAAAACTTTTACAGGCCTGTGTAAAAGTCTGTGTATATGTAAGAAAACAAGTGGAGAAGATTAAAAATTCCATGGATGGGAAGAATGTGGATACAGTTTTAATGGAACTCGGCGTACGTTTTCATCGACTTATTTATGAGCATCTTCAACAATATTCCTACAGTTGTATGGGTGGCATGTTAGCAATTTGTGATGTAGCTGAATATAGAAAGTGTGCCAAAGACTTCAAGGTACGTATACACAAATATCAAACTTGTAAATAAGGTTAGGAACATAAGTCAGGTCATTTAAATCTTATTATAATGATTATTTAAAAAATTATAACTTTTGTTGATATTGTAATGAGATGGGATCCATCATATACCCTGAAAATGTGCTCCAATCATATGTGCAATATTAAAACATTTTTTCTTTGTGTTTTATTTCAGACAAGTTCATATTTCAGTTGCATAGTTCAAATGGCCTTATTGACAGTCACGGCTAATGCTGTGTATGTCACATATTAGAAAAATAATATTCTTTTTTTTAATGTATGTCTCAGATAATTTTTCCCCTAAATTTTTAAAATTTGAATTGTTTTTTAAAATGTGCTGTATTATTGATAACTACTTGTAGTCTATCAAATTACATAGTATTGAGAAACTTGGCATAATATAAATCTTTCCATAAGTTTGTAGTGCTTTGGTAACTGGAAATCTTTGAGTTTTAATGCTTTAGGAGGCTTAAAAATTCTAATGTTTTCAATTTCCATAGTAGTAAGTCCTGACTGACAGTATATGAGAAAAAATTGCAAAACTGATTATGAAGTGGGAAATTATTTTGTTACTGTTATTTTTTTTCCTTCTCTCAATTCAGATTCCAATGGTATTACATCTTTTTGATACTCTGCATGCACTTTGCAATCTTCTGGTAGTTGCCCCAGATAATTTAAAGCAAGTCTGCTCAGGAGAACAACTCGCTAATCTGGATAAGAACATACTTCACTCCTTCGTACAACTTCGTGCTGACTATAGATCTGCTCGCCTTGCTCGACACTTCAGCTGAGGTTGAATTTACAAAGAAAGTGTGTTGTACTTCAGCAGGCCTCAGATGATAGAAAGCACAGGAGATTCCTTATGACACAGCCAACATTTTATGGAAAAATGACTGTTTGGAAGAAAACAGCAGCCATACTTACGTTTGAAGTTTCATTTGAAATTTGGACCCCCTAGCTGTATTTTACTTTTTATCTTCTTAAGTTGAATTTTAATTCCATTCTTATTTTATAATTTTCAGATTCTGTAAAACTACATGTCACTGTTTTCATCCTAGAAAACGTTGGTGTCAGAAAGCAAACAAAATTTTACCAGTGTTCTGGTTCTGGTTCTTTAACATATTCCATCTTGAAAATTTACCATCCCATTTTTCATCAGTAATAGGTGAAATATAACAAAACCACATTTATTATTCACCAAATTTTAATGATCTTTTCAGCACTGGCAATTGTTAATCAAATTATTTTAAGTTTTCCTACATAATTTTTTGCCTCTTTCCAAAGATAAACAATAAGCATAATTTCTGTAATTGGTTGATTGGAGTTTTTTCTGACATACAACAACAGTACTATTCCAAGAAAAATGTTATAAACTAAACTAAAATGATGAAATGTTTTATGTAGACCAAGTGGATCAGAATATATTTGATTTCTGGATAAAAGTAAAGTTTACTGTTTTTCTTATTTGGTAAATCTTAAACCAATTCTAGCAAGAAATTATTAAAACTACTTTATTTTATATTTCACTTACGATAAGGTTGTAGACCTTCCTTAACTAAAGGACCATATTTATTCATTATTTTAATATTATAATGAAAGTAAAAAAGTGAGGTATAGTTGAAATGGTGCATATGAGAAATATTGACAATTTAGCAACAATGCAATCCTTTAAGATTTCTGTCATAATGCTAAACTTGAATAAGATGGGATAGTTAAACCTGTAGGTAGTCTATTTTAAGAGGAATTGGGAATTGATAGATAACATATATTCTAAGTCTGGAGACAAGCTTTGCAAATACTGTTTACTTTTTAGGTCTCTAGGTTTTTTCATTGTCCTTTTTCAAGGCATTTCTAAAGTTATTCCTACTTAATCAAATTGGCTTAATATGATGACATGATAGATCACTTACAAAAATTTAAAGATCAAAAATTTAGACCATTACTTTATAAATCTTATAAACTTGCCCTGTGAGAATGCATTCTAATTATATGTAGTGTTTCATCTTCCATTCTGTTGTTTATAGTCTTCTAGGAACCATATAAACTTCAGTGTTCAATTCATTCTTGACATTTTTTTCTTTAATATAGGCTTTTTGGCCTAATTTTGGAAAACTGCTTTTCTTCTAAGAACCTGATTCTGAATGGTCAACTTTACCAAACTTTCCTCCCAGGTCCAGAGCTAACTACTATTTAAGTTACTGTTGACTGAATTTTCTTCATTTTCTGTTTAGCCCAGTGTTATCAAGGTAAGCAAGGGAAATGCAGTATGCCAACTTTCATCAAAGCATTTTAGGACATTGTGGCAACTTTAGAAGGCTTTCCAGATTTCTGTTCCTTAGCCAAGGGAGAGCCAGAAGAGGTTTTGGATACCAGAAAAAGTCATATGCTTGTACTATTGCCATTTTAGAAAGCTCTGATGTGAATTCCAATTATACCTCTGTTACTTAAAGCCAACTTTTAAGGCAGTAGTTTTACTGGCCATTTGAACTCTTTGTACAGTGTCAATTTGTAAAAAAAAAAAAAAAAAGAAAAAGAAAAAAAAAGAAAAAATCTCAAATACAACATGAGATAACACTTTAAGACTTCCGAATCAGAAGCACTTCAGATTATTTTGTTTGGATTAATTTTCAAAATGTAAAGCATATACTTGTTGCTTAGATATTTTGTTAATTATCATTTCCTTGCTTGAGTTCTGTGCAATATTTTCCATTATGTCCATTGACAGGACAATGACAAAGAAAACTTATGAGTGAATACTTAATTTAGAAGTGTTAACATTAATCCTCAATAAACAAATTCCCTGTGATTGTTTATTTCATTTCACTCTATATTTTAAGGACATCCATACTGATAACTGATTTTTTAATTTAAAATGTTAAGATATTCCTTATTTTTCATAGCATAGATCTTCTCACTTCCTTTTTTTTTTTAAGCAGAGAAGTACTTAACTGTATAACCAAGATTAGAAATTTAGACTAAACATAGGTCTTTCTCTAAGAAGAAAAAAAAAAACATTGTGTGAAGCAATATGCATTCTTTGTATTCTAATCTTATTTTCATGTATGATGATCAACAAAATAATCATAATCCAAAATTTATGACTCAAGAAAAATGATCAATAAATGAAATGTTTTTATATACACACAGTAAAGTTTTAGGTAGAGATAATAAAACTTAATAACTTTTACCAACATTTAAGGGCAACTCTTGAGTATTCCAGTTTCACATGAGCTGTATGTATTATCTAGGTAACGTATCAAAGTTGAAAATATATTTTAAAACAGCAAATTGTTTTTTCAAAACTTAAATATAGTTTGTGAAGTACAGAACACTGGTTTAAGAAGGAAGTTTAGCCTCTGTAAAATTATAATATTGAAAATGACAGTCAACCAGAGTAGACGAACAGTCCTTATGAAGAATTATAACAGCTAGATGGATCCTTTTTGGGGGTTGGGAGAGTACCAGGGATTGAACTCAGGGGCACTCAACCACTGAGCTATATGCCCAGCCCTTTTTTGTATTTTATTTAGATACAGGGTCTCACTGAGTTTTGCTGAGGCTGGCTTTGAACTCTAGAGCCTTCTGCTTCAGCCTCCCATGCAGCTGGGTTACAGGCATGCACCACCGCACCTGCAGCTAGGTGGATCTTTAGACAGGTGACCATTTGACCATTTCAAGACATTTATTGGCCTCATTTTGAGAATCATGACTACAAGTCCTTATGATCATCTTTGTTGTAAAAAGAGCTGCTAAAGTAGGTTAATTTAAAGAGTAAATAAAATTTTAATTTAAAGCAGAATTAATGTTATATTTTAAATCACTTTTTTCCTCTTTCACTTCTAAATATTTTACTTTTTAAATACTAGCCTTCTCACTCATAGTGGAACAATTTAATTATCAAACAGTAGATTCCAATTGGATAATTTACTGATTCCTTATGATGCCTTCCTCTCACCTATGATAGTGAATATTTTTATCCAGATAAAGTAATATTGCTTCCTGAAATGTCACAAAATCCTTGAAATGAATAATGCATATCTGCTGCAACTGTATGTGGGAGATAGCAAAGTTCACTCAGTGCATACTCACATCTGGAGATTAGAAGCTCACATCTGGAGATTAACATGGTTTTAAGACAAAAATATTGTCATTACCCACAATATCTTTCCCACTGATATCTGAGAAGTGTGAAATATTTTCCAGAATCATACTGAATTCTGATTTCTAGTGGAGAATTTGACATACAAAGAAAGCAGTTGATGCTTTCATCCAATTAGATTAACTATATTCAGTTCCTGTACTCTTTCTTTCTGCTTGAGAAGACTTATCTGTAATACATTGTTTACTTTGGAAGAAAAGACAGTCCATATTGTCAGACTAAATAATTCTACATGAAGTGAACATAACAATTTTAAAAATTAATGCATTATCTTTGTAGATAATTATTGCTACATTTATTGAACTTAAATCCCATGCACAATGCTATGTCTTTTGTATATATTATCATATTTGAATCCAAACCAACCCTAGGATTTGGGTACTGTTTCCACTTGGTAGGTGAAAAACTTAAGGCATAAAATACTGTCAAGGTCTGTCATATTTAAATCTTAAGTCTTTCTCAATGTTAGATCTGTATATTATTTTCCTTATGTAACATTAAATAGGTTCTTTAATATGGTGATTGATTAGTTTTGCTTAATTTAGTTTTCTCTTCATCTAGTATTTAATTCTCACTATGAAGTAATAGATTATGAAATTGAATCCAAGATCAGTATCAAAATTACTACTGGTTTTTTTTTTTAATGTGTTCAACATGTGGTCATACTTTTTCAATTTGCTTTTTAAAATTAAGTAGTCATGAAATTTTAATGTAATCTTAAGTTTTCACCTAATAGAAATCTGTCCATTCCCAAGTTTTCCTTAGTGTTATTTTATATAACCATGACACTGTTTCTACTTAGTAATATCTGCAATATAAAGAGTTCAGGTATTTTTATATCACATTTTGGAACACAAGAAAAAATATCAGCTCTTCTTGAAAAATAAGAGGAAATCAGTATTTCTGTTTTAAAACAGACTACTTTGAATGTCATAAACTTGCTAATTCTGTTAGCTGTTTAGTGCACTGGTAGTTTTTAAATGGTTAATGTAGGGCAAAAAGTATTTAGTATATTAGCAATCAGAAGTCATTTTTATATAATCAAAATTATATGTTAAGTCTTTTAAAAATTGCTTTAAATCTACCTTTTGTTGCTACTACCATTTCTTTTTCTAAATTCAGGGAGAAGAGAAAATCGACACGTTAGAGATCAAGAATTTTAATTGGTGAATTGGAGTAGTTAGGCTGATAACCCTCAGCTTAACAAAATTCATATTTTTAAATTAGGCCCTGTATATTTTTTCACTATTATTTGGTGGGTATCAGGAAACTTAAGTTCATATGATTAGATATCTGTTGGGAGGGAGACAAGTAATTAAATACCACCTTATTTGTTTTCTAAGTGGTTTAGAAGGTTGCTGTCTGCCTCACCATACAAAACCAATTTAAATAGGAATATATCACATCATACTCCAAACAGCAAACAACCTTAGGAAAGTCATTTATTCAGAAGGCATAGATTTGCGCTAGACAGCAGTGATGCATTACAAATATATAATTATTTGCACTAATATTTGAGCAGGTGGAATGGATTAGAACATGGTCAACATTAT
This sequence comes from Sciurus carolinensis, assembly GCF_902686445.1. NCBI lineage: Eukaryota > Metazoa > Chordata > Mammalia > Rodentia > Sciuridae > Sciurus > Sciurus carolinensis. The sequence continues at coordinate 157,291,804 of NC_062214.1, read as the reverse complement.
GCTGCTGATAACATGTATTTTTCTATATTAATATGTACTGTGCAACATGTATTAAAATTGTCAATAATTCATTTTAGCCAAGATACTAATATTTATATTACTGTGTTTAAGAGACAGTATCCAACTGAGCCACTTTTAATTTAAAAGTCTGAAAATGGAATTAAGTTTACTTTCAAAAACCACTTACATTATTTTATAATCAGTGAAAGGTCAGTGAAACATGGAATTATCATTGCCTGGTGACTTAATAGGAAGAAATACGGAAGGTTAAGGATGGGAATAGGAACCTGGAATAAGAAAGTTAGGTTGCATTTATAACTCAGATGAGTGACTTCATTTTCACCATTGGATATCTAAAATGAAGAAAATGTCCTTTCCAGCATATCTTTATATTAATAAATTAAAATTGAATAGAATCAATTCCAAGAAATTATTAATTTCCAAAGGTGGATTTTCAAATTTTTAAGATTGAACTTTGAGAGGTAGGAAACCTTCCTGATAATCCCTGTAATCTCATATAAGTAGATGCCTTTGAATAAGGCCATCCTTTTTTGTTGACCTATCATGTTATCTTTATGCTGTGGGTAACCTTGATTCCTTTGAACTCTGGTCTTTTGTTGTGACAGTTCTATCAAAGCTTTTTGCTATAAAGAATATTATCCAAATTGAATATGGACAATGCTGAATTAAAAAAAAAAAACTGGGAAACTACCTCTAAGCATATTGTTTGCAAATATTGTATATTATTTAAAGGATAACATGAGATTCACATGAAATACTATGAAAATAATTTTTAAGAAATAATACTAAGTGCCTTATTAGTGTTTTCCCATAGAATGTATTTTCAATTTTTACCACAAGGGGGAGACATTATTTTTATAGTAATATCTGTATTTTGTTTGATTTCAAAAATAGAATTCATATAACTTTTCTCCATTGAATGGCACCTATGAACATATGGCTCATAGTAGGGACATGTGTGTGTTTAAATAAGATTCTGAAAGTTGTACATGAGAATTCTGGGAGAATTAAGGACACAAAACTAAAACATTTGTGCACCATGGACACAGGAATCAAAGTTCATAATTAATATTGTGTTCTTATAGTTTCATTTCACATTGAATTCCTTTATCGACTCTAAGAATAAGAATATTGATTAGTTTTCTGCATTCTGTTTATTAAAAGAAAAGCTTTTGAAACAATCTCAAACTTACAGAAGGATTGTCAATACTATACATATTAAAAAATTTTCCCTTTGAAAATAAGTTGCTGCTTTGATGTGGCCTCACCCAGCAATACTTTTCTATTTACAAAAAGAAGTAGTTCTCCTGTGTAACCACAATACAACCATCTAATTAGGAAGTTAATGTTAACATATTACTACTATTTAATCCTTCCTCAAGTTTTACAAGTTGTTCCAATAATGTTTTATTAGAATCCAGCTGAGAAGTCATGTATTGCTTCAGGTTGTAGTATCTCTAGCCTCTTTCACTCCAGAATAGTTATTCTGTCTTTCCTAGACTTCCGTAAGCCTTGGCACTTTTGTAGATTTTAGGCAAGTAGTTTATTTGTCCCCACATTCGGTTTTATGTTTGCTCATGATTAGATTCCACTTGTGCTTTGGCAGAAGCATTGCAGGTGCCAGTAGTCTGTGTTCTCATTGCATCCTTTCAGGTAGTGCATGATTTTAATTTGCCCCATTTCTGATGTTATTCATTTTGATCGCTTGTTGAAGTGATCACTTGTTAAACAGCCTTCTCCACTATAAAACTACTTTTTTTCCCTTTGTAAATATTTTGTGGGGAGGAACTTTGAAGCTATGTATATATTCTTCTCCTATTTGAAATTTCAATGTATTGATACCAGTATGGATTCATGGTTTTCTATTCAGTGGTTTACAATTTGTTTTCCTGAATCTGTATTGTTCCAAATTTGGTCAGTGGAAGCCTCTTCAGGTCGCTGCAGTGTTCTTTTGACATGTTCCCATCATTTTTAAAGCACTTTCTTACCTTTTGCACAAGATTTTCCAAGTTTATTTGGTCTTGCCCCAGCTCTAGAATCAGCCATCTGTTGACCTTTCATGAAAATTGATAATTAGAAGCCAAGATTTTTGAATATGAGATGTGCTTATTTTGAGTGGGATGTGACTGCTCCATTTCTTGATGGATGGAGCTAGAGTGCTTTATGTGTATAAGCCACACACAGGCATATTTTAAATATATAAATACACTTCTGTCCCTGTGTGTCACCCTCACTCCACTTGAGCTTCAGTACCCCATTCTGGGTTTTCCTCCTCACCTGCTCAGAAAGAAGTCATCTTCATCCTACTCAGCTACTGAAGTTTGGTTTTAGGACCAAATTGGGGGGATGATAATGGCTATTACAGAAATCATATAAAGATCTAAAGTTCTAAAATTTAAAATTAATCATTTTGTCACTCTGAAACAACTACATATATATATATATGTATATGCAAATATATACTTTTTTAACAATAGCAAGCAAATTAGAGCTAAATTGAAGAATATGAAGTGTTATGTCAAAGACATGGAAGTTAAATTTTGAAGGAATTAAAATGAAATGCAAACCATGTTTTTCTATATCTCCTTGCTACTGTTAATTGCTATTTCATGATAGAGTACATAACAGAAATAACGTGAATGAAAATCTGACCATTAAGTATTGAATACCAGTAAGATATTTTTCTAATAAAATTCAAAGGAAAAAATAATATATAATTGTTGTTTTTGTAGGCCTTGATAAAAATTATAGATTAGGGCTGGGGATGTAGCTCAGTGGTAGAGTGCTTGCCTAGCAAGACGCTGGGTTTGATCCCCAGTTCTGCAAAAAAATAAATATTTTAAAAATATGTTAAGTAAGATAGAATTCCTGTGAGAAAAGAGTGTATCAGGGCTAATATATCATACATATTAAGATAAACTTCATATGAAATAGGAGTCAAATTGAGACAGAGAAGTTAAATAACTTGACCAGAATTATAGATCTAAAGGCAATAGAGTTAGAAATCAAACTCACATCCTCAGGCTTCCAGAGCCAATGTTTTAATCACTTTGTACCTCTGGAATAAGACTTCACAAAACAGGTTACATTTCATCTGTCTTTAAAAAGGCAGGTGGGGAACTGGGCATGGTGGCACACACCTGTAATTCCCAGTGGCTCGGGAGGCTGAGACAGGAGGATCTCAAATTCAAAGCCAGCTTCAGCAACAGTGAGGTGCTAAGCAACTCAGTGAGACCCTATCTCTAAATAAAATACAAAATAGGGCCAAGGAGGTGGCTCAGTAGTCGACTACCCCTGAGTTCACCCTCTGGTACCTTCCAACCTACCAAAAAAGGCAGGTGGAGGTGGATAGGCTGATGAATTTGCTTACTGGTAGAATACTTGCCTAGTATGTATAAGGTCCTGGGTTCAATCCCCAGCATCACCACCTAAAAGAAAAAAAAGGAAAAGATTGTAGCATTTCACAAAGTGGAGCAGGGGAAAGGGCAGAAGCCACTCTCACTTATGTGAAGGTATTAGTCACTGTTATATCCCTTGAAAGGAAATACCGCTGTTGGAAGTAGAATTCTCAGGGTGTGTAAAAGCCACTGAAGACTAAGTAGGTGAATGACACAAAAATTCTGTGTTTTAGAAAAAAACAAGTGGTAGGAATATATACAGTGGACTAGAGAAGATCAGAGAGCAGAAACCAGGCTACTACATTGGTGTAGGTGGTGAAGGCCTAGCCTAGGGGAATAATGCAAGAAGATCAGGTCCTAGATTCAGGGAACACTTAAAAGATTAAACCAGTAGGACTTACCTATTTTGCTTTATGCACTGTGGAGGATGAGCAAGAAAAGAAATTGAAGATGATTCCAAGATTTCCTAACCTATCTTGCAGAATAACTAACACTTTTGTCTTATATTCATTAGGAAAAATAGGTTTAGGAGTAATGTCAATCAGTGCTGAAAGAACAACTACTCTTACACCAGAACTTGGTTTAGGTTGTGCAAAAAAACCTAATTTTTTAACAAATGCTAAAAACTTGTGACAGGAGAAAAAAATTCCTTCCATAGTTTTGAAACATAGGGAACTTATTCAAAGATTTTAGTAACATATCATTTCATAAATGTGTAATTATTTTAATTATTATTTTTTACTTCAAAAATGCATTTCAGTGCCCGGGTGTAATACTATCAAATGTAGTGATACCAGTTGTCCTTTGAAGTCAGTCTTTTAGAAAGTGTCAACTGGGAATTCTAAACATCACACCTTCTAGATGAACTGTTCATATCCTACATATACTTTACATCCCCAATTCTAAGCCAAAATCTTCCACTTTAACATCCTGGATGTGGAGCTATAACTTCTGGAAAATTACTGTACATCTATAACCCAATTTCTGCCATTATATTTTACTGTAATCCCAAAGTTGCATGTTTATCTCAGTAAAGTCAGCAGAGTGATTTCTTTGCAAAAGTGGAAAATGTAATTACAAATTATGGATATATCACAAACTAGTTTTCTTTGATTTAATGGATTTCAGACAGTATTTTGAAAGCATCTTTTTTTTGATCATTTGGAAGTTTGACATAACGAATATGTTTAAAGTGACCTACTAACCAAAGAATTAGAAAATTTGGAAGTAATTTTATTTCTGAATCTAGTGGGGAAAACACATTGCCATCTTTATGTAAGAATTTTATTAACAAGTGATTTTCTTTGAGATTATTAATGATTTCGATCAAAATAGCATGTACAGAATACTGAATGTTTTAATAGCCCTGAAAATTATAGATACAAATTTCAATAAAATTCTGAAATTACATTTAATAAAAATCTTAATGCATATTTAAGTTTCATTAATAAAGAGAAATATACCTTCATGATATTTCAGTTCTTCATTTGTTAATGAGATTATATAAAGCTTAATGAAAGTCACATGAAACAACCACAGAATAATGTTCATTTCATTTGCACTTGAAAATTTACAAAATTGACATGGTCTAGACCATGTTTCAATAATTTTCAAAAATCTGAAGTTAACTGTGCTGTGACTACAGTTGAATGAACCTAGAAATAACAAAAAAAAATTTTAATGTTTCGCACATCTGAAAATTAATGAAATTCTTAATAACCAAGGAGTCAAAAAATTACAATGAAAATTAGAAAATATTTGAACAGAATGGTAAAAATACATTTTCTCAAAATTTGTGGGATACAGCTAAAGCAATGCATATGAACATTTAAAGCCTTGAAAGTGTTTACTAGAAAACAAGGAAAGTTGAAAACAATTATTTAAATATTCATTTCCAAAAGATAGAAGAAAACTTCAAATTAAATGTCAATGAAAATTATAAAAATTAGATCGGAGAATAATAAAACATGTAAAAAAACAAAGCTGATAAGCCTCTGGCAAGACTTAGCAAGCAAAAGAAAATGCAACCAACCTGTATCAGGAATGAAAAAGGAAACTTCTATATATGTTCTGCAGACTTTACCAAGAAAATAAACAGTGGTTATAGCCAACTTTTGACATTAAGCTTTAAAAATTAAATGCTTATTTCAAAGGAGTTTTAAAGTTTTCCAACCCTGATACAGAAAATATTAACAGCCCCAAGTCTGTTAGAACTAGTTTTCCCAAGAAGAAAACTTAGGCTCAGATGACTTCCTTAATACATTTCTCCAAACATTAAAGGGAGAAATAATACTAATTTCGTGCAAACTCTTTCAGAGAATAGTAAAGGAGAGAGAATTCCCCAACACACTTTATGCAACCAACATAACCTTAATGACAAAAACTATCAAAGACACTGCAAGAAAAGAAAATTTCAAAACTTCTGTATAAACTTGGATGCAAAAATCCTAAACCAAGTATTAGCAACCCTAGCCCAATGATACATAAAAAGGCAAATATGTCAGATTTATTTCAAGAAAAGGTTATTTAAAAATCAATGAAATTTACCATATTTACTGAATTAAGGAAAAATTAATATAAAACAATTATTGAAATTCAATACCCATTGATGATTTTCTTAAAGACTTAGCAAATTAGGAATTAAAAGGAATTTCCTTAAGAGTACCTCAAAAAATTATGTAACAGATATTGAGAGCTTTCTTCCTAAAATCTAATAAGGCTAGGAAACTTGCTATCTCTTCTCTTAAACATTATACTTAAGATCTTCACCAATGCAATAAGACATAAAGCAAAAATAAAATTGCATTATTTGTAGATATGTGTACATAGATCATAGAAGACCATAGTAATAAATGAATTTAGTAAGGTTGCTAGATAAAAATCAGTGTACAGAGATTAGCATATGTCCTTACACAGTAATAAGCAACTTGAAAGTAAAATTTTAAAACATAAAACCAGTTATAAAAGCATCAAATGTCTAAGAAAGGTAGGAAAATACATGCAAGACATCTATGCCTAAGACTTTAAAACATTACTAAGTGGAATTAAATGAAGTAGAAGATGTTCATGAATCAAAAGACTGAATATTATAAGTCAGTTCTCTACAAGTGATTTCTACCTGAAGAAAAAGTTGAGATAGTGTGACACTGATACAAGGCTAGAGAAATAGAAACAGACGAGAATAAAGGGTTCAGAAATAGACCCACAAATATATGGATACTTTGCTTTTTGATAAAACTGACCCTGCAGTGCAATGGGGAAAAGGGCATAAATGGTCAACTGTCTATATCAAATGAATTTCGACCCTCTACTTAATGTCATACATAAAAATAAATTCTGGGTGAATTATGCACCCAATTGTGAAATACAATGAAGTTTCTAGAAGGTAGCACAAGCAAATAACTCCATTATGGTATCAGCAAAAATATCTTTGCAGGTCATGAAAAGACCCTTAAATAGGATCACACTGAAATTAGGACCTTGAGCTAAGGTGAATTGTTTGACTCACCTGAGTACTGAGGAATGCATTCTTTTGGACTGTGGAATTCAACTCACACTTAGGGTTGGATAGAAGCTTTCATCTGGAAGGAAGAAAAAGGAAGTTTCTACTCTCATTGATGATCAGGCAGAAAATAAACAGACTTTGGAATTAGGAATGAGAAGGTGAGGGAGAAAGACAAATCTCTGGGGCCAAGAGATTGCACAACTGAATTTAGAGGTATGAAAGTTTTTGAAAAATTTTGTTAATTATAGTTAAGATAGTGAAAAGGTAAAAAATAGTGGGAAAAAAGTTTTGTAATATCAGTAGTTGACAAATGATTTGTTTCCAAAGTATATGAAGAACCTCTACAAATTAAGAGAAAAACAATTCAATAAAATGGGCAGAAAATAAAAACTAAAACAGGATTCACAATAAGAATGTTCAGTACCCAATAGACATGAAAAGGTGATTAACCTCATTGCTCATCAGAGAGTTAAAATCCACACTGAGTACCATTATACATTCCACAGAATGACTAATATTAAGAAATCCTGGAGCTGGAGGTAGCTCAGTGGTAGAGTGCTGAGGCTCTGGATTCTATTCCTGGCACCACCATATGACCCAACTATCCCACTCCTTAGTATTTATCCAAAAGAACTAAAATTAGCATATTTATAGTGATACAGCCACTTCAGTGTTTACAGTAGCACAATTCACAATAGCCGAATTAGGGAATTATCCCAGATGCCCATCAATAGACAAATGGATCAAGAAAATGTGGTATATATACATAATAGAGTTTTACTAAGCCATTTTAAAAAAAATGAAATAATGGCATTTTACCAGTGAATGGATGGAAATGGAGAACATCATGCTAAGCAAAATAAGCCAGACTCAGGAAATCAAGGCTTGAATGCTTTCTCTCATGTGGAAGCTAAAGGAGAATAAGGGAAAGAAAGTGGGAGAGGACAAGAACAGACATCATAAATATATAGGAAATATCAGTGGAGTAGAGGAAAATAAGAGGAAGGGAGGACAGAAGGAAAGGGGATGAAGCATGGAACGAATTTAACAAAATCATGTTATATGCATATATTAAATGTGCCAAAGGGAATTTCACCTTTATGTATATATAGAAGCTACCAATTAAAAATAAATAAATGAAGGAGCAAAAGGAAGATCAGTGGAATAGAGAGGAGGCAGGAGGGATGGGGATTGAAATGAAATTTCTTGTATTTAGGTTTTGTCAAAATGAACCCAACTATAATGTATAACTATAATGCTCCATTAATAGATAAAAAAATCAAATTCATACCCATTTAAAAAAAAAAAGGAGAGAAAGAAATCCTGACAGTTCCATCTGTTGGCAATTTTGAAGCAAGTGGAACTCATACATTTCCAGTGGGAATAGTTAATACCACTCTCTAGATAACGTTTCTTTTCCCTACTGCATATGCATCCCCAGAAATTCCATTCTTATTTTTGAAGAGAAGAGGTAATATCTGAGGAGGGTAAAGAAGTAGCTTCTAATATGTTGTTTTATTTCTTAATCTGAGAACAATTACATGAGTGTATTCACTTTAATAATTCATTGAGAGGACATTTACAATTTGTACATTTCTAAATTTAAGTTATATGTTCTAATAAAAAGGTTATATTAAAGTAATTGAATAAAACGTAACTACTTCCATTTTTTTATTCATAGCCATTAACGACGGCATTAAAAAAAAACAGTAGAATACAGAAGCACATTTTCTAGACCTTTCTGGACATAATACAACACCCAGCTTGTATTTGTTGAATAATTAACATCATTTGACCTCAAAGGATAAGAACTCTTGCAGTAATTTCTGTTAGAGGGATGGACTAAATATACGTTTATAATCGATCTTTTTCTCATTTCTAGAGTAACATACACATGCTATAAATACTCCAAACATAGAAATATACAATGTAGTATAAAAAGAAATATTAGTGTTATGTACTTCTGCTTTTACCTGCTTGAGTTAAAAATGGTTGATTTTTCAGAAATATAACAATTATAACTCCAATTCAACATATTGAATCCAATACCAAAACGAAGTTCAGAGCAGTTAATAAAACCTGCTGAATGCTTGAGCTGTAACCAAAGAGCAGCTCCAAAAATGATTTACTCTGCCACTGGCAGTGATTTTTCTCAAGTTCATGAGCCCCAAATTCAGTATCAGGGACCCGGTGGAGTTTCTATCAAGCTCCAGTTTAACACCCATCAGTAAAACTCTCCAAGAATTTCCACACTCCGAATCCAGTCTGGAAGAGGCTCTCTCTCTGCCCTACTCCCTCCATCCTCATTCCAAGGCCCATTCATTTTTCTGCCTTATAATCATTAAGGGTGAGACCAGAAGGAGAGTAAAATAAATTTGTTAAATCTCAAGTTATTCCATTTTAATAACACAATATAAAAGCACTGAGATCCCTATCTAAATCTACACCTACAGAAACAGTTCTTCAATGCTTCAGTGGCCCAGCACAGTCAATCACAACAGTTTGTTATTAAATAGGTCTCCTAATAAAAGTAGCTAATACTCATTGAGCACTTGCTCTGTGCCAGATACTGTTTTAATGATTTCACACATTCAATCTACACAAGAACTCCAGGGTAACTACTACTGTTATAATTACTATTTTAAGGATAAAAGAATTAAAGCATGAGAAATCCTAAATCCATCCTGGGAAGGAAAGGGAAAACCAGGATTGAACATGGGCAGCCAGGCCTTGGCACCTATACTGTTGAACACCGAGGGTATATTTCTTGCAAAATCGGTTGCTCAAATTGTAATATTTGAATTTATATTTTTGATGATTTTTACATGTTCCTCCAAGATTAATAAACTCTTGTGTTCATTTTGTGTTACAAAAGTGCCTCTCCTGGATAATTTTCCCCACAGGGAACTTCTCAAAATATACTGGATTTGTTTATTCTCAAAACCTCAAACTATACAGTACCCTCTGCCAAAAAGGTAATCATTTCATTAAAAAAATTAATTTAAAAATCCCAATAGTCTACTTCTTGTGGGGGAAGCCTGTTAATAACCATGCCATGGAACTTGGCCTAATTTCTGACACTTGTTCATTTTTTTTTTTTTTTTTTTTTGTGGTACTGAGGATTGAACCCAGGGCCTCGTGTTTGTAAGGCAAGCACTCTACCAACGAGAGAAATCCCCAGCCCCTGACACTTGCTCCTAATCTCAAAAAATTTATACTTTTCGTGTTTAAATTATGCAATAAGTTCAGTACTGATGTGGCCTTTCATGACATGAGCAAGGGGGTGCAAATACCTGAACCAACATGTAGACCTTGGTGAGGGAGACTTTTCTTTGTTATGCTGAGCCAGTAGGTTAAGATTTCATGGGCCAGTTGAAATGCTGTTACTCAAATGTTGGGCTAGGCCACCCCCAGAGCCTGGTCCAAAGTTTGTTTGCTTCATTGGCTTGCTAGATTTCAAAGTATGATCCGACTTCAAAGATAACCAATAAAGACAACTCAGACCCAGTTTAAAGTTAATTTTACCAAACTAACATACTAGCAAATGGCAGCAATATTTGTGAGTACGTAGAGAGCCCCTTGATGCCTCCTTTGGTCTCTACAGAAGAGTGCCCAAAGTTCAGAAGTCAATGCAGCATGTTTCCAGGGAAGAGTCATCCATCCCAAAACTCCTCATAGGATTTCACTAAGCTCAGAATTCAATCAGCATTTAAGGGTTTATTCAGCATTTTAAGGTTTCATTCATTTTAAGAAATATTAAGCACCTACTATGTGCTAAGCACTACTCTAGTCACGCAGACAAAATCACAGACATCATTGAACTTATATACTAGTAGCTGAAAGCCAATCGACATAATCACTAAATAAATTTATGATACGTTAAGAAATGATAAATGCTTTAGGGTGAACTAAAAATCAGGGTAAAGAGAACACAGTTTGGAACAGACTAAATGTCTCATCCCAATTGGGCCTCAGACAGTACCCTGAGGTTGTAGTGTAGGGACAGACTAAAAGCTCAGTTCTGAAAGAGACTCATAAGGTACCCTGAAAATTTTATCACATGTTGTCTTTTTTCTTTTCAGAAAAACACAAGAAAATCTTTGAAGTATGCAAATTACAAGGTTATGTCTATCCCTGAGAACTCATCCCTTAGGTACATAACAAACAATTGGTATTATTTTAAGACAGAGGATTTAAAGAAAAAAAAGTCAAATAGTCATTTTTTTCTTTTTTCTCTAACATGGTTTGACCCCAATATAAATTAGAGAGTAAAAAAATGTAGCCTAAAATAATACTCTAATTTTTTTTAAATTTTGATTATTGTACACAAATGTGGTACAACATTCAATTCTCTGGTTGTACACGAAGTAAAGTCACACCATTTGTGTAATCATACATGTACTTAGGGTAATGATGTTTGTCTCATTCTATTATCTTTCCTTTCCCCTGCCCCCATCCCACCTTTCATTTTCCTGTATACAATCCATCCTTCCTCCATTCTTGCCTCCTCTGACCCCTGTTATGTATCATCATCCACTTATCAGAGAAATCATTTGGCCTTTGGTTTTTTGGGATTGGCTTATTTCACTTAGCATGATATTCTCCAACTCCATCCATTTACCTGCAAATGCCATAATTTTATTCTTCTTTATGGTTGAATAATATTCCATTGTGTATATACACCACAGTTTCCTTATCCATTCATTTATTAAAGAACATCTAGGTTGCTTCCACAATCTAGCTATTGTGAATTAAGCTGCTATAAACATTGATAGAGCTGTGTCATTGTAGTACGCTGATTTTAAGACCTTTGGGTATAGACCAAGGAATGGGGTAGCTGGGTGGTGTACTTTAAATTTGACACAGTATTTCAGCTTGACTTTTTCAGGAAATGGGAAGAAAATGTAGAGTTCCGATGTGTGTGTGTTTTTTTTCCCCTCCCTGCTGTCCTTTCAAGAAAACTGATTATTGTAGAGTTATGATATCAAGCAATTATTTAAGGGCTAACTCTCAAACTTACTTGGGACTAAAAGAGAAAGGTGTAGGGGAGTTTCCCCTATAACAGTGATGATTGATGAGGGTCTTTCCTATGCATGACAAATGGCCACCTGAAACAGTTGTGTCAGTGTCAACCACGTTGGTAGATTCTTCCCCAGACACGCCCAACCATACAGGTCTCCCCATGTCTGTGTCCTTTATTCTATAATCTTTCTTTCATCCCTATTGCTCACTGTGTCCCATGATAGACATCTGTGACAGGCTTTGTTTGGATTTCAGAAACACTATTTTGGATTACAGACTGATCAAACTATTGCAGTGATCTTTGTTATGGTACCTAAAATCCTGTGAACTTTGTTTCTATTTCTGAAACTCTAAATTTGGTATATGCTTTGTTTAGTGCCCATCTGTAATTCTATTGACCCAAACTATGAGGATCCAATGCTTGTTCCAAACAAACTATTTAAAAAAGAAGGAAAAAATTTCTAAAAACTTTCTTTGTCTTTCTCTCTTTTCCTTTTCCTCTCCCACTAGATACTTTCTTTTGTTTCTTGGTTACAGGGGATATCTGGCCCATTGGTGACTCTGTAAACAAATCCCTATAAGTCCTAACATTGACTCTTGATCTAGCCAACAGACAGTCCTCTAATTATAGCATTGAGCATAAATTTTAAAAGGTTTGGAAAGTTCAGAGGAATTTTTCCCAGGTTAGGTGGGTATAGAAAGTACTTTTTTTGGCGGGGGTGGATGCTGGGGATCAAACCCAGGGCCTTGTACTTACAAGGCAAGCACTTTACCAACTGAGCTATCTCCCCAGCCCCCTAGAAAGTACTTTTTGCCCTACTCACTGAAGGGCTACAGCTGATTAGAAAACAAGGACTTATCAAGTAGAAAATTTTTCAAAATATGACTTTCCTAACCCTTTATAAAAGACATTTCCACTTGTAAGGGGGTCTTCCTCTATTGATTAACTCTTAAAATATGAAAAGATATTAAGTCTGCATAATAAGTCTTACCTTTAAACCTTTTGCTCTCAGTAGGCCTTTGCCTGTGTCCTTTTCAGTGATGTTTAGACTAAGTTCTGTGTTTTTAAGATTTAAGTTTTCTACCTTGTTTCAACTACATCATACCTTTCAAACGCAGGTTTAAGATTAAGGATTATAGCTGGGCACAGTGGCACATACCTGTAATCCTAGCAACTAGGGAGGCTGAGGCAGGAGGATTGAGAGTTCAAAGCCAGCCTCAGCAAAACGAGGTGTGAAGCAACTCAGTGAGACCCTGTCTCTAAATAAAATACAAAATAGGGTTGGGGATGTGGCTCAGTGGTTGAGTACCCTTGAGTTCAATCCCTGGTAACAAAAAAGGAAAAAAGATTAAGGATTGCTTAGGACTATGATAATTATATCAATAGTCTAACTTTTTGGAGAACTGGCAATGATAATCTAAATGAAAACTATAAAATTGTTTTTTCTATGTTATGTATGTTTGTGTACATGTGTATATTGTGTCTGCATGGTACCAAATTGACTTATAAATAAATGAGCATTCATAAATTTAAAAAGACATAAGCCCAAATGACCTTTTGTTCACAATGCTTAGGTAAATCTTTGACAAATAAACTAATTTAAATTTGCTGTCAATATAAAAGTAAAGAAGCCTTTAGAATTATTAGCATACACTTTTTTGTTTTTTGTTTTTTGCCTAGGTTGCAATCCAAATCAGAACTGTATTTGTCTCTGTTAAGATGTTTGAAGTATGCATCCATTGTTTTTAGGGCTTTTCTTTGTTAGGAAAAAACGACTTAAAATATTTGACATTTTGACTCATAGGTAATCTAAAAGAATTTACATTATTTTAATTAGAAAAATCTGTAAAAAGCATAAAAGTATTTTATCTTATTGACAAAAAAGGAGTAATTTGTCTAAATCAAGATATTATGTAAGGACTGTTTCAAAATGGAAACTTTAGGGGAAGAAGAAAAGGGCAGAAAAGATTCAGTGACTAGGAGAAATACACAGAAGGTCATGAGTATGAGGACATATTTTTGAAGAATGTTTCTGGGTAAAAAAAGATTTAGTGTGGTAAAGTAAGATTTTTGTCCTAAAGTCCAAGATGGAAAAAAGAGGACAAAACTGAGGATGTAAACAAGTTGTAGTGTCTAAGTAAGTCACAGAAGGTTTGTGGAAAATAAATCTTTGCATGTGTGATTAAATAGTTGTAACTAAAAATTTACGTAAGGATTTTTCTAAGATTAAAGTTTAATGTACTAACATAAAACCAGATTCTAATTCTTGAGGTTTAAAGCAACAAGGTTTTCTTACAACTGATCTGCTGTTAATAACATTTACAAAGAACTGACTTAAAGAACAAATATTTTGCTTTCTTGAGATAATTCTTGTGTCTATTAAGTTTTCATTACTTAGGGAAACTAAGTCTTAAAAAAAATAGAGTTTGTTTAAGTCCCTGCCTGATTGATTTACTTATCTATCTATCTATCTATCTATCTATTTACTTAATTTTTGTACCAGATATTGAACCCAAGGGCACTTAATCACTGAGCCACGTCCCTAGCTCTTTCTATTTTTTATTTTGAGACAGGATCTTGTTCAGTTGCTTAGGGTCTTGCTAAGTTGCTGTGACTGGCCTTGAACTTGCAATGCTACTACTCCAGTCTCCACAACTGCTGGAATTATGGCTGTGCACCGCCCCACCCAGCTCCCTATTTTAAAGTCTTTCAGGGCTGTGGGGTAGAGTGCTTGCCTTGCAAGCACATGGCCCTGGGTTCAATCCCCAGCACTGCCCCAAAACAAACAAACAAACAAAAAAAACAGTCTTTCAAATGATGGCTTTATAATTTTAACAGTTATTATTTTAGGTTATCATGATATATTTGATACCCTGTAGATCTGTGACTAGAGATATGTATACAACTGAGGGACTAAACATGTTGTGTATCTGAGATTTTTCTAAATGTTATACAAGAGTTTGTAAAGCTAAAGGTATGTAGGTTTAATACACATAAGGTAAGTGATGAGTGTGTTCCTTTATACAATATAAAATGTTTGTTATTTTATATATGAGATGCAATTATATATCAGGTAATAAGTTTATTTGTGGTTTTTAGTAATATATCCTAAACTTCTTAAGAGGTATAAAGCTTCTTTGATTTTTTTGCTGCTGTTAATCTAGGCAAAGCCACATGAAATTATCCTACTTAGGTATAAATTCTAAATTTACTTCAAAAGGAAAAACTAAATTAATATCTGTAAGTTCTGTGTAACTTTGATGCTAATTATTAATGACTTTTTAATATTGTGAAATATATTAATGTTCCTCAGGTATACAGGTATTCTAAAACAAAGCTTAGAAAAATACTTAATAAAACTGGTGTCCTCCAAACTAAAATTTCCTTTAGGAATAGTCTTTTTCAGGTTTATGTTTGTATGCTCCTAATTTTATTATGACTATCATCTTTGAGCAAAGATAATTAGTTGTGCACTAATGCTTGGCATTCCAAACTGTGTCACTCTAATAATTAAGAAGATTGGGCATTGGTCAGTTAGGGAGTACTTCTATAAACAAATATGTTCTGTTTTACTTTTAATGCATTTTATTTTTTCTTTAAAGATAAAATTAAGTGGAGATTTATTTATGTCATTCAATATTTTGTGATTAGATAAAAGTAACCTGTTATTGATCTATTATGTATAGAGAATTATGCTATTCCTTACACAAGGATGGGAATTTAAACATATTTTTGGAAAGGATAATGAAAAATATAAAGCTGGTTGATTTAAAGATTGGCAATATGGAATATGCCAAACATTTGCCACTTTTTCCACAACAAGAGGAAATTTTGAGTTTTCTTAGTGTTTCTGTTTGACCCATATTTTAGCTATGATGCTATTATATTAATTGAACTTCAAGACAATTCAGGACCAATAGACATGAACTTTGTTGTTATTTTTGAGTACTCCCAAATACAATTATATTTAGAAAGGGGTCAAGGATTAGTTTCAAGTGTAAAAACCTTAAGATTTTTCAGAAGACTAACTTCATCTGGGATAAGACTCTGCCTCTTGCTTCATATTAGGAGAGCTCCCAAAGTAGACTAAAATTAAGCCCTTTTAAAGTTCTACTCAAAAGGATGAATTTTTTGTTGTTGTTGTAAAGATAACTGTGATCCCAAGATAGAAAGAGATATAAAACTAAGTGAGGATTCAGGTAAATTATAAAAGTTATCTAGAGATTATAAAAATATTTTATATTTTTATAAAAATTATAATATTATATAAATATTATAAAATATTATAAAATATAAAAATAATAATATAAAAATATTTTATATTTAAAGTCTTTTGTAAAAGACTTTAAATGTGATGGACTTGACAAATTATAGGTTATGGTAGAGGATAAGCAGATATCACAGGCATATTACTTATTATAAAATTTAAGTTTCATGGTTCAAAACTACTACACAAATTGGGTGCTTTTGTTCTTACCAATTTTGTCTTGTATTTTCTTTTAAACTTTATAACTCTTCCTTGTTAGTGTTTTGCAGAAGTACAACTTCTAGCATAATAACCTGAGCTGTATTTTGAAATAATAAACTACAGGACAGATAGGATATGATACTGATTCCCATTGCTAATACCGACCCCAGTTCAATAAGAGCTACAAATGTAAAATTATAAAGTTAAAATTAGAACCCACCAGTCCAACTTCAAAACTGGTGAAACTGGTCTTCTGGATTTTTAAGCTCTAAGACTTGGAGACCAAAGCCAAGAAAGATAAAATAACTAAGAGGTTAACCAATATTTTGATCTTTGCCTTCTAATGCCAGCCAGCACCCAGGCTGCAAGTCCCCTCTAAGAACCTTGCAACTCCAATGAGTCACCCAACTTCCTGCTTAAGGGGATCACTAGAACCCTGAAGAATAGGAAGTCAACCAGTGTGCATTCTGCAGAGAGGAGGATCACTGGAGAAATAAATGTTCCTAATGTTTCCAAGGGAAGCAAGACCCTAACACATCCCAGCAGGTGGCACAACTGGCAGAGCAAAAAGACTGAAGGAACCAAGTACCTCCTAACAAGTTCCAAAATGTAACCCTGAGGAGTCTCAACTGACTTTAGCAGCAGAATGGAAAGAGGTTAATTTTTGGTTAACTCAGAAGTCATCTACTTGGTCTTAAACACCCAATGAGGAAGCATAACCAAAGTCAAATTGTACTAATATGAGTGAGAAAGAAGAGTCAATGAACCGCCATGCATGAACATATAAAGGGGAGACACAATGATCCTTTTAAATATAATTTGAGATGTACACTTGTGTCAGTCCTACCAAAAGTAAGTAAAGCTGAGGGGTTATGGAGAAAGTGTCTTATGCATGATCATTTGTCCTGTGTTAATTTGAGTCTGATCTAACAAAACTGCTATTAGAAAAAAATCCAGATCTTAAAATGTATACAGATGGGAAACTATTAAAATTTACTTGCCTAACCTCACCTGGTTGTTACCACAATTAGGACCTTTGTTTACATACTTCTTAAGTTCTTAGCAAATTTGTATCTTCCAGATTACAACAGTTTCATAGTTAAGATGATGGCAGTACAGAATTCCAACCCATCTCAACTACCTCATCCTAAATTGAAGTCCCCCTCTCCAGCACTCCTCAGACCTCTTCTGGTGACAACATGATGTGTGATCCAGGTCTTATTTATCTAACTCTGAGGTAATGGTTCTCATGCCAGTTCAATAAGGTTTTTGACCTTATTATAAGCTACAAAAGACACAGTCAGCAGAATGGAATGAGCCAATACTTGGAGAAGCTAGATGAAAAGTAAGAGCATCAGCTTCATGTAAAAAAAAAAAAAAGATGTGGACATTCTAGACTAAAATGAATGGATACAGAGGTATTTGGTATGCTGCCACATCCTGCCAGCATTTTTCAGGAAACATGGTGACTTATGGGAAGGGAGTCAGACTGTCAAGGTCAAGCACAAACACAGGAGGAGATGTGGTAGAAGTAGTACAAGAATCTGGGACTGTGATTCTATGTACTCTCGTCTAGAAGAAAATACCTCGCTTTAGAGACACTAGACTATAATGAATTAGTTGTATCTCAAACCAATCACTTTAGTGGACCCACCTGTCATTTTTTCAAATGGAGTTGTGTTAACTTTTCATTGCTGTGACAAATACGCCAGAAAAAACAACTAAGAGGAGGAAAAGTTTATTTTGACTCATGGTTTTGGAGGTTTTAGTTCATAGTTGGCTGGCTCCAAGGCAGAAACATCATGGTGGAAGGGTATGTTCAGCTCATGGAAGCCAGGAATTGGGGGCAGGGAGGGGCCAGGGACAAGATAATAGTCCCAAGGGCACATCCCTCAAGAACCCACCCCCTTCAACCAGGACCTACCTCTAGGCCTCCATCATCTCCCAATAGTTCAGTCAGCTATCACTCGATTAATCACAGATGACGTCAGAACCCTCAGGATCCAATCGCTTCCCCAAGACCCCACTGCTGAATGTTTCTGCACTGGGGACCAAACCTTCAATACTTGACACTTTAGGGGACATTCCAGATCCAAACCATAACATAGAGGTTATTTCTTACTCATTTTTGTGTTTACAGTGGCCAAGAAAATTTTCATTCATGTGTTAAAATTGAATGGAAATGAGAATCTTCTGCACCCAGCTAACTTACGAGCCATTGGTTCCTACCAGGACACTTAATTTTGTGTAGACTCTTGCGGTTTTGAGATTATGAGAAAATGAAGAGGAGGCTGTTGTTTGAATCCAGGAATGACAGAACCATACTTGAGTATTCATTTTTCAGCATTGAGTGAACTACAAGCAGGAAAAGTGTTAAGTATGTCAAACAGCATACTTAAATAAGGAATGGGGAAAAGAAATGTTATCAGAATATTTTTAAACAAAAGACATGAAAATGGTGGCTCTTTTTGGGAAAAAAATTTGCTTTTCATTTGTATTGACAGCCAGAGGGGGTTATTATTGAGAATATGGGTAAAGTTACTGCCAGTTTCTGCTGGTACTCATGTTTAAAAAGAAACTATGGAAACCAAGAGTAGGAATATTAATTAAGTTCAAATTTGGAATGTCTTTGCCAGGAGTGGATGAATGAATTCAATGGAGCAACCTGTTGGGTTGTAATTCAGTGTTTTGTTAGCATTTTAATAGAATGCTGAACTTTTCATAAATTAACACTTTGTTTTAATAATCTTATTAAAAGGTTATTTTTGGATAAGATTAGTTCTGGAATGTGATTTTTTTTTTAATGTAAAGAACCAGTAGTTTCTTCTTCACAATTTAAAATGACCACATTATTGGTTATAGCTGAAAAATGTTTAATGTTTATAAATGTGAAAACATTCACGTTTATAAAAGCACAAAACAACATAAAAAGTAATGTCTTTCCCCCTCAGACTTTCAGTCTCTCACTCCAAACTGAAGAAACCTGTTATCAGTTTCTTATGGACACTTTAGCACTATTATTTGCACACACTAACTTCTCTTTCATACAAATTCACCCAATCTATATGTTGTGAGGCCTATTACACTCCTTTAAAAAGTCCCCTGTTACATATAAAATATCTCAAGGCACTTTGGTGATTATATCTTTTAGGTTTTATTTGCAACATATGCCTTCTAAAAGAATATTTTGTAATAGTGAAAGTAATGTAGATGCCTCAAGAGGGTAATGCTAATGAGAAAATACAAAATGGGCAAATTATTCACCTGAATAAACTTAGAGAGTCTGCAAGTAAAGCTTCGCTGGTCACTGCAGGGTTTAAAGGAAGTTTCCACTTTACAATGTGAATACGTTGTGGTCGTCTTAGTTCTTAGACTAATTTGCTTCTTTCTGCTGGGGAGGACAGCGATGTTGAGAAAACACTGACTAAACTGAAAATCAGCTCCATTTAAATGGGAAGCTGCGTTCTAAACACAGCACCGGCTGCTGAAGAGCTCTGAACATTAAGCCGCATGCCTTGCTGAGTTTTACTCCAAATAGGCGACAGCAGATGGTAACAATGCACTTCTCATAGATGGTAGGAGGGAGGCAGTCTTGTTTCAAGTAATACTATTTCTGGGCGATAATCCAAAATGCGCAGTAGGCAGAAGTTAAAAGGAAGCGCTTGCTTTTAGGTTTTTAAAATATATCCCTTAATCCTGGGTGATGATTGACAATCATGATTTAGAGTATGAGGGGCCTCTCTTTAATCCGGCAAGTTTGATGTTATTTGCGTATCTAGTAGGGCTTTTATTCAACTAAAACTAAGTGGAAGCCTGTGCAATTGATGCCGCATTTCAGAATTGATTCTTGGCCTGGTACTCTATTTACAGATTAGTAAATACACAGGATCCGTCCTTCTCATCTTTTTGAAATTTAAAGGTTCTGAAAGGCACATTTACAATTAGAATGTTTTTTGCTGTGTAAGAGTATGACCAGGAGATGACGTTTTTCCCCTATAATTTAATTTCTTGAGAAAAGAAGCAGTCCGTAAGATTATATTAATACTAATTTAATTATCAAAATATAATATTAGCTGTTTGTGTTTGTCAATGACTAAATTATTGTTATTACTGGCTTCATATAAGTACTTTCGAGAAATTTTAGTGAATTATTTTCAAGCCTTTGAGGTTTCTAGTGAAGCTTTTCTAAGACATAGATCAATGTTCAGACATTGTATGCCTATTATTTTTATCAGCTGGGACAATAATTTGACTTAAAAGCACACATTATTAAAATATAATTAGTTGAATCATGAACTCCAAAACAAGATATAGCCAAGAAAAGAAAAGTGGGTGAATTTTACTAATGTGACAAGAGAAGACTTGAGCATGGGGTTGCAGTCTCTTAGAGGGAAATGGGTTTATGAGAAGTGAGATGGGGATTATGTGAAGCCCAAGTGAAACAGAGTTTGCTCTGTGCTCTCATGACATTTTAAATTATGTAGTTTTTTGAAAATTTTTAAGAAGTAAAATTCATTATAGAAAATTTGGACAACACAGGAAAGTATAGTAAGAAAATAAATGTCATTCTCAATCTATTATTTTTTTTCTTACTGTGCTGCAAGGATCCAGATTTAAAGGCTAAAATATGCTTCCCAGGAGACATCCTGGCTGCTGGGAGTGTGCAGAAGCGATCACGAAGGTTCCTTGCCGCCACCAGGAGCTCCAGTTCAGGCCTGTAGCCATGTGAGCAGAGCTTTCTGCCTATCGAAACCCCAGCAATGGGATCCTTTTGTATTTAGAATATATTCTAACCAAATAAGTAAATGTTGATAATCCCTCTTTCTGTTAACATTTCCAAAGCCCATTTTTGCTACAGAATCGTGCATTTGATATTAAAAGGCTAATGAAACAAATCCAAGTGATAGAAAGATAGTAGAAAAATCCCATCTGCATATCCATTGCAAAACAGTGATTAAACCCAAATTTCCTTTTTGCCTTTGGGCTTACAGGTTTTGGTCTAGATGATTGACTGATTGCTGCAGTGAAAACACCACTTGCCTCTAGCTCTGTTGAATTGATTCATAAGAACTGCTTGGTAACACATCAAATCTTAACAAGGCTTTTCTGAGACATATAGTAAGTCGATCTAAGTCTACAGGCTCAAGAATTAAATACCAGCTCCTCAGATTGTCAAATCCAGGGAAAAGTCAAGACACTCCCTCTCCACTCGGCAATGGCCATCATCCTAGAAACTTGTGCTGTCACGTGGTTTGTCATGTGATTTCCCCCCTGTCTAGGAGGTTCTTTCCTTGTCTTCCACTCTCACATCATTGACTGTGGCTCTTAAACACGTAAGATGTGGCTCAATGCTAGAGTGCTGGTCTAGCACATGGCAGGCCCTGGGTTCCAGCCCTGGCACCAAAGGAAAAACAAAACCGAAAAAGATGTGACTCAAAGGTCTGGGCTGTGGAAATTGCGTGCACGCGCACACACACACACACACACACACACACACTCTCTCTCTCCACTGCAGGTCTCACAACCTCTAGTTTCCATTATTTGTTTACTGTGTCTCCCTCTTACCTGTGAGCTCCCACAGTCTAGCACAGCATTAAAAAATGGCTTATTGACTGATAGACTTACTAAATAGATGAATAAACAAATGGATGGATGAATTTGCTCATGAGATAAAGGTACCCAGCGCCCAGCGTGCACCTAGTACATAGTACATATTGGAGCAATAACACTCTTTGACGCTTGTCCCTATTCCTGAATAGTTATCAGATGTTGCATCCAGTGCTTCAGTGAATTATTGTTTATGATAATCTTGTTATTATCTGTCTTTTATAGAGGAGGCAACTCTGAAGTTAAGAAGGACTAAATCATTTATCCAAAAGCATATGATCAATAGCTTGCAGGGCACTCAAACTCATGCCATCTCATTCCAAAACCCGTGTACTTACCAATGTCAAATACCACCCTTTTCTTTTTTTGCAGCAGGTAGTCAATACTTGTTGAAATAATGAATGAATGCTCTGCCTATATGAGAGAAGTTATAATAAAAAGTTATATTAAACATCACCAGATTTTAGTAAGTGCTCAATAAATGACACTTTATTGACTATTGGCTTTATTTTATTTTAGTCTGCCAGAAAACAACCAACACAAATAGTTATCAGTTAAAATCCAACAACATTTTAGGACAGGATTGAGACAAGTGATCACTGAGGATATTGAAAATAGTTGTTTTTTTTTTTTTAACATTTGTTTAATGGGAAGGGGTCCTACTAGCGAAGATATTGTCTTTTTTTTTTTCTTTTGTTTTCAACTTTCTTTTGGAAGGTCATCTACTTTGGTGGAAGTGGGAGACCATGTTACATTTTGTCCTTTATGGTAGAGAGCCTGTATTGAGACCTGAATTCACGGGCATCCCATTTCCACGGTCTCTTTAACATGTCTAATGTGCTAGTGCCATAGGCATTTGTCTGGTTGGCCACTCTGAAATCTGACATTTCTAAAGAGCAATATTATTGTGACAAGTGCCAAAAGATGTCACAAGTGCCAGATGGTTTATGTGACTCAGTGGGTCTCAGCCCCTTTGAATCACCTCATTTGAGGAGTTTTAAAAATCTTCATATTCCCAGCACTTAATCTCTGAGTTTTTAATTTAGGACATTGGATTATAATTGACACATATGAAGAAGCTCAGCCCTGTGAGTTGGGATGGGGTAGCCCATGTCCAGAACCAAGGAGACAACGTATATAAAGGCCTCTTCAGCATCTGACACGTAAATATAAACTTTCCTTTTCTTGGAACCTCCTACCAATGGAATGGTACACAGAAAAAAAAAAAAAAAAAAAAAAGAGGGATTTCTTGTAGACCCTGTGTAGGAAGAGGAGAATCTGACTGTGGCTATTCTAATAATTTTCACAGACATACTTCAGTGGTTCAGAAACTTGCCTTTTCACTAGAATCTTCTGGGAAAGTTTAAAAAATAATCAGAGGTCACTGACAGCACATTTCTGTGGTATTTTAGCACCCCTAATATATTGATGCCGTGGGCTCCTAATCCTAGAAATTCTGATGTAATTGGTCTGAGCTGTCGGCTAGGTGTTAGGCTTTTTTTTTTTTTTTTGCAGTGGTGGGCTGGGGGGTACTTTCCAGGGATGGAACCCAGGGGTGCTTAACAACTGAGTCATATCCACAGCCTCACAGCCTCATTTTATTTGTTTATTATGAAACAGGGTCTTGCCAAGTTTTGGGGGGCCTCACTAAGTTGCTGAGGCTGACTTTGAACTTTCGATCCTCCTGCCTCAGCCTCCCAAGTCACTGGGATTACAGGCGTGTGCCTTTTGAAAGCCCCCAGGACCACTGTTCTGGTTGAAGAGACTACACAAGACTCTTTTTGGCAATATTCCTTCAAAGGAGATGTCCTCTTAGTCTGATCTTCTGCCACTCCCAAAGTCTAGATCTCAGAAGCAGGCCTCTGCTTCAAAGGCGAGGGGGAAGGGCTGGGGGGAGGGTGATTAACATGTGCAAACCTCTGGTTTTCCAGAAGCTGTAGATGGGATCTCTGAAAGCACTTTGTAGAAGAAGCACTTCTTGGGTATGTACCTTTTCTCTACCTTTATTCTTGCTCAGAAAGCTCCTGATCTTAATTTAATTTCCTAAACTAAGCTATAGGCTGGTTGACAAGAATAGCTCATTTAGCAAAGACCTCAATAAACCTGAATGCATGGGTTATGACTCTGACATGGTAGAGTAGTCTGAGCCATTTGCATGATGGCCTATTCACTCTCAGGTACAATGTTAAAACTGTCAGAGCCCACAAAGCTGAGAACCAGACTTTCTTGGTGATCCTACCAAGCTGCAACCCTCTGTGCCTTGTCCACAAAGAGACAGCCAACTTTCATCCATCTCTTCTACAGGATGACCTGAGAATCACTCTAGAGCACTCACCCTATTAAAAAATCGGGGCACGTTAATGCCTTAACTGAATGCTGAAAATCATGGAATCGGGTTTAAGAAGGAGAATAATCTGTCAGCATGGAGAGAAAATAAAGACCTGAAAGGCCTAAGCACTGCCAACATCAACACCAAAGGGTGGTGTCTGAGAAGCAAATCATTAGATGGAATGATTTTAAGCCAACTCCAGGTGTCTGAAGGACCCTCTGATTGCTGGACCCACTAAGGTCCAACCTCAGGATAGGCTGGGGTACCCACCTAGGATAGCCTAGGATACCCACCTCCACAGGGAGCAGCCTCAACACAGGGGTTTTCTCTTCTCCCCCAACTCTCCCTCTGTGCTGCTCGATCTTGTGGCCTGCCTGAAAATCCCAGGCTTTCTTATGATATAAAATATAAATGTTTCCAGAAAGGATAACAGAAACCTTTCCATTAATGTAGGTACGGTGATTTTCAACCCTGGCTGCACATTAGAATCACTAGAAGAAGTGCTTTGTTTTTAAGTAATCGATGCTGAGCTCCACTAGTAGAGATTCGGATTCCATCGGTCTAGGATGGTGCCCGGGCATTGGTATATTTTTTAAAAACTCAAAGGCAACTTTAATGCGCAGCTGAAGTTGGGATCCATTGGTCTAGAGTGTGAAAAATTTGATCATATCCTTTCTGGAGGGCAAATTTTGATTGGGAGGGACAGAAATCTGAGTCTTTGGCTGAAAGGAGGTGGGAAGAAATACCTGGGGTTGTTACAGGAATGTGGCAGGGAGCGGGGAGTGCAGATTAGGAACGGGGTTGGGGGGGTTTGAAAATAAACTTCTGTTTGCCTAAGGCTGGCCCTGACCCAGGACACAAGAGAGATAAGAAGCAAGGAGGAGAATGAGCTTATGCGAAAAGTGCATGTTCATGAATACATATTTAAAGTTGTCTCAATAAGCATTCTCAACATCACTGGGCTTCGGAACTTGACCACCTTTCACAAAGCTGTTGAGGGTCCAGTGGTCATGGTTCTTCCACAGTAACTCTAAAATAAAAACCTTAGCAAAATTGAGTATTAAAATATGTCTGTGGGACAGTGGCGAGGGAAGGGTCTGCTTTAGGATCCTGCAGGATAATTTATGTAAGATCTTTCAAGGGTACTCTCAGGGAAATAAGTTTTAATCTGATATTGTGCAATCACCGTGTAAATGTGTTTTTTAAATCCCATTTTATCTTGTTTTTGTCTGCTTCTCCACCGTCTGCTGGCCAAACAGCTTGCCCCTTGCCCTGCTCTTTTGCGGCCTTGCTTGGCATGAAGAATCTTAATTAGTTTTCTTGGTGGTTCTCACTCCTGCTCAGAACCGTTTCCCAGGGCTGCTGCCGCTGTGCCTCTGCTCTGTGGCCTCCGAGAGGTGCTGTGGCATCATGCATGGAGCTTGTGTGACCTGGGTTTGATCTCAGTTCTTTGACCTTGGGTAGATCTCATTGGATTTTCACTTCCTCATCTGTAAAATGGGAGCCACACTAATGCTAGCAGAATGGAATGTGAGTACATGTAAAAGTTGCTTTGTCAACTCTAACGTGCTTTGCGAGGGGTTCTCCCCCTTCATGGATACGTTCCATAGCAAAGGTCTGTAAAGCTTTTTAGCGTAGCCTGAAAAAGCGTTGGCCTGTTTGGTTTGTGCAGAAACCAATTGATGTGCAGAATGATGTGCTGAAGTCATCCTCTGGCCTGCCTGAGGTCATAGCTCAAAGGTCATCTTCACCAGCCTCTGGGAACGTTGGATACTCTGCCTCAGAATTTGGCATTAGACAGGTTTTTTTTTTTTGGACTGTTGGGTTGAGGGGAGAAGGCTCTAGAGTAAGTCATTTCAGCCCCTGATAATCAGAGAAAGAGCCGTGTGGCTTTTGAGAATATAGGGCCAGAATTTCCTCTTGAGATCATCATCTTACCAGTATGTCCACCAATTTCTCTGCCCTTCGAGGACACTTTCTTGATCCCAAACTCCCTGGGGATGTGAGAGTCTCGTAAAGCATCAATCCAAGGCAACTCTGAGCCAGAGCTTTATTGGCTTAGTGTTCTATGATGGAATCTCATACACAAAAACAGTTTGAGAGGAAATAGAGAGGTTGTTTGTCATCTTCTGCTCTGAGACTTCCCTACTCTGGATCTAGGACAGTCATTCTCTAAGTGTGATCCCCAGATCAAAAGCATCAAAATCTTCAAGGGATCTTGTTAAAAATACAAATAAATCAATAGATTCACGTTGGGAACTCCCGAGATAAAACCTCTGGGAGTGGGGTCCAGCCACCTACATTCCTCAAGCCCTCCAGAGGATTCTGATGCTCACTGATCTCCCGGTCATCTACCTAGCAGGCTGTGACCACCTGTGTTCTCTCCTTGGTTCATGAGAAGTAGAAATGATCTCCAGGTGCTTCCCTTAGGTAACGTCACTGTTGTCACCTCTTGGGGAATTGAGCTTTGTTTGGAAGACAGGAATAGGAGAAAAAGTAAGGCATTCCCTGGAATTCTGTAGTTCAGGAATGGAATCTACTCCTGAGAGGATGGTTGGGACACTGGAGAAGCAGGGAGAAATTGTGGGTGCTGTTTACCTGGATGCTTGGCTGTGATATAGATGGATTTGATGAGTCATATATTTATAAAATTAGTTAATTTATCTTTATTATAAATTGGTAAGTGTAAGCATATGCATTCATGGGTTACAAAGTGATGCTATGATTTATGAATGCATTACGGAATTAAATCATATGAACTAACATTTCCATCACCTCAAATACTTATTTTCATGGCTACAAAATTCAGAATTTACCCTCATCAATTTTGAAATGTGCTTTATTATTAATCATATTTATCATGCTGTACAATAGGTCTCACACACACACACACAAAACTCCAACCTATTCTTGCTGCCTGAGACTTTGTACCCTTCAACTGTCATCTCTCCTTTCCCTCCAACCCCCAGCATCTGTCACCACCATTCTGCTTCTATAAGTTCAATTGTTTTTACTTCCAAATATAAGTGAGGATTTTTGGTATTTCTCTTTCTGTGCCTGGCTAATTAGCATACTTTTCTTCAATTCCATCCATATTTTCACAAATGACAGAAGTTCTCTTTTTTTTAGGCTGGATGTATTCCACTGGGTGTGTATACCACATTTCCTTCATCCATTCATCTGTTGAAGGACTAGATGATTCCGTAACTTGCTTATTCTGAAGTGTGCTGCAAGGAACTTGGGAGTGCAGTTATCTTGTGAACGTGCTCATTGAAAATCTTTTGGGTAAATTCCCAGAAGTGGGACTGCTGAACGATGTGGGATTTTTCTTTTTAATTTTTTGAGAAACTTCCAACTTTTCATTATGGCTATACTAATTTATATTCCCATCAATAGATTCATAATTTGGATTCCATTCAGAGGTTTAGACATGAGGGAACCATATAAAGGGCAGAGATCAGAAATGGTCCACCTAATTAAATTTTATTTCTAATTGGAATATTATTTATGTGAAAAGCCTTGCCCTTATTTCCTTCCTGAACTTGAGATGATGTAGTTTAGTAGAAAGAGGACTGACCTGTGGGCAGAGCCACATGTTTCAATCCTGCCTTACCACTAATGTGCTTTGTGTCTTGGGCAAGTCGACCCTCTGTATCTTTGTTCCCACAATTGTAAAAAATGGTTTGACTACATGTTCCCTCAGGTCTGTCTTCCAGTTTTGAAATTCATGGATTAATTCCTCCATATCCCAACAGCACCCCATGACAATTTCAGTTGTCTACTTCCTTCTTGATGTCATAAGCCATTCGACCCCACTTTCCCTCCCCACCCTGTTTCTTGCAAGGAATAATGTTTGAAATGTGGGGAGGGGAACCCAAAGGGCCCCTCATCTCTGTAGCCTTTATTGGTCCAGCAGCAGGCTGCCATCTTGGATCCGCACACAGGAAGGCTGCAGGGGCCCTAATGGCCAGTGAAGTTGCTGTTGTCTCTGGCCCTGTGCTCTGTAAGCATCCTGAACGACTGCAGAGGCTCCTCATCCGAGCAGCTGTCTTCTCAGAGCTTTGCTTCATCAACTTCCTGGATTCAGCTGCTTTTACTTTCAGGACTCATAACTTTGGGAAAAAAAGCCTATGATTTCTCTTCCTGGGTAAATGTGCATTTTGTTATCTGACCTCAAGAAATAGCATGAAATTAACTTATTTCCCCTACCCTTGGTTAAAAGAAATGTAATTTTGTTCTGTGGCTCTTCACACGTTTGGTAATATCTGACCATAAATAGTTTTAGGACTAGAGAGGGTCAAGCAAATAAAACAGCCTTGCCCATAGGCTGGAGGGAAAAAAAATTCTGCCCAACAAATTTAAATTGCCTTTCCTTTGATCATAACGCATATTGGTGGCCTGAAGGAGGATAGTACCAGTGTGCTGACGGCTAAAATTTCCATTTCTATCATTTTTTCTTTACCCAGTGGAGTGGCTATCTGAAGGACTGTTGGCCATATTCACTAAGTAGGGTTCTGTGTCACTTTTTGCTTTCAAAATGTGCTGGAGAGCTGTTACATGGCACTGTTTAACCAAGAGTTGGTAATGAATACTCTTTTATTTTGCTTGTGATCACCACTCTGATATTAATATCTGAGCAGTCACATTAGAGAGGCATGAGAAAAATATTTTCCTTCTTTTAAGTCCAAAAAGATTGTTTCTGAGGCTCAAATTGATTTGGCTAAGAGACATTGAGGGCCTGTAAATTAAGAGGTGGATTCTGAAGGTAATTCACCTCTAAGATTCTGTAAGTTCAAGACTAACTAAGATTCCCCTCCTCAGTTAATTATGAATTCAAGATTCTGCTGTGTGGCAATCAGCCCCTTCCAAAACTTTAATGCTGAAACAAATGTGTGGGATTCTTTAATTATGCTTAAAGCAGGGAGACAGTGATCTGTTACTTTTGCTCTATCTTAAGCCTTTCTTCAGTCACCATTGTCCTCCTACTATAATAAGTAGGGGCTGAAAAATATTGGTTGAAATATGGGTCACAGAGCAGGCTTGATCACCTAGCTGCTGTGCACTGGGTGAACATGAACCAGCAAACCTATCCTTTTGTTAACTTTGGTTGGCACCACCTTGGTAACTTTTTTATTCTGTTTCACATATCAAAAGAGAGGAATCTGGCCAGGCTCAGCGGTGCACGCCTGTAATCCCAGTGGCTCAGGAGGCTGAGACAGGAGATCACGAGTTCAAAGTCAGCCTCAGCAAAAGTGAGGTGCTAAGCAACTCAGTGAGACCTTGTTTCTAAATAAAATACAAAATAGGACTGTAGATGTGGCTCAGTGGTCATGTGCCCCTGAATTAAATCCCTAGTACCCCCCACCAAAAGAAAAAAAAAAGAGGGGGGAGAGAGAGATGATTCTGTGTCTGGTGGCTGTCTCGAGTTTACAGGATAGTGACTATAATTGCCTCTCTTTTCTTTGGCCCAATGGGCAAGACTGGATTGAGAGGCAACTAGGATGTACCACCCACCCCCGTTTCCCAGCTTCCATTGTTTTTCCCTGAGGCCTCAGTCTTCCCACAGAATTTAAGAACTTTAGCCCCATCAGAACTTGAGGGCTGGGAAGGGACAGGAGCCAAATGTCAATCTCAGTATGTCCCAAACAATCAGGATTTTCTCTAGTGAAACTACTGCACAAAGTAAAAAGATGCTCAATTTATGTCTGGTGAATTAATTGAAAACACAGGTAACACTCTCCTGGGAGAAAATGTTAATTTAAATTAAATCTTTAACTTCATTCTCTACCTAATTTATTGCTGCAGTTTTACATTATGAAAGGTGTTGGGTTTCTTTCATGATCTACCTTTTTTTCTCCCCAAGATAAGAAAATTAAGGCACAGAGTAGGCAAATGGCTGGTCCCAGATCACACAGCAAAACAGTACTGGAGATAAGACCTGAATAGCTGCTTGTGATTCCCAACCCAAATCCTTCCCCACCTGTACCTTGAAGCAATGAACATTAGACAGCATGTCAGTTCCCCAACAGAGATACACAGACTTCATTCTACTCCCCAACGCCCACGACAAAAGAATAGTCCAACAATGGTCTAGCATCAATAAAACTTAAACTTAAAAAGAGAGCAAAATGAGCAAAATGAGAATTGGACTAAAAAGAGGACAGATTTGCATGCTAGTCTTCAGGACTGGTTTTATTCATAGTCGTGAGCCAAGCACCTTCTTTATTAACTTCTTCAGCACGGGCGCAGTATGATCTTG
Organism: Sciurus carolinensis; assembly: GCF_902686445.1. NCBI lineage: Eukaryota > Metazoa > Chordata > Mammalia > Rodentia > Sciuridae > Sciurus > Sciurus carolinensis. The sequence goes on along the minus strand of NC_062214.1, from coordinate 157,261,194 downwards.
GAAGGCTCCCCTTTTTATCCTCCTTAAGTTCACAGGTTAACATATGCTTTATTTTGTTCATTGTGCCTGTTTTGAAATTAATTTCTGGATGTAGAAGAAATTTTGGAGAAGCAGATACCACTAAAATATAGACCTGTCTCATTATTAACCTGACAAAAGTTATTTAAACGAGCAATTATTGAAGTTAGTTGGAAGCAGTATATTTTTGCTCTAAAGAGAAATAAATTTTTTATTATTATTTTTCCCCAACTCCTCTTTCTTCACCCCCAAAGAAATGGAGATATTCAATTCACCCTTGAGTTGTTTTCAGTTCTTTTGCATTATTAAAACCACCCAGGCCTTGCTAGTCTTACACAATGGCAAAAGAGTGATGGCTTGAGTATTTGCTGGAAAGAGTTAACTGGTAAAATGTCTTAGTATTTCGGTTCAAGGTTGAGTTCTCAATGATTTCACTGAAGCATGTGTATATAAAGTCAGTTATTAGGAATAGTCAGTCTCTCCTGAATTCTACACATCAGGTGCAGTGTTTCTGCTAGCCTTGGAGTAGATCTATCAAGAACCTTCTTTTGGGGCTGGGGAGATAGCTCAGTTGGTAAAGTGCTTGCCTTACAAGCACAGGGCCCTGGGTTCAATCCCTAGCACTTAAAAAAAAAAAAAAAAAAGAAAGCTTCTTTTGGCTGGTTAAAATCTGTTTCAAGCTATGGCTCATATTATTTATCTATGGTGGGATTGTCAATTTTTTGTTTCTGTAAAAAGGCAGAGAGTAAATATATTAGTTTTTTAGTGGTATTAGTGGGGTACCAAGGGCTTTTGGTTACAACCACTCAGCTCAGCTGTTGTACTACAAAAGTAGTTGTAAATAGTATGTAAACAAATCCCCATAGCTGTGTGCCAATTAAACTATATTTACAATAAAACTATTTACAAAGACAGACAGCAGGCTATATTTTGGCTTATGGGTCATGGATTGTTGAATTCTGATGGAAGAGCTTCTTGGAATAATTTGTTTTTCCAAACAAATTTATGAACGAAATTTGTATTTGAAAAAAATAACAAAAAGGCTAACTAGCTATAGATAAGAAATGATCACTCCACAATTCCAACTCCTTTGATTCAGTCTCCAAAATTATACCTTTTGATAGGGAGTCCTTGCCTAGAATTGGGAATCAGAATGAATGATTAAGAGAACTTTAAGTGCTTCATTTAAAAATGCAACTTCTAAATGGGGAATGTTCCTAAAAAAAAAAAATACTTATGTATGCATTTACATATATATCTCCATTTTATATTGTATCTATAAATCTAAAATATCTATACCTGTGTAAAGGTCCCTTAGTATCTGTGGGGGATTGGTTCCAAAACCCTATGGTTACCAAAATCCAAACTGGCATACTATTTGCATATAACCCATGCACATCCTCTTGACTACTTTAAATTATTTTTAGATTACTTGTAATGCCTAATATAATGTAAATAAATGCTGGATAAGTCAGTTGCTATACTGTACTATTAGGAAAATAATGACAAGGAAAAAAAATTCTGTATATATTGAGTACGGATGCAAAATTTTTTCCAATGTTTTCTGTATATGACTAGTTGAATCCAAACATTCTGAACCCACAGATACGGTGCCATGAAACCAACTTTATTTTTAGTGACTATTTTCACCAATAATGAGACTGTCTTTCTGTCCTTCGATAGGCTCCAACTAGAACAAACATCCCAGATCCACCACGTGTCTGTTTGTAACTCAGGGTTGGTCTGCTTCAAGTGAGAGCAGGTTTGCAGGAGCAGGGTGTGGACATCTTGGCCTTCAGAATGTCCCCACCAAAGTGGTGGTTTGGTATGTTGTTGGATCCAGGTGAAGAGATGTAATCAGAGCCCAGGTCACTAAGGTAAGGACTGGAATTTGATAAGTTCTGTCAAAATGACAGACTGGGTGAGTGGAGAGCGGAGGTTGTGTGAACTGAAAGAGAAATGAAACCTGGTGTAAAACAGACGAGAAGGCAGTTCAGAGGCAAATTCTGTGAACCCTGAATTTCACATCCTCTGGGCTGTTCCTTCTCAAAGGCAGCACGGTTCCATTTCCTGACTGGAGGCAGATTAAATCCTGTGGGTTATGCAGTGACCCAGTTTAGGGAGTTGTAGGGTCCTGAGGGGTCAATTCACCTTGGATCTGAGAGCATAACGTCAACTGGCCAGTCGGAACTGCCATCAAACCTTTATTAACATAGAATCTTCTCTAATTGTTTGTTAGTGACATTTTCAACCTGAGTTAGGGGTTGTGGGGTTCCCTTGGAGGCGATCAAGGTTGAAAGTACAGAGCGCTCTGAGATTCAGCCATCAGGGTTCAGTGCCAGCTCCAGTACCTGCGAGCCATGTCACAGTGCTGTGTAAAATGGCTGAACCTTTCTGCAATTGTCTCCTCTGTACCGTAATCTGCTCTTCTTTCTAAAATGTACATGTGCCTACCAGCTCAACCCACCCCCCACCCCCGGCCCCACATATTTTTCTCTGGCTGTCACAAATTGCTGGATGGAATCATAAGAATTCTAAATCACTTTTAAAAATTGACATTACTTTGCTGCAAGCCAACTACTTCATAAGCTGTGTCAGCAAAAGGTCTCCCCACCACTTAGTCTGAAGAAGTTTTTGCTGTCATATCTGTCCTGTTAATTTAAGCAGAAACTGTAATTAGATGTAAGTGGTCCTGTTCCCACAGAAATGAATGGCAGCATCTGTAGAGAGACAACCGTTCCAAACCCTTTTGGCTACCGGCGCTCTACAAGTAAGCAGTATGGAGCGAGGCCCAGGTCCAGACTTCTGTCGGCCTAATTTTATATCTGTGAACGCACAACACTAAATCCAATATTCCTAATGCCTTGCTGTGATGGGTGCAAAGCCAAGCACATTCCAGACTTTTAGGCTGGTGGCTCCTCCTGGGAAGGACACACTACTAGGGTGTGTGTGTGTGTGTGTGTGTGTGTGTACGGTTTCTATTTCCTCAATCACTTATCATCAGGAGAAAAACAGAGGGTTGAAGATTAGCTAGCTATGTGGAAAACTAGCAAACCAGAAAAAGTAGAAAGTTGTGTTTATAACCAAACAATGGAATCATAACAATTTTTTAATAATTTTTTTTTTTTTTTGATAATGGAATGTACTTCTTGTATGTTGAAAGTCTGGCCAATTATAGGGCCAAATGCAAGAACCTCCTGTGTGTGAGGAGCTGACTTGGCTAGACAGGGTTTGTTTCCAGGCAGTTATGGAAATTGATGTTGGGACATCCGGTACTGTACTAAAACTTCAACAATGCCGTGAAACCAGGAGTCACTATCTACCCTTCATCCATATCATGCTGGACACTACGGGGTACACTGTGGGGTACTACAGCCATAGACAACGTGATTCCTCTTCTCAGGAACTTGCAATTTGGCTGGTGGCTGAAGTACACAAAATAATACTGAATAAAATTGAGAACAATGAGAAGTAGAATAAACATTTTCATGATAGGAAAAGTATGACCAAATCAAATCTGATGTCACCATGTGAGATTCATAAAATGACCCCAGTGAGTCTGCCCAACTTGCCACCCATCTGGGAGTTCCAGGGGTCTGAGCCATCTAAATCCATCCAGGTCCTGGCTACAGTTTGGTGCCACCTGGTGACAACTGTCCACTTCAGCTTAAATGTGCAGGGGAGGATTCTGGGACCTGCAGTGGGTGAGAATCCAGAAAAGCTGAGGTGATTCCAGGAATCTCCCAGATGGTCAGCACAAATTTCATTAGCTTGACTCAGGGCAACTGGGATGGAGATGGCTCTTGGCTTCCCTGCTTTTTTATTTTATTTTTTTCCCCTGGTGGTGCTGAGGATTGAACCCAGGGCCTTGTGCATCCTAGGCAAGCACTCTACCAACTGAGCTATACCCGCAGCCTGGCTTCCCTGCTTCCTGATGGGACCACTTCACAGGTTCCCCTTTCCCTTCCAAGCACCCCTCCATCCCCCGCACCCTTGTCTTTGACAATGGAACTTTAGACCATGGCAGCCAATCATCCATTTTGTCATGTCCAAACTTGCCTTTTACTTTGTTTTTAAGCTTTACAAAGTTGGAGAGGGTTGTCCAATGTAGGTAGGGTGTAGCAGCAAAGGTTTATTGAAAAATGTTAGGCTTAGGGCTGATGGAAGTGTAACATTTCATTGTCTCAAGCAATAGCAAAGGTTTTAAAGAAAGACAATTTTTTAATACCAAGAATATTATCTAACCTGACATTGCTGTTTTCCAGAAAACATGTGCTTGATTTAACAAGTATTTGACCAAAATAGGATATACTTGGGGAACTTTGGAATCTTTTTGGGTGGCAGCAAGGACAAAAGTCTCTCTCTCTCTCTCTCTCTCTCTCTCTCTCTCTCTCTCTCTCTCTCTCTCTCTCTCTCTCTTTTTCCCTCTCTCTCTTTCTCTGTCTCTCTCTCTCTCCTGCCCAATGTTCATCTAAAAACTTAGATTTTCTAATTTTAAAATGGGCTGGCCCTTTCACATAAACACAGCAGCTTTGCCTGGAATTTTGATTTTAGTTAAGTCTCAATCAGGCAGACTATAGATATTCCAGGGACAAGACAAGAAATCTAAGTTTACAGCTCATTTTTAGTGAAGGCTAACCTTCTGATTGATTCACTTGTTATGACCTCTTCTTTTGGTGATTTTCCTATTCCTCCATATGGTTAATGCTTTGCTTTTTTATGTAGTGCAATTTAATCTTTAAAGTGCCATGCAGGCAAGAATTAATCTCTGGTGGAATTTTTCCATTTTATTGATGAAGGAGATAGTAGAGGAGATGTAGGTAGATTGTCTGGGATTCCAAAGTGGAAGGTTTTCAGATCTGGAATTTAGTGAGCAGTCCCAGCCTCAGAATCCTGAGGCAGCATTGATATTTCTGCTTTTTTCTATATTATAGATCCTCTTAAACCAAGTTTGAATGTGTGTCTACTTGGTAATGAAGAAGGGAACAAAAAAATAACCAATGGATAGAGTTGAAATGATGTGTTTTCAATTGATCCTATTTAAAAAAACTCAACAATACCCAAGTTAAAAAAACAAAAAACAAAAAACTGCTGACAGCATCGGCTATGATAGAGCTTAACCACTTTGGAGTGCAGTGGTTCCATCTATACAAACAGAAACAAAGACAAAACTGCGTACTGAGCTACTGTGCATTACCATATGCCGAAACTGAGATAGATACCTTCATGATGGGCATAATGGCATTTCCCAAAAATCCAGAACCTTAGGAAAAGGAGATTACGAGAGATGTCATGACTGGCCATAGTTCATTTAACAGGAAGGAAAAGACTATAGTCCTTGGACCTAGATCCTGTACTCTTTGTGTTACTTCTTGACTGTCTCAGAGGGTATGACTGTTTGCTCTAAAGTCAAATGATCCTATGACCTCTAAGAGGTGGTCATTCAATGCATCTGAGGGGAAGATAGGGAATGATTGAAGAGTGGACACCAGTAGAAATGGTTCACTGAGTTGAGACAGTGGTTCTCAATCTTGATTCCAAATCAGCATCACCTCAGGAAATTTAGAAATCTTTTGATGCTTCAGTTAATCCCTAGACATATTTAAACATGGGAGAGGAGCCCAGATTGGTCTTTGTACCTCTCCCCTGGTGATATGAATGCAGCCGTGGTAGAGTACGACAGCTTTGGACTTAGGAATTCACGCCAGTGATCTTCTCTTTCCGAGGTGGTTTGTTACAGTTTTCTCCCCAGCCCCTGCTTCTCCCTGGCTTTTGCTCTGGTGAGCACGTGGGAAGGACAGCTCCCTCACTCTTCCTCCTTCCCATTCACAACACAGCCTGATTGCTATAGGGGTGGGGAAGAAAGAAAATTAATAACAACAGGCATGAACAACAAACATTGGCAACAGGTTTATTCCTGACAAAGACTTAGCAGTGCATAATCATGACATGCCAAAACATTAGCAAGAAGACTACTCACGCGTGACTTGCTCGGGTGGCTTTGCCAGCAGATATCAACTGGCTCTTGGGAGCGGCTTCCACCAAAAGCAGCTCCCCAAACAGGCAATGTTGTGGGTTTCCTTTGGGGGGAGAAACAAAAGTGATGTGCAATGTCAAAGCATTCCCATGTTCAAAATGACCCAACACCATATGGGATTCTATGAGCTAGAAAATAGTTGATTAAAATTTCAACCCTCTCCACTGACCAAAAAGGAGTTTATCCCTAAATCTGGCATAATTAAACCAGGGCTACTTCTAGAGTGGGATTTTATCCTCATGAAAAATGATGAGATCCTGTTCAGAGTCAGTTCCCTTGATTTGGAATCTGATCTCAAGCTCTCTGATATATAGAAATACACACTTCTTAAAAGAATAGACATGTCACAATTATCAGCAAATAGGTAGACCATGTTATTTTAAAATATGAATGCATCTCCTGTAATCTCAACAGTTCGGGAGGCTGAGGCAGGAGGATCACAGTTTGAAGCCAGCCTCAGCAACTTAGCGAGGCCCTGAGCAACTTAGTGAGATCCTGTCTCAAAATAAAAAATAAAAAAAAGGCTGGGGATGTATACATATATGTGTGTATATATATATCAATGTATCTCAATAGTAAAATCAGAAAAATGAAACTGGTTAGTATTGATAAATTATTTCCAGAGTTTTCTTTAAATATGTGAAGAGTAGTTTTAAGTTGAGTCAATCTTTTTCTAAGTATTCTTTACTGAGTGAAAGAGGGGTAGTGAATGTGAAAACCTAAGTATCTCCCAATTTAGAAGTTGTTCTCCAGTTCTGAGATGATCAAGAAAAGCTCACTTTCATTTTTCCTACCATTTTGAATTTCAGTAATTTGTAAACAACACAGCAGAAATAAATGCTTTCAATTTTTAGCTCTTTAATTGTGAAATATCCCTACACATTGGAAAAATGCAAAAATAAAAAATTTCAGCTTGCCGATCAGTCATAAAGAACATGTGTAGATCCACCACGGGGCTGTGAAATATAATGCCGCAAACTCTCCTGAGAAAGTTCATATAGGAAAAGTTTACCTTTGAAAAATTCTTTCTTCTGGAAAAGTAAGAAATGAACATTTAAAGTGAGCTCTGCAAGATCCCTAAGAGGAAAAAGAAGGTGAGCTTGTCGGGCTCACAACCCATCTCTCGGCCAAAGAACATCTCATGTCACAGTTGTCAGAACCTGTTTCTGTGCCCTTGTCCCTGGCCTTCCCTCTGTTTGGAGAGCCTTCCCTGTGGAATGTCAGATGGCTCTTGATAATACCTTCCCACGAAAGGCCTACCTTATTATTCAACTTAAATACAAACGGAGACCCAAGAGGCCCGGTTTCTGTCAGATTCCATTCTCAGAAGTTCAGCAGTCACAAGACATGAAGGGAATTCCAGTTCTTACCTTCGTCACTGAAAGGACATTCCAGGGCTATATTTCACATGTGACAAAAATCCCCTCTTCCCCCACCTCTTCCTTATTTTGCACCTGTGTCTAGCTTACCAACCCTTCCCCAGAAACAATCTTCTATGTACTTCACACTGTTTTTTAATTCTCTCTATCCTTTCCTCCCCTTTAGCTCTGTTCTTTGTTGTACAGACCCATTAGACAGCTCAGCCTTCTTTTTAAAGCATTTCCTTTCAGTCTTACTTATCACCTACATTTTTTAACAGCAAAGGAGGGTAATGGAAACAAGGGTCCTGCCCATTTTCCTCTTTCTTTCAGGTCCATGTCTGTCTTCTTGTTTCTTGAATTCTGTTTCACCGAGAGCCCAAACTGGTTTGGCAAAGGCCAAAATACTCTTATAGAATGGGAAAGTGGGGAGAAATGAACAATATGCTTTTAGTTGGTGAGGGTGTGGGACTGGAGGTAGAGGCTGCAATATTTACATTAACAAGCTTCAACCTAGACATGATTACTTAATTTGAACTGAAGTTTTTCAAAACAACAAATTAAATGTGGTAAGGTTTAGGAATGCTCTGCCTTAGCCTCCTATAATGAGCAGAACCATCTATTCAAGGGTTCAAAGCACTAGGAAGAATGTCCTGTGAATGTCAGAGTTAAGAAAGCATTGCTTCAACCCCAGAAGATTCCTAAAGACTTAGATGCAGGCAGTGGCTGGGGGTGGGGTAGGGAGGAATGAGAAAGGAAGGAAAAGGCAAAATTATATGTTGGGAAAAGGCAAAATTATATGTTGGGGTGGTGGTAGTCTTCCTCGTAGTTCTTTGCTAAGATCTCCATTTTTTTTTTCACTCAAATATGCAGGTACCATATGTACTATGATTCGCATCCGAGGTATCCCACAAAGTCCCATGTGTTCCCTGAAGTACTATGTGCTAAGGGCTTGGTCCCCAGTCCATGATGCTCTTAGGAGGTACTGAAAACTTTAGGAGGTGGGGCCTAATGGAAGAAAGTTAGATCTTTGAGGGCATGGCCTTGAAGGGGATATGGGGACCCTATGCTTCTTGACTGCCATGAGATGAACAGGCCTCCTCTGCCAATAACTCCCATAATGATGTACCGTGTTGCCACAGGCCCAAAGCAAAAGGGCCAAGCAAACATGGACTGAAATCTCTGAAACCCTGAGCCAAAATAAACCTTTATTTCTCATAAATTGAGCATCTCAGGTATTTTGTCACAGTGGCAGAAAGCAGGCTAACACAATATCCAGACTGGCCTCATGTAGGGCAGAGCCAAAGGAAATTGAGACCAGGCAGATCAGTAGAATGGAGGCCATTGGAAAAGTCAGTGAGCCGCCATGGTAGCCATTTGCTACGATCACCTGGTCACTATGATTAGGGAGGAAAAAATGACTAGTTGAGTCATATATATGAGGTCAAATAGACAGAGTGTTTGGTCCCTCTGTATAAAGTATTGAATAACCTGAGAGAAAAATGTAGCATAGACAAAAACATAAGGAAATGAAGATGAAGTCAACTCAGCTCCACATAGCATGGGACAATGTCCAGATATGTAGGCCAGTCAAGAAAAAAGGAAGTGGTTCTCAGAGAACAGTAACAGAAAGATTTAGAGATTCTACTTAATAAAATTTTCTTCTAACAACCCATGGTGTGAATGAGTTATTCTGAAATAATGCCTGTATTTCTGAAATCTCAGTTCAAGAACCACTCTGGGATTGTTCATGGTAGTAATACCTAAAGCTGGTTCCATCCAACAGAGCAGCTGTTCAGTCCACCATTGCTCTTCAGGGACTGTCCACACGTGGCATCCTCATGAGGAGGGGCCAGATGTGATGCTCAGAGATGCCAAGGTCATCCTCCCATCATTCCTGACTCATGGTATCCACTCTGAATTCCTTTAGGTTTATGGTTGATTCTGGTCACTTATCAGGGGAGTGGACATGCTGACGGCTCCAGCTTCCCTCCTTTTGTCAGCAGGATCACCTGATTTATAATCACTTTTACCCTTAACATCTTCATTCCCTTTGCTCCCCATGTCCTAAGTAGATTTTCTATTTAATGCATAGTGAATCCAAGATTGCCTTTATCATTTAAGAGGCCCAAGGTCAGAGTAAAATAGTGACCCATAGACCTCATAATCTAAACATTTATAAGTCATAAAAATTCAGGGCTGGGTGTGTAGTGTGTAGCTCAGTGGTAGAATAATTACCTTGCATGGGTAAGGCCCTGGGTTCAATCCTCAGTCCTGAAAACACACACATACATACAGTCCTAGTAGGTAAATCTGAGGTATGTATAATAGGACTCTTTGCAATATGGTATTTATAGGCAACCAATTGAATAAAACCACTACGAAATAATTTGGAAGATAGAAATTCACATCTAAGTGTACCTAGGATAACATGATTCGTCATGTGTTGTCTTGACTAAGGGGGAGTCTACTTTATGGACCCAACTAATTTTAGTATTTCCCTCAGGTCTGAAGGAGACTGCTAACACAGATTTATTACAGAGCTACCTTAGAAGAGGGTAGGCAGCAAGAAGCAGGTGAAAGAAGAGAGGGGGCCAGTCAGCAATGACTGAAGGAGCTTGAAGCATAGCCTGCCTATCAGGTGTGTTGATAGGTTTGGTCAAGAATTCACATACAAGGAAGTCAGGTACAAAATATCACAATTTCTTTAGCCACAGGCGGGAGTTTGTGTTAGTTTCTTTTTTCCTGCTTTCATCCATATGCAGGCAAGTGATAACATGTACTAAGTTAAATAATGCATGGTACTTCAACTATTCTTACTTTCTATCCTTTGGTTATTGTAATTACATGTAATTTTGTGACGGATTTTCTATTTTTTAAGAAATCGCACTTTTGTACTTGATCCAGCTAACAGGATTTTCTTACATTACTTCATAAAGAGACCATCTTTTAAACTTCTAATGTTATTTCTTATTCATTAGTACATTTGCCTGTGGGGTATGTTCATAAATGGGTTAAAGTTACAAAGTTATGCTTATAAAAGCTCATGGTAATTTGGAGTATCAGGAGGATTTATTAATTTTGAAATCTTAAAAGAGCAAAAGCTAAAATGAGATTGGATTAAGTATATTCTTGCATGCAGTTATTCTAAACACCCTTAAGGACCAAAGACTAACTTACAGAGGACATTATGCAAATGTGAATATATCTCTAAGTGCCTCGTAGGCTTGCTGATGTAATATTTTACATGGTTAGTTAAGTACATCAAGTAAAAGGTTTGACCTTGATAGAGTATAAAGGTGCTTATTTCAAAACAACTCCGTTATTTTCCAGGCCACTGCAGAACAATCAACAGAAGATGAATGAAATCAAGAATCCCATCATCAGAGTTTTAGTCAGCCAGGCGTCTGCTCTGTAGGAAACCACATATATTCTTCATAACACATCCATATCGCCTGCATTCATGTTCGAAATCTAAATATCACATGTGCTTGAATGCTTCTCGGAGACCACACAGTTGCCATGTGAAGAAATAGTTACCAAGGTGTGACAGATTCCAAAAATCATCTGCAGAAGGGTTTTGAAAATAGAAGTTCCCAGGTCTCATCAAGACTGGGTATTTTTAAGGGTGAACCATGAACTTTTAGTCTTCCCCACGTGAATCTTATGATCTGTTTTAGGAACCACTGTGATTGGACAGTCCTTTTTATGTTTGTCCTTCCTTTTGACCACATTATCATATCAACAGGATGAGGAGTAGACATGCTTTCCTGGGCTTCACAGTTAATACAACAATATGAGCAGAACAAAATGGTAATGGAGATATGATGACTTGGATTCGGAACACTCAGAAAGCAGGGAAGATTCTGGTACTCTTTGGCTAGCCCACTGTTAATCAGCATCATCTGTGGTACTAACTTTTAAGGGTTGGCTCAAAGTAGGGAAAAGTTAGGGAGAAGGAGACAGGAGAATGAAGAAACTTAGACATTCATTCTCTTTCATCTGCTGTCAAGGGGATTTTCCCCCAAAGAACTTTCAATAAATCTTTTAATTGACCAGCAGATCCCTAATGTATGTAATCATTTACTTTTTAAAAACTTACTCAGCCAATATTTACAGAGCATTTACAAGGAACAACACTGTGCTTCCCAAGGGGTCCCTGCCTTATTCATTAGCAAGGGGCAAAGGGCAAGGGGCTCAGGAGTCTGACAGGCAAATTTGTTTTAGAAGAAATTATTCTGAATGTGTGGGGGCTGGGAGGGATGCAAGCTCCTTATTTTGAGTCACTTGCATTCTTCCCCCATCTTACTAGAAAATGTATGTGTTTCTTTCTGATCATTTTAAGTATCACTAATGCCCCAGCAGACTGAAGTGGGAACAATTGGCAGGTGGAGAAAACCGATGACGGTGGAAGCAAAATGTAATTTCTTCCACTGTAATTCTCCACAAGCTGTGTAAACTCTCTGCAGTTAAATAAACACTTTTAAAGACAAAGATTTTACATTTTCATCCAAACACTGTTGGTAACAACTGCTCACTTACATTCTTTTGGAGCCTTCCCAAATAGCCAGGAGATTTGCATTTTCTCTAATAATCTCAGCAGTATGCTTCCTTCCAAAAAGGAGAGAGAAAATGAGAACCTTGCATTTCCCCGAATGCTGAGTAAAATCACACGACTATATTCCAGGTAGCCCGGTGGATAAATATGCAATTACTATTATTATTTATTGATGTATACGGCAAACTTTCCCAAGCATTTGAACTTTACACATTTCCAAGCAAATGACATCATTGCCTGCATACCAACAGAAGTGACTTTAAGCTGGTGGATTGTGGAGCATCTCCTTAAATCGGAGTCATAAGGGAGAATACTAGAGCCAGTGGAAATTCAAAAGAAATACACATGCATGCAATGTGGACTTTTATTTCTGAGGAAGGCAATGGGTTTCTAATTTCACACTTGTGTGAGGGGAAGTAGGGTATGTAAAGAGAGTAGTATAGCCGGGCTCAGTAGTGCATGCCTGTAATCCCAGCGGCTTGGACTGGAGATGTGCTCAGTAGTGCCCCTAGGTTCCATCTTCAATCCCTGGTACCATAGGGGGAAAAAAAAAGTAGTGTAAATATTTAATTTCTCTTTAGGAAACATCAATCATATTCCTAAAATAAAGACCTAAAGTGAGCAAAATGTAAAGGAGAGGAATGGATTATGAGTAACAGTGTGTATAATTACATCATCCCAACATGTCAGTGAGCATCAGTGTGGGTCAGGATGGGTTTCAAATCCATTCTATTATCAACTGACTGTGTGTCTTTGAACAAGTCAAACATCTCTCTCTACCTCATTTTCCTCATTTTTAAATGAATACAAGATAGTACATGCCTTACAGAGCTTCTGTGAGGACAAAATAATGTGTGTATAGTGTTTTGAACAATGCAGAATGCCTGGTTAATGAACAGTAAATTTTAGCTATCACTTGGCACCATCTAACCTAGTTTTATATCAAATTTTCAAGAATCCACTAAAAAGTAAGAATTACAGTGGCCTGTGGAATCACATTGTTCCAATCTGTACCTTACTATACTTTATTCTGCTCTGCCCCTCTGGCCCACTAGTCTCTCTTCCCATAGACATTCTCTGCACATCCCTCCAAAACCCCTGAGCATGCTGGTCTTCAAATTAAAAGAAATTATTGGTGCATTATACTTATACATAAGAAGGGGATTTGTTATGCCATATTTGTACATGCACATAACATAATTTGATCAATCTCATTCCCCAGTTCTTTCTCTCTCCCCCTTCCCTCTTTCTCTATTGGTCTCCCTTCTGTTTGCATGAGATCACCTTTTTTTTTTTTTCATTCTAGGGACTGAACCCAGGGACACTTAACCACTGAGCAACATACCCAGCCCATTTTTAAAATTTTCATTTAATTTTTATTTTGGGACAGGGTATTGCTAACTTGCTTAGGGCCTCCCTAAGTTGCTGAGGCTGACTTTGAACTTGTAGTCCTCCTGTCTCAGTCTTCGGAGCTACTGGGATTATAGGCAATGTGCCCCTACTCCCAGCTGAGATCACTTTTCTAAATTCTTCTCCACCACTCCACCCCTTCCTCTTTCTGCATATGAAAGACAATATTTGACCCTTAACTTTCTGGGTCTGGCTTATTTCACTTAGCACGATGTTCTCTAGCTCTGTCCATTTACCAGCAAATGACATAATTTCATTCTTCTTAATGACTGAGGAAAACTCCATTTTGTATATATACCACATTTTCTTTTATTCATCTGTTGATGGGCACCTGGGCTGGTTCCACAACTTGGCTATCTTGGCTATTGTGAAATGAGCTGCTATAAATATTGGTGTTCACATATAACTATAGTATGCTGATTTTAATTCTTTTGGATAAATACCAAGGAAGGGATAGCTGGATCAATGGTGGTTCCATTCCTAGTAGTTTCCAAAGTAGTTGTACTAATTTGCAGTCCCACTAACAATGTGTAAGTGTATATTCCTCCACATCATCACCAGCATTTATTATTATTTGTATTCTAGATAATTGCCATTTAAAATTAAAGAGAGATGAAATCTCAGTGTAGTTTTGATTTGTATTTCCCTGATTTCTAAGCATGTTGAGCATATTTTCATATACTTGTCAGCCATTTGTATTTCTTCTTTTGAGAAATGTCTGTTTAGTTCATTTGCCCACTTATTGATTGGGTTATTTGTGTTTTGGCATTACATTTTTTGGGTTCTTTATGTATTCTGGATATTAATCCCTTGTCAAAAGAGTTGCTAGCAAAGATTTTTTTCCCATTCTGTAGGCTGTCTCTTCACATTCCTAAATGTTTCCTTTGCTGTGCAGATTTTAAATTTGATGCCCTCCCACTTATTGAGTCTTGGTTTTATTTCTTGTGCTTTACGAGTCTTTTTAGAAAGTTGGTGAAGCTCTGCTGGCATGTGGGAGTGTTGACATGTGTTTTCTTCTTGTAGTTTCAGCACTTCTGGTCTATTTCCTAGGTCTTTGATCCACTTTGAGTTGCCTTTTGTGCAGGGTGAGAGACAGGAATCAGGTTCTGTTCCTCTTCACACGGGTATCTGGGTTTCCCCACACCGTCATCCTCAAGGTTTATGTCATGGGTTCTTTTCTTTCCTCAGAACTCCTGGGGTGGCTGTGCAAACTTCCAGCCTGTGGGGGTTTGTTTCTGCACTGCCAGCCCTTTCTCACTTAGATAATTCCTTTTTCCCTCACCTTTGGACTTGCCAGCACATGATATTGGGAATATAGGAGCATTGTAGTCCAAAATGACTGGCTGAACTGATTGGATATGATTAAGAAATTAAGCAAAGCCACGTAGGCTGAAATCTTGAGAGTAACACTAAAGCTGAAGAATCATGAGGAGAACTTAGAAGGATAGGTGGTTCCCAAATCACTCATAATCAGTATCAGATGGTGCTTCTGTGTGTACTGTGTACCTGAATGGGCTGTACGTGTCCACAGCATCAGAATTCAAAGTAAATCTTGAAGCTACCCTAGAAAGATCTCATTAAAAGGAGCTCCTGGCTTAGTTTTCAGCACACTCCAAGTCAAAAGCTTTGTTCTCTGGCATACATTTTAATTTTTCCTGTAAGTTTTATGTCAGTGGACCATGAATAGGGATGAAATCTTTGATTCGGTTTCCTTGGATTCAGCCTGAACTTCTTGGAGCATTCAATAGCTCACTGTATTGTGAAGGAAAGTAAGAGTTTAAAAGTCAGTTTAGGAAAATGAGAGGAGCAGGACCACACAAAGGAGGGTTATTTGTTCGAGACCACAAGGACGTCACTGTCAGAATCTAGATACTGGGTCCCACAAGACCACCACCATAGGCAGGCACAACAACAGAAAACAGCTAGCATTCTTGTTCTTAAAGGTGATCCCCTAAGAAGCAAGTAACTCAAGACCTAGATATCCGGATTTGCTGTTGGATGCCCTGTGGATGTGACTCTTTTAAACATGAACAAGAGGTTATCATATATATATAATGTTGAAAAGTCGCAAAAGTCTTGTATAAACTGAATTGGCATAATTTTGTTTTTCAGAAAACATAATAATAACAACGATAATTTTCAAAGAGCTCAGTCAGGCAAAGGAGAGATCAGTGCAAATTAATGACAGCCCCAAGTACAGAAGGGTAAGTAAGCACCTGAGTATTGCTATGGACTGTAGGTTTGTGTTCTGATGTTGAAATTCCAGTGTTGAACTCTAATTTCCGTTGTGATAGCATTAGGATCTGGGCCTTTGGCAGGTGATTAGGCCATGAGGATGAAGCTCTCATGAATGGGATTAGTGCCCTTCTTCTCTTTATCTGTTGGTCTCGTTCTTTCTTGCTACAAAGAAGTTCTCACTATGTGGAGCTATTTCACCAAGGGAAAAGACAGGAAGGACATTGGGTAAAAATGGCCATGCAAAGCACAAAAGGTTATAATAGAGAACTGGAGGTCACTTGGTCCCCAGAGCAAGAGGCAGTGAAGTAGGAGGGTGTATTTTGATGGAATCCTGGTGAAGGATCCTGATCATGGTGACACATGATCTGATTGGCATGTTTGACCATTAGCTTTGGTGCCAGTATGGATTATGGAGTGGAGTGGGTATAGGCAGAGTCAGAAGAACTTGGCGAAGATGACCTAAGATCTGACGACCTGATGGGAAAAACAAACTGTGTAACCCAGGTGGAAGAAGAGTGGTCGTCAACCTTTGCTGCATGTTAAATTGTTGAACCTGGGAAGATTCTTCTTCTTCTTCTTTTTTTTTTTTAAGTCCACCTCAGACATTAAAACTGACCATAGTGGGGTTGGTGATTTTAAAAAGCTTGCCAGGTAATTCAAATGAACCCCTGGAGAAGGCTTGTGGTTGAGGAAAAGAAGACCGATTTTGGGAGAACTCTTGACTAGAGATTCTGTCCCCTCATCTTTGACAAGTCACCCTGAAATTTTCCCCTTCAATTCACAGTAGCCAGACTATTACCTGGCTTTCTCTAACATTTGTCACAAAGATGAAGACGAAAGTGACTGGAACAGACGGCATAAGCTAGGAGGAACTCACTGAATGGCAAGTTATACAAGTTTCCCAACTCTCAGTCTTAATGTTGCCCAAATCACAAGCATTTATATGACACTTGTTGTAATTGTCCAATATCCTCACAGGCAAAAATTGAGTATTTCCTATTACACACTTTCTAACACAGTCTAGTATATAATACATATCTAATGGATGAGTAGATGAGTTAATTTCCCAACACTTTAGCATGACTTCTGTAAATAAAACAAATACTATATTTTTGATTGTATTCTGGAGGCAAAATATTTATATAGTAAGTTAACTTCTGCTTAAAATGATTCTAGATGAGGGAAAATGAGGCATTCACACTGACATATATTCTATGATGGTTGATATGATTGTACTATAAACAAAGCAGATTGAGGAAAATCTTTCATTAACAGAGACAAAGAAATGAAGAGATTTAAACCTGTCAATGTCATGGGACTTATTGCTTTGATTCTCAGTTAGAATTGACAACTGAGGTATATACCTATAACAAACTGCTTCTATTCTAGATTTCCAGAGCATGAACACTAGATGAAATCAGGGAGAGGGACTGATAGTTCTAGTTTAGTTGCAGTCAACAGAACCTCAACTTCAATTAGCTTAAGCAAAGATGTGAATTCATTAGGTCATGTAGCCTAGAAATCAGGAACAACTGGATCCAGGACCTCAATGATGAGACTTGTTTGTCTTTTCTTCCTTTCTTTCCTCCTTCCTTCCTTCCTTCCTTCCTTCCTTCCTTCCTTCCTTCCTTCCTTCCTTCCTTCCTTCCTTCCTTTCTTCCCTCCCTCCCTCCCTCCCTCCTTCCTTCCTTCCTTCCTTCCTTCCTTCCTTCCTTCTTCCTTCCTTCCTTCCTTCCTTCCTTCCTTTCTTTCTTTTTTGCAGGATACTGGGGATTAAACCTAGAGGACCTTACCACTGAACCCCAAAACCAGACTTTTTTACATTTTATTTAGAGAAAAGATCTCAATGAGTTGCTTAGGGCCTCATTGCTGAGGCTGGCTTTGAACTCACAATCCTCCTGCCTCAGCCTCCCGAGCTCCTGGGATTACAGGCATGCACCACCATGCCTGGCCTGTTTGTCTTTTGATTTTGTGCATTTCTTCTTCTCTTTGTCTATTGGTTTTATTCTCTCTTGCTGCAAAGAAGTTCTTACTATCTGGAGGAAAAAAGGGCTACTAACACCCTCAATTCCATAGTTTTTCAATGCATGATCCAAAAGGAAGAGAGGCTCTTTTAGTGCTCACGTATCTGTTCCTGGGGAGGCTCCAGCTGATCCAGCTTGTAACACATACTTATCTCCCGGATCAGTCAGTATAGTCAGGGCTACAGGGTACCACACTTGGCCAAACCAAGTCACATGTACCGTGATTGAGAAATCCACTAAAAATCACTTGGAATAAACAAGGGACAAAGGAAAGAGAAGTGTGTTCCCAGGAGGAGGGAGAAGAGAGAAACATCAAGTAGATCCAAACAGCAGTTCCAAGAGTCATCTAGAACATGCTTTGAGTAAAGTTGGTGCCAGGGTTGACTGGCAGACAGTGAAGTTACTGATGTCACTGCATCCTTGCCTTCACGACCCAGACTGCATCTAGCTGGGCATTCAGTGGTCCTAAGTACCATCTTTCCAAAACTCAGAACAACTCAATCTGTCAATTGCTTCTTCTTGCTTCACACCCACTCCCTGCTGCTTATGGTGAACGTGTGGGTGAGGCCAGTTGCATCTATCTGATGAATGCGATGATTGGGGTCAGCTGTAAAGAGGGGTCACTGAGCAGGTTTGTGTCCTTGTGGGCATGTGTGGGAATGCCACTTCCTGGACCCATTGCAAAGATTCTGTCCCTTGGAATAGAAGGTGTTCTGGATATGACAGTTTGCAAAGGGCGCAAGTTTCCCTGCCTGTGCATAGGCTGGTCTTGACCCAGAATGCTTTTCACTCGGGCAGTAATTGTTTCTTGAGTTTCTACTGTAAGTCAGGCACACAGCGTGGGCTGTTACTACAATGTTGAGGAAAATATACATCACTCTTGTCCTCATGGAGCTTACAGTTGATTGTAGAGAATTTTCATCAAATAATTTTGCAAATATCTTTCTCAATTTTGTTGTTTCCACTTTTACTCCCCTGGCCTGCCCATTCACCTTTGGAGCCAATCTGATCTTTTAAAAATGTATCAAATCCTACCTTTACCTTGCTCGAATCCTTCAATGACTTTTTGTTTTCCTGGAAATAAAATCTGAGCATTTACTATGGCCCTTGAGGCCTTCCAGGCCCCAGGTCCAGTGGAACTCACTCCTGCTCTCTGCTCTGTGCCCACAACAGCCCCTTCCCAAGCCTGGCACTTGCTCTTCCTTTAGCTTGACTAGCTCCTTGTTTTCCTTCTGGTCTCAACTCCAATGCCACCTCTGCAGAGAAGCCTTCCCTGACCAGTCACATAAAGGAGCTTCCTACCCTCTTTCATCCGCAGCATTTCCTCCTGGACAGTACTGAGCACCATCTGCAATTGTTTGCTTCCTTAGTATTTGGTTCCTCCCTAAAGCATGAATGCAGGGACTGTGTCAGTCTTATTCAGGGTGTTATATCTGGTCTGAGCAATTGGTGAGCTTTCAGGACCATGGAGTGCACCCTTTAAGAACCACCTCTTCCTTCATGAGACCGATTCTGCAGTAGGTAGAATTGATTTCCTCCTCCATGGTGCCCCGTCTGTAACTCACCTCACGTGCATGTCACATATAGCACTTGCTAAGCTAGACTGCAATTGTGTCTCTCCACACCTGGCCTCTGCTAGCACACAGCAGTGGTACCTAAGACATAGCGGGGTCTCTGATGCTTACTGACAGACTGAAAGCAACCCCAACTAAAGAACAACCCATATTCACATGCTTGTGTGTTCACCAGGGAGGGGAGGGGCCGAGAACTGCAGAAAGGACCTCAATACATTCAACTTTATTTGCCATACTGATGGGGGATGGATGGGGTGAAGGAAAAGCTAGAGGTGCAGAAGATGAGAGGCAAGCAGACTATCAAAGATAGCAAACTTATTTTTGAGCATTTCAGATTCAATTAATAGCCTCTGGTGTAAGTTAAAAGAGAGAAGACTGCTAGGGCGGAAGCCAAAGACAGGTACTTGAAGCATTTCTTTAAAGCTTTTCCTGTCCCTTGATGCATTGTCTTCTTGGGGAAGTATCAGTATTGTGTGTGTACAGGGCGAAAAGCATCATCTTCAAATTGTAATGAATCTCAAATGAAAACAAGCCCACAGTTGGCCAATGCTGCTTTAAAATTGCACATCAAGAACACTCCCGGTGACAAACACTTTCAAGGCAAACAAACCAAACAGAAATTAAAAAATCTCGGTGGGGTATAAATATGTAATTACACTCACACAGGGAGCATTTTATCAGGTAAACCATCCCACTTTGTTAATTGAAATGCTCCAGCACTGGGCTTTTTTGACAAAGCGTCTGAATATGTATGTGTGCGGTGTAGACACGCTGTCTCGCTGCGGCCCTTCCTAGCTGGGGTTAACTGCCTCAAAGCCATTTTTCCGTGCAGCTGGGAGGTCGGTTTTCTAAGCCTTTCTTTTGTTTGTTTGCTTCTGTTTCCATCAATCTGAATTCACCAGGATGCAAACAGGTTCGGAATTCTAAACATCTGTCCAAAACACAGCATTTTAAAAAATTAGGGCTAATACTTGACTTTCATATGTCTCCCTTGAAATATATAGATAAGCAGTTCTCTTTGGCACTTTATAAATATTAAGACGACTAAAAAGAGAGATGGTCCAAGAAAGCACATTGGTTTGGCTTGGTGGGAGAATGTCCCAAGATCTACTTCAGACTCTGCCACCACTGTGATGTTTAGCCTAAGACCATCCAAAAATGGTCTGTTTTCTCATCGGAATGAATGTTGGTCTGTGATTGCTAAAAAATATGTCTTTGCTGCTGCAATACATCCTAGGATTCCCTATCTAACAGTACTGGATTTTCTCCAGGGTTTTTGAGCAGTCGGATTATTCATTCAAGGAAATCTTTACTAAGTATTGGGAAGATTGTTCAGATCTGGTTCTAGCTCCCTCCTCTGGTCTGGTCTGTGTCTGGGACTCTGGCCTTTCTTTAGATTCTCGTGCAAAGCCAATGCTGTGCCACAGGCTCTAGAGTCACCACTGCACATTTCTTGGGTGACCTGTGAACATGTGCGGAGGTCATCTACAATGGGAGAGACATGCGGTGGTATGGGATTGTTGGAGTAGAAATCCAAGTCCCAACCGATGGCTCTCATAGTATAGGCAGAACCCACTCTGGATTTTCTACTTCCTCAGATGTACTGTATTAGTTTCCTAGGGCTACTGAGTAAATGACCACAAACTGGGAGACATAAAACATGAGAAATTCCTCTCAGTTGCAGAGGCCAGAAATCCAAAATCAAGGTGGCAATGGTGCATTGTTTTCTTTGAAGGCTCCAGGAGAGATTCTGTTCTTTGTCTCTTCCAGCTTCTGGTGGGTCCAGGCATCCCTTGGCTCACAGCTAGATCACTCTAACCTCTGTCCCAGTGGCCACATTGCTGCCTCCTCTTCTGTCTCTTTATGTTTTCTCCTCTTCTTTCTCCTATAAGAACACTTATCACTGGATTTAGGGCCCATCCTGGTAATTGAAGATGAGCTCATCTTGAGACTTTTACCTTAATTACATCTGTCAAGATCCATTTTCCAAATAAAGTAGATTTGCAAGTTCCAGGGATTTGGACATGGACAGATGTAGAGCCACCTTTCCACTCACTACACCAAATCCCTGTCCCAAGAGTTCTGTGTCTAGTTAAGAAAATCATATGTAAATGATCATTTACCCCCAAATCACCTTAGTTTATAATTTACTCATGAGGAGCTTTTGGAAAGTGGTGGGAATCAGACATGAATGCATTTAGGGTTTAGTGAAGGTGAGAGGACATGACAGGTGCTAAGTCTGGTATTGGGCCCTCGTGATCTCTGCTAGGCCCCATAGGTGACACAGAGATGGATAAGAGATGGCTCTGCCCTTCAGTAATGCACAGTGCAATTGAATGAAAAGGCACAAGAACCAGAGATATGTTTAAAAAAAAGAAAGAAAGAGAGAAAGATATATTTTTAATGGGGTAAGCTAGCAATTAGATTTCTCCCCAGTTTCTAAATATTTCTTCTGAAACACATTTAGAGATATGCTACTTTTTCCAGGGAGTGGGAGTGAGAAGGTAACTAGAATGTGGCTTCACTTCTCAAGATCATGTGATCAGAACCCATCATAAGCAGGGTTCCCTGAGGAGCAGACTCCGCAATGGGGATGAGCTCCTGGGATCAACAACTGTGGAAGGGGAAGGGTCAGATTGGGCAGAGGGAGAGGTTGGTTTGTGGTACACTTCCCACGCAAGTCTCAGGTGACCTACAAGGAGCTCTGGAGCATGCATGGTCTTTCAATGTTGTCCCTAATTAGGACACAGCCTCTGGCCACCATATCAGTCAGTCACGGATATGATGCTGCCCTATATGAAGAAACTCTCTGCAGCCAGGAGAATTCCCAGAGCGATTGACAGCAAGGAGCAGTGTGCCAACCACACTCCAACCTGCCGGGAGCAGAGATTCTTTGGTCCTGAAGTCGGACATGGGCCAGCACATCACAGCATCCAGTTCAGATCCTTGCTTAGACATCACCAAACTCCATATCACTGTTCTACAAGCTACAATTTTTGAAGATGACCCCCACACTAAAGGTTGATGCTGTCTAGATAGGTTCTTCTCTCTGTTTACATTCAGAATTCATTAAATGAGAAAAGAGCAGGACCTTGTTCAGTAGAACTTGCTGTGACTAGCCAAAGGGTCTCAGGGAGAGAAGAGAGCTTGGTTCTTAAAACTTCTCATTGCACACGTCTGAAGCACAACTTGTTCTGATGGGTGAGGAGATAGGTCGGTGCCTCCAAGCACCTCCACAGATGTCACTTTCTTTGTGTTATTTTCTGTCTCTAGACAAATGAGCATATACGTGGCAAGTTCCCTCAAAGTGGAA
This sequence comes from Sciurus carolinensis, assembly GCF_902686445.1. Taxonomy (NCBI): domain Eukaryota; kingdom Metazoa; phylum Chordata; class Mammalia; order Rodentia; family Sciuridae; genus Sciurus; species Sciurus carolinensis. Next base: position 157,238,664 of record NC_062214.1, on the reverse strand, counting down.
AGATGGTAGGGAATTCAAGTCAGTAGTTCTGTCTTTGTGTCAGAGGTTAGTAGAAGGAACATGGGATTTGAGGTCAGGGGGACGCTCAGTAAATGTCCACCGCTTTCACCTACTACTTCTTATCCTTATTTTGTGGAAACAACTTTTCCTGCTTCTCCCAGTCTTCCAATATAAGCCCTGAGAATTTGAAGTTTCTTGTTTCATATTTTGTAATAGATCTGGCTTCAGAGTCTGCACTCTCCATATCCCAGCTCTGCCACTTATACACCAGTGGCTATGAGGAAATCGCCTCACCCTTCATCTTGCAAAATGGTCATAGTAATTGTCCTGTTGTAAAACACAACTGATACACATACACACGTATGCACACATATATCTGTACAGGTGTATATATATAATATGTATCATACATATGCAAACAGTTACTGATTATAATATATATTAGTGGAAGTTTAAGGCCAGCTTGGGAAAAACATAGTAAGAAACTGTCTCCAAAATAAATAAATAAATAAGAATAAAAACACCGATTGCAATGTGGTTTGCTGGGTACATTGATAAGGAAGTTTGGGAAGCACATGGGACAACTGTCACTTCCCACAGGTAAGGGAGAATTTCTTGGGAACAAACTTTTGCCTATATAATGAAAATAAGCCTTGAGAAAATCTGAACAATAGATGAGATAAAAACTCCTGCAATCTTCCATAGTCTCTGGTTTCCTGTTCTTGGCCTTTCTTTCTCAGCTTCGAATTACTTGTACCTGACTTCTGCTCATTTGACAAATATTCAACCAATGACAGCTGTGTGCCAGGTGCTACGCTCCACTAGGAGCAGGGACAGAGCAGTGAGACAGGAGCAGTTCTCTGCTCTGGTGTAGCTATTCCAGCCTAGACATCAGGCCTAAATTGGGTGAAGCATAGGATAGTGTGTGAGCTTTAAGCATTTCACAAATAGTAAATCATTTAATTCTCATAGTAGTTCTATGTGATAAGTATTACTTATTGCATAAGTAATAAGTAAATTATAGATAAGAAAACTGAGGCACAGAGAGGTCAGGTAACTTGCTCAAGGTACAGAGCTAGCTTGAATCTGGACTCTGCACTCATGTAACTTTGGTCAAGTTCCTCAATCTTTACTATGACCTTATAAGGTAGAGGCTATTATTATTGATCCACATTTTATAGCTAAGAAACTTACGGCACAGAGAGATTAAGTTAATTAGTCCATCTAGAACACTTATCAGGGAAACTAGTGATGGCTACTATTGCTATCATTATTGGGACAACAAAAGGAGAGGGAGGGGTTCCAGAAACTTGGAGATGAGCAAATTTAATTCCAAGTTTTATAATCATATGATTCTACCAACTGTATTCTGATGAACTGACATAGGTACTGGGTAAGATTTTATTACAGTTGCTTGAAAGAATTATTTGTGAGTCTTTAAAAAGATAGTGCTGAACACTTGCGTTCACAAAAAGCAAGTCTCTCCTCTCTGTCTTTTTCTCACATAACATTAGGTATGTTACGTAGACATGGCTTAACACTAGCATAGAAAGAGGAAAGAAATAGGAATTTTGATTGACACCAGGCACAATGATTAGTCTGCTTGGGACTGCTGTTAGAAGAAAAAAAATCTCAGACTGCGTGACTTAAACAAGACATTTATTTTCTCATAGTTCTAGAAGTCCATGACCCAGGTGTTGGCATGGTAGTTGGCAGTATTTCTGCTAATATAATCCCATCTCAATTTCTGGCTTCTGCTGAGATGACTGATTAAATCTGTAGTTCACACCCATACTAATCTTTTTATCAAATTGTTGTTAGCCACATCCTTAATATTTTCTTCAGAACACTTTGCTTCACTTTTTTTTTTTGGGTAGTATGGCTAGGTCAAGAATTTTTCAAATCTTCACATTGTATTTTCTTTCTCTTAATAATTCCTTCACTTTATATCTCTTATCTTTCATTTTACTATAATCAGTAAGGAGAAACCAAGCTGCTCTTTCAACACTGCACGAACTTCTCCTTAGTTAAATATAAGTTCTCCCCTTCAACAAAACAATAGAACACAATGTTCTTTTCCGATTTATACCAAAAGTGACTTTTCCTCCAGGTCCTGATAACCTACTGTTTCTTTCTGTCTGAGACCACAGTGGTCTTGAACATCCATATTTCTGCTCACATCCTCTTCCTGATAATATAAGCATTCTCCAAGAAAGCAGAAGCATTTCCCCTAGCTCTCCTTTCTGAGACCTCACCAGAATCTCCTGGAACGTCTGCATTTCTATGAACAACTTGCCTTCTCCTAACATGCACCTGAAAACTCTTCTGGCCTATACCTATGATCCAGTTCCAAAGCCACTTCCACATTGTTATTTGTTACAGCAGTCCCTCCACTTCACAGTGCCACCGTCTATATTAGTCTGATAGGGGCTAGAAGTCCATGATCAAGGTGCCAGAAGATTTTGTATCTGCTGATGGCTCCCTTCCTGACTTGCAGATGGCCACCTTCTTGCTGAGTCTTCTAAGTGCATGTGGAGAAAGAGAAAGTTCTGGTCTCCTTTTCTCCCTTTGCAAGACACAAATCCTATTGATTAGGGTCCTGCCCTTATTTAACTTTAATTACCTCTGCTAGGCCCTATCTCCAAATCAGTCACACTGGGTGTTAGGCCTTCAATATAGGAATTTGGAGATGAACACAGTGCAGCTCCTAACGCACAACATTTTCTATCAGAGTGACATTGATGCAAAACATCAATCCACAATTAAGGCATTGATACAATCAATACATTAGTATAAGGATGATGCCCCAAACATTAAACTTTGTCCCACTTGGTTATGGGTGCCTCACTGTAAGGGAATAAAAACATTTATTGAGAATATATGTATGTGAGTAGGAAAGGTACAGTTTGAACCCAAAAGAATCATGGGAATAGGGGATCTCGAAAAGAGAAACTATGAGGAGAAGATTAAGGTGTTATGGATGATTGTCCCGGGAAATGGGGATTGCAATAGGTTCATTCACTATGATCTCAGAAGATAGTGCAATTTTGGTAGAAATTACAGTGTTAAGTATATACATATCTTTATAAAACTATATATAATACATATATATTATACATATAACTACATATAAGTGCTATATATAGTTTGGTAGAAATTACAGTTTTATATATATATAAAACTACATATACGCTATACATATAACTACTATATAATAACTGTAATGTGTATTTTACATATATATAACTATGTGGGTGTATTGTGTTTTTGTGTATGTATAATATATGTTATATACACAAACATATTCTCTAAAAGTTAAAAAAAAAACTCTCCAAAATAGAACAGGTGATTTTAGGGGATGTGTCGTGCTATTTACTCTTGGAGGTCTTTGAAAGCAGAAATTCTTGTTGGGGAAACAATAAAGTGGAAACAGACACTGAATGGATTGAAACGGAGTGTGGGATTAATCATTTCTGTTCTTCCAAGTTTTGTGATGTTTTCTGTAATCATAGAAAGAATTTTAAGCAACCAAGTTTGGGTTCATGGAATTCTTTTTTACTGGTGCATATTATACAGAATGGCAGATTCTGCTATGTCATATTCATATATGCATACAAATATGATCGATTTCACTCCCAATACCTCCCCCACACTCTCCTCCTCCCTCCCTGGATCCCTTTCCTCTGCCCAAATGGTCTCCCTCCCTGTTTCATGCTGTCCTGCCTTCCCTTTTCTCCCTCTAGTTTTCACATATGTGAGAAAACATGGTGCTTTTCTCTGAGTCTGACTTATTTTGCTTGGTTATGTTCTCAAATTCTATCCATTTTCCTGCACATGGCATGATTTCATTCTTCTTCATGACTAGAAAAAAAAAAACCTCCATTTTGTAAATAGGCCACATTTTCTTTATCCATTTATCTGTTGACAAACACCTGGCTTATAAAATTCTGAATACTTTAACTTTGGGGCAACAGAATAGTTGATGAAATTTATCTGACACATAATTGTTGCTAATCGGCTTCTAAATATTCTCCTATGTGAAAATGCAGTCAATCCAGTAAGAATCTATTTGAATTAAGCTATTAGAATTTAAAAACCCATGAGAGCCATTTTATTTATGATAGCTGGAAACTATCTCCCAAGTATGCCCTTGTAATTACATTTAGAGTTGCTTATCTAGGGCACATCAAAGAATTAGGTGCAAGTGGTCATTGCACTAATGAAATGCTTATCTTCCTCTGTTCATCATGCTGAAGAGCTTTTAGAAATGTCTAATATTTGGATTCTTCTGCTGCTATTAATTAATTGAATGGGCATCAGGGCTCCTAAGCTCTGGTAAATGAAAAAGAGAAACCTAGATTAATTCTGTGTCTATATAAGTATGTTTGAAAGCAAAAAGCAAAAAACCAAAAAAGCAAATTTTTAATGTAGTCACAATAGTCATAAATAGATAGCTAGGTTGGGATACATTAAAAAAAAAAAAAATGGCACTCCTTTCTCCAAATGTGCCTATGTAGCAAAAAAAAACCAAACAAATGAAAAAAAAAAAAAAAAAAACCAAAAAACAAAAACAAAAAAACAGAGAATTTGTTTGTTGAGATTTTATTTTCTTGAGGAACCTGAAACTAACTTTGAATCATTGCCCTTGTAATAATCTATGACATATGATTATTAGTTCTCTGGATGGCTTGCACTCCATGTTTGAATTTTGAACGTGTTTGGGCCTGATAGCTCTTACCTAAAATCTCTTGAGAGACCAAAAAAAAAAAACAAAAACAAACAAACAAACAAAAAAATAAACCACCTTTGGTTGCTTCAACCATCCCATACACCCAAATGTTTTTGGCAAATAAACTCGATGGGTAAAAGCTGAAATTCTTCAAGAACTCCTGGGCTGGGAAAATTTGCCAAAGCTTTCTTTATTCTTAGTATCAAAACAAACATTGACTTTAGTAAGAAGACCACAGCAAGCTTTTCCAATTGAAGAACACTGGTAAATGAAATAAAATTCTCAATGGAAATGGAAGGTGATTGGATCACTAACAGACACTCAGATGAACAGAAAAATACCAACTACTCAGAGGAACTTGGGACTTTGCATGGCTTTTCAGTGTTACTCAATCTTGGGGCCAACTTTTGCTTTTCTTAGCTCTGCATTATTGTAAGTCTAAGATTTCCAGCTTTCTTTCTTAACCTGTACTTCAAGTCTCTTCTCCCTCATCAGTCTATTTCTTTATCTAAAAGAAAGCTTCAGACGACTAGTCTAGGAAAACACTCTGCATGAATTGCTCTGCATGGGTGCTAATTATTTTAAGTCATTTTGTTGTTGTTGTTGATATTTTTTTACCTACTGAGTGATCTCCACTTCCCATGCAAGCTGCCACAGGCTGACTTTTGCTCAGAACCCAAACACGTGTTGATTCCCCCGTGACATGAAGACTTAGTGGCAGGGCACATTTGTACGTTTTGTGTTACAACTGCATTGCAAACCAAACATGATGTCAGGTTTTGACAGCTTCCTTTGAAGAAGTTAACCTTTGACTGAACTTCGAGGGAGAAATTTACACTCAGCTGAGTAACTTGATGCTGACAAGAGAGGGGAGAATATCAATGACATGCGAATAATTTGAATGATGCTGGAGGGCTCTGCTTTCAGAAACTCTCAGGCTGGGTCAAGTGTACAAGATGATTACTACCCAGTCAGGAGGCCATGAGACCTGACATCTGAATACTCCTGCAATTGGATAGGGAGACTTCCAGGCATAATCTTTACAAATTGTTCTTCAAAACTGTTGTAGAAAATTGCTGTTATCTCTTTTCTTTTGGAATGATGGACTGAGTGATAAGTCAATAATCGTGGTGTTCTGTTTGGATGACCTGCAGACCATGTCTATGGAGTAAGCAGCTGCACTGTGACTTCCTTTTTGTTCCCAGTTTCCCCAGAACATCTCCCTTGCTAACCCACTGAGAGCCTGAAGTAACTACAACTTGCAACCCTTGGGTTTGTGAAAAACCTCCAAGGTCATTGGCTTCTGCTTTCTTCTCAGTGAAGGGGTCTCCCCTACATCTTCACTCAGTTACCCAAATTTCTTATGCTGTTATTATTATCTGAAAAGAAGTCACATCCAGGGATGTCAAGTATTCCAAGCAATTAGTGCCACTGCTCTCTAATTTGCTGGTGGCAGACATTATGGATGAATCTTGATCTTTCCAGCTGAGACCAGACCCATGGTCTTAAAAATCCTTCCTAAGACAGTGGTCTATGGAGCCACTCTCCATCCTTTCATGCTGAGGCCAGAGAAGAGAATTTCTTTCTACTCCAATTTTAGGCCATTGAGTTCTTCATCTGCATCTGCTTAGTTAGTTACACATCTGGTTACATCTCTAGTTAGTTACACATCTACACAGAAGCTTGCCAGGACATGTAGATTTATCATTCAGTGTTTATTCTAACTAAAGTTTTTGTTTCTGCTTTACATAGTCATGGGCATAATATATAGACCAATTTGAATTTCACATAAAAGCTATATTTTTTATTTATTTTTTTATTTTTTACAGACTGCATTTTGATTCACTGTACACAATGGGGTACAACTTTTTGTTTCTATGGTTGTACATGATGTAGATTCACACCATTTGTGTAATCATACATGTACATAGGGTAATGATGTCTGTATCATTCCACCATCTTTCATATCCCTGTCCCCTCTCCCATCTCATTTCCCTCTATGTAATCTGAAGTTCCTCCATTCTTCTCTTACCCACCCCCACATTATGCATCATCATCCACTTATCAGGGAAAATATTGGCCTTTGGTTTTTTGGGATTGTCTTATTTCACTTAGCATGATATTCTCCAATTCTATCCATTTACCTGCAAATGCCTTAATTTTATTCTTACTTATGGCTGAATAATATTCCATTGTGTGTACACAATCTACATATATATATATATAATCACAGTTTCTTTATCCATTCATCTATTGAAGGGCATCTAGGTTGGTTCCACAACCTAGCTATATTGAGGGTGATACACATTAAATGCATGCATAATACTTCATATAAGTGGTATTATTATTTATTTAACTATTTCCTTATGCTGAATATTTGGTTTTCTTCTCATTATTTGTTATTATTAATAATGTGTTATGATTATGATGGAATTAATTTAAACATATGGGGTTTTAACATATTTTGGATTATTTTCTTAGGTTAGATTCTCAGAAGAGATTTTCTGAGTCATAAGTATTTTTTAAAAATTAAAAAAAATTTTTAGATGTTGATATACCTTTATTTTATCCATTTATTTATACATGGTGCTGAGAACCAAACCCAGTGCTTCACACTTGCTAGGCAAGCTTTCTACCACTGAGCCTCAGCCTCAGCCTGAGTCAGGAGCATTTTAAGTCTCATAATAGATTACCCAACTGTTTTCCAATGGATGGTATCAATTTACACTTCTATCGTGTATTACCAATTTCATTCACCCCTTGCCAATCTTAATATTTATAAGCAGCAGGTGCCACAGAATTGAAGCTGCTTAGTGGGATTCCTGACATCTGGTACATAGTATGGTGTGCTCATCACTCCACTGCCATACTGTCTTCTGCTAGGGGATGGTCAGGTCTTAGGTCTTTGGAGCATTTATGGCTCTTCCCAAGTTCCCTAGGCTTTGGCCTATATATTTCTGTTTTGTTTTGTTTTTCTATTTTTGGGGTTTTTTTGGCCATGAATTATAGTTCTCTTGGCAGCATTTATGATTAACAGCTTGATTCTGTTCTCCCCACTCTTCCGTCGTCACCACTGATTGTAAGGATGACACCTGCTGATGCTGCCGCTGCTGCTGCTGCTGATGATGATGAATATGATGCTGCTACCACCTGTTGAATGCTAGTTCTGTGCTGGGAGTGATTCTCCCTACACCACATTTAACACTTCATTAAGCCTCACTGCAACCCACTAAGGGAAGTGTTATCATCCCCCATTCACAAATGACTATAGTTAATCAAAGCTTAGAGAAGCTCAGTAACTTCCTGAAGGACACTCAGCTACTACGTAGAGGAGCTGAGAACTGATTGGGGCCTGATCTTACCTCTCCTCCCAGGTTTCTAACCATCCTTTGTCACACCTCTGTGTCCCTACACTTGCCACCTCTAGGTTCCGTCAATGCTTTGGCCTTGGAGTCAACCCATTTCTGAGTTGGGGAAAATGAAGAAGCTCTAGTTTATCATCCACAGTCACTCTTACTGCTGAACCAGCTTTGTTCTTACGCTTGAGTCACCCTACATGAATTTCTGCCCAGTGATGTAACTGAGAAGACATCAGGGGGACCTGGACTGACAAGAACCTCTGTTAAACGGAACCTTTGCAAGCCCTGCAAGAAGGTATCCATGGTGGTAACATATTTAGGTGTTTCCTTTCCAAATGGCAAAATATGGTTAGACTTCCACTTCTGTCTCTTCTATTTCTTTTTAAAAAATTTTTGATTCATTGTACACAAATGGGGCATGACTTTTCATTTCTCTGGTTGTACATGAAGTAGAGTCACATCATTTGTGTAATCATACATGTACATAATGATGTTTGTCTCATTCCATTATCTTTCCTTCCCCCACCCCCACCTCTCCACTCATTTCCCTCTAAACAATCCAAAGTTCCTCCATTCTTCTCTTGCCCCCTGGCTCCCCGCTGTTATGTATCAGCATCCATCTATCAGAGAAAACATTTGGTCTTTGTTTTTTTGGGGATTGGCTTATTTCACTTAGCATGATGTTCTCCAACTCCATCCATTTACCTGCAAATGCCATAATTTTATTCTTCTTGATGGTGGCATATTATTTCTTTCTTTATTCATTCATCTACTGAAGGGCATCTAGGCTGGTTCCACAATCTAGCTATTGTGAATGGAGGTGCTAGGAACATTGATGTGGCTGTATCTCTGTAGTATGCTGATTTTAAGTCCTTTGGGTATAGACCAAGCAGTGGGATAGCTGGGTCAAATGGTGGTTCCATTCCAAGTGTTCTAAGGAATCTCCTTACTGCTTTCCAGAGTGGCTGCACTGATTTGCAATCCCTCCAGCACAGTATGAGTGTACCTTTTCCCCCACATCCTCTCCAATACCTACTGTTGCTTGTATTCTTAATATAGCCATTCTAATTGGGGTGAGATGAAATCTTAGTGTAGTTTTAATTTTCATTTCTCTTATTACTAGAGATGTTGAACATTTTTTCATATATCTGTTGATTGCTCGTAAATCTTCTGAGAAGTGTCTGCTCAGTTCCTTAGCCCATTTATTGATTGGGTTCTTTGCATTCTTGGTGTAAAGTTTTTTGAGTTCTTTATGAATTCTGGAGATTATTGCTCTATCTGAACTGCATGTGATAAAGATTTTCTCCCACTCTGTGGACTCTCTCTTCACATTGTTGATTGTTTCCTTTGCTGAGAAAAAGCTTTTTAGTTTGAATCTATCCCATTTATTGATTCCTGCTTTTATTTCTTGTGCTTTAGGATTCTTGTTAAGGAAGTCTAAGTCGACATGATGAAGATTTGGGTCTACTTTTTCTTGTATTTGGTGCAGGGTCTCTGGTGTAATTCCTCTGTCCTTGATCCATGTTGAGTTGAGTTTTGTACAGAGTGAGAGGGAGGGATCTAATTTCATTCTGCTGCATATGGATTTCCAGTTTTCCCAGCACCATTTGTTGAAGAGGCTATCTTTCTCCATTGTATGTTTTTGGCACATTTGTCTAGTATTACATGACTGTATTTATTTAGGTTTGTGTCGGTGTCTTCTATTCTCTACCTTTGATCTACCTATTTTTGTGCCAATACCATACTGGTTTTTTTGTTACTATTGCTCTGTAGTGTATAGTTGAAGGTCTGGCATTGTGATACCTCCTGCTTCACTCTTCCTGCTCAGGATTGCTTTGGCTATTCTGGGTCTCTTATTCTTCCAAATGAATTTCATGATTGCTTTCTCTATTTCTATGAGGTACAGCATTGAGATTTTAATAGGAATTGCATTAAATCAGTATAACACTTTTGGTAGTAGGACCATTTTGACAATATTAATTCTGCCTATTCAAGAACATGGGAGATCTTTCCATCTTCTAAGGTTTTCTTTAATTTCTTTCTTTAGTGTTTTGTAGTTTTCATTGTAAAGGTCTTTCACCTTTTGTGTTAGATTGAGTCCCAAGTATTTTTTTAAGGCTATTTTGAATGGTGTAGTTTTTCTAATTTCTTTCAGAGGATTCATCATTTATTTCTTATGGTCAAATCCCCACCTGGTCCTTAATTCCAATGACTATACTTTTTTCTAAGTTTCCTGTGACTGATTCCTAGTCTCAATAACTTCACAATAGCTTAGTTCCTCTAATATCTTTAATGGAATAATAAGATCTGGCAAGAAAGCAGAAAAGATCTGGAGGTCTACAGAATAGTGGATGGGGTTATAAGGCTCCATCCACACACATGTGGATATTCAGCTAGGACTCTGGACTTGATATTTTGTCAAATACCTGGGGGCTAGTCTGAAAGTTTGTTTGGGTAGTTCTTTAACACCTAGGGTTGAAGATAGCTTCTGAAATAAGGTAGAAATGTCAAAATTTTCTTGGCACAGAAGTCAACAGACTTAAGGATGTGAGAATGTTAGAACAGATTTACGACATATACACTTACAATGCACCACCTGACTATATTCCCTAGTAGAGTTCAGAGGATGCTCTTTTCATTTCAGTAATAAGAAATGTACTAGCAAGGGGTGTGCTCACATATTTTAAGTACAGTTTATATCATCTGTCCTATATAAGCTGAGGTTCAGAGTAAGGGACACTGCCTTGGAATTGAGTTCTTACCTATGAAATATGTTAATAGAATTGAGCAATAGCAGAGAATGTGTGGAAACAGCACTGTATATAATGGATACCATGGTACTCTGACCAAATCCTTTGTCAGAGGCACCCTCCTGCTGGGAATATATCTATTAACAATACATAGATGTACCTATCACTAGAAAATGCCCCAGTCCAAGATTATGCCCATTCCCAGAAAGCCTTTCATTAATAACTGGAAGCTGTAGACATAAAAAAGGCTGGACACATTGCCTTAATTTTGAACAATTCTGGGGACCCTCCTGGCCTTAGAGTTCTCTATTGCATCGGTTAAGTCCTCTGTGACAATTGTACTGTGAATTGGCTTTGTCTTCTGACCAGCTTTTCCCTCTTCAGTTCCCTCGGATGGAACTTCTGAAAGCATTCCCATTAAACCCTCTGCATGCAACTTTTCGTCTCAGAATATACTTCCAGGGAACCAAATCAAAGATAGTTGGAACAACAAGTGTCCAGGGAACCAGAATCTAAAATGAAACTTTGGATCTAGATCACTTACCAATTGATTGGCAATGAGCACGCCATCACTGACAGTAGGTGGACTATTGGTAGCTTCTAGCATGCTGTCACCATGCAGTTGTCAAAATTTCTCCAGAGGTGAACAGACATGGGAGCTGGTGAGAGGAGGTGAACTGTCTGGTGCAATATCTCTATTGCCTCACAGGTATGAGAGAAAGGATTCTATGAGGACATTGGAATTGTGTGCCTATTGTTAAGTGCCATCGATTATCTGAAGGAAGCTTCAGGTTCTTGTGATTAATGTCAATTCAAGGCAAAAAGTCCAAGTTGGAGAACTCCTTGGTAGCATGTAAAGGAACTTTAATGACTTGTACTCAAAGCACAAGCAGAATAGGGAACCTGAAAGCAAGCTTTAATCATAAAAGTAGTGGAGCTTCATGATAAGGTCAGTGTAGGATATTGCCAGTTGGGATGGGGCTCTATTTCGAATACATCGAAAACTTTAAACTCCCAAATTCTCTGAATATACTGGGTCTGCAGAAGTGGGTCATCCTCTTTGTCAGAATATATTGGAACCCCTTTATTGAAGAACATGCCAAAAACTAATCATGCAGTAGCCTTAAAAGACCATGCTCATCTCCCTCTTATCTCCCCACCCACCTCCCATCTCCCCTCCTATAACCAGACCAGTAGCAAAGATCAAAACCCAGCATAGCTCAACTGGGAATGTGCTAGGCTGGCTAAGGAGGAGATACTAAATATAGAATGGGTTATAGTCAGGGAATATGTTTGGACTGGTTCCTAAGGGTGGTAAATCAAGGAGGTAGAACACAAAATTCAGTAAGGCAGAGTTTATTGAAATGTCAGTAATATTTTGTGGTACAGGAGTTAATGGCCTGTTGAAGACCCCAGAGACAGTGCTAGAACTCCTGGAAGCTTGGAAAATGAGATGACCATACTGAGTGAAGAAGTACCAGAACAGCCATGGCAGGTGGGAGAGGAGAGATCAAAGGTGGAAATAAGTGAGCATGTGAAAATGAATAGGACGCTAGAAACTCCCACTAACCAATTATGTTCCACCTACTGTAAGAAGATAAGGGACACCAGCATCACTGAGATACTCAGTTATGGCTAGCCTCTTCCCCCGCTTAGGTCAGGAATGATGGTGGAGATGCTATCGCAGAACTGGGCTGTCTGACAGCAGTGAGGTAATAGGTAGCAGTACTTAAACACCAGAAGCACCAGGGGAGGTCCAGCCTGCAGAGAGCTCGGAGATGGTTAATTAGCAGGAGTTAGTGGCTCTGCTGTTACATAATGGGGCCAGGAAAAATATGATTGGTGCTCAGTATAACCTTTATCATGTCTCTTGGTGCTTCCCAGTATAACCTTTATCATGTCTCTTGGTGCTTCCATGCCCAATTTTAGTAATAAATCGACAAGTTACAGTAGTTTAGAGATGGGAGTCTGGATCAACTCATTGGACAAGCCACCTAGACTTGCTAATTGCAGAGTTGCAGAGGGGAACTGAACATGGGTGGAATAGGAGGAGAATGATGTGTACTACTTATGGTCTTCTAGTTACGTTTGAATGTTCACTCTGTGAGGAAAGAAAAGTGGCCTGACACATACATGGTGAGTGCACAGGGTCCTGGGCAGTGTTGAGTTGATTGGTTAGTGAGGGATTAGAGGGAACAGAGCTGGAAGACCAGTGATGAGGGAGTCTGTGGGAGTGACCCAAAGCATGTAGACATTTGGGAACATGTGAATGACATCGAGAGGCCACCTATGAGAGGAGGTTCTTAAACAGGGGAAAAGTCCCACTCATCCTGTGGATGTCTTCCCTTTTAGCTGTCATTATGCTGTCTTAGTGGGCTCACGGACATAGTGGCCATTGTAGGGGACATCAGGCTGTTCCTGATCCAACACTACAGGTCCCTCTCATTAAGCCAATCTATCTCCTACCACGGGGAGGTCAACCTACCAGCAACGGAGATGGATACTGAGCCCTCACCCTGCCACAATTCCCCAGGGAGACCCGCCAGCCACAGTGGTAAATGGGTCTTTCTGACCCTTTCTGCCTGCAAGGGCTGGAATTTATCCATGTTGAAATCGGCACGCACTTTGGATATGTGCGTTTGTCTCGCCTGCCAGCTCCACCATGTGACCCACCAGTGTTACTTCTCCCACAAATTGCCTCAAGCCAAGAGATAACATTTTATGACAAGAGTTGCAAGATAGACTCATGACCAAAGGATTACCGTGTGCTTCATCACCTAGAAATACAGAAGTAGTCTATTGGATTAAATGGCAGAACAGTCTGTTGAAAGTTCAGCTAAGGTGTTCACTGGTGGGGGTAACATCAAGCATAGTTGTGACAGCGTCCTCTGGGAAGTGGTGTATGCAGTGGACCAGTGGCTGATATATGGAACTTGATCTCTAGGAAGTAAGGGCAGAGGTTTGGACACCTCCTCTAACACACTCAATAGCCCACTTGTGGAATTCATGCTTCTTGTTACCATAATGTATAACATATAGGTATATAAATTCTATACATGTATGTGTATGTATAATTGATAAAATAGTAATGGTGGAGAACATACATTCAAGACCTTGGAGACTGCAAATATGCCTTTCATTTAAAGCAATGTGTTATATTTATGCCAATTTAATCATTAACATTAGTAAGAGGCCAATTATACTGTTCGAGAGTAAGATGTTTTACGAGAAAATGACAAAATGATACATGTAATCATTGCAATGCCAGTTTACCATCAGATAGGATGTGCAATAATCCCTTTAGCAAGCTTAAGCTTTTACATATTAATGGCAACATTGGAGAGTAGGAAGATGCCTTTTACAGCATCGCCGAGGTCCTTACAATACAGAAATGCCTCTGCTGCCTAGTCCAATTACTGGTGTGTGCTGGGGAGAATAACACTGTTTTGTAGGCTCTTCCCTCCCCAGTACTGGAGCCTGGGGTGTTTTTTATTTTTTACTTTTTAAAGCAATGCTGCATAGAGATTAATAATGAAGAGGAGAAATTTTTATTTAGATGTTTGGCAACATCTTTGTGACACTCGTGTGGATCTCCTGTAGAGTAGATTCACCCTGCAGAGAAACACTGCCAATGCTTTATTCTTGAACACACGATTAACCAGCTGTCAGAGACAATGGAACATTTCAAACTCCTAGTCCAGTGACCAAGTTACCATCTATAGGTCTCAGGGCTACAAAACCGTATTTTAAAATGACAGTTTTGAAATTGTTCAAGACACAATACATGTTTCCTCATTTGTAAGACCAAGAGTGTGGACTGGATGGGGACCTCAATGATCCCTTTCTGGATCACGACCCTTCATGGTGGAAAGGCAAATGGAGCAGCAAAGAAAAGCAACCTGGGGACTGAAGGAGATTAAAGAAAGTAAATCAAAGTCCAAAGGGAAACATCTTTCTAGTCAAAAATTAATTTGAAGAATGAGCTAGGGAGCCACCTGAAGATATTTGTTCCTGGATATCGGCTGAATGAAATGTCTGCCTTTTATTTTATGCTTGAAAATTATAGAGAAGACAACACAAATGTCAATCATTAGTGAAAAAGACAACTAAATGTGGAAAGTTATTCTGTAATGAAAGCGAGCAACGAACAACACAGATGAGTCTCAAATACAACATTGAGCATGGGAAGACACAAAAGAATACACAGCAGATGATCCTACGAAATGCAGTTCAAAAGCTAGGACAGTCGACTCTTTGGGCCATAAGTAGTGGGAATCTGGGGAGAAATAAGGCCACAGGCATCACAGAACTTGGGGTGGAGCTTACCTCTGGGAAGGGAGCAAAAAACTGTTAGGATTGAGGAAGTCCCACAATATTGCAAAAAGTAGTATTCTTGTTCTCTTTCCTAACCTGGATGGTAGTTACATGGTGTTTACTTTATAAGTGTGAAATAGCACCAATAAATATTTTTTTCCAGCCTCAGTTTGTTCTCAGAACAATGAGCACAGCATGGGATTTGGGGGACTTCAGTTTTGGAGACAAGGGCAGGGTTGCTGGTCTGTCTTCTTGGCCTGGGAATATTTGGGACCCCCCAGCCGGGCCATCCAGATCCCTCTTCTGGAATTGCCAGCTCTCTCCTCTCTCCTCAGTGGACAGGAGAGTGGGTGGGAGGGCAGCTTCATCCAGTGGAAGCCATCATCTCCTCTCTGTGGGACACCCAGCCCCTCTCCTGGGCAGGATCCCTGGGGCCATACAGGCGTGTCTAGATCTCCATGTCCACAGGGCGAACATTGCCCGTTTTGTGCTCTCTGTCCCACAGCTCTGTGTCTTTGGCTGGGTCCACTTTTTGAAGCAGGTGGTCCACTGGCTCAACTGTGCTTTGGTTGAACATGTCCGTCTCGTGCCATAGCCGTGTGTATTGGCACAGATGTTGCCGGATCATCTTCACTGTCTCCACTTCCGACCTTGCCACCTCCAAAGTGGTGGTCACCATCTCTTCAAATCACTTGGACTTGGGGTGGTTGTAGAGGTCCACACAGCGCATGAGGTCATCGCCAGCCTGTGTGGACTTCCTCCGTGCCTTCCTGATGTCCCCCTTCGTCTTGTTGCTCAGCTTGATCTCCAGCTGCTGCATCTTCATCTCAGGTCTCTCTGCCACTCTGAGAGCTTTCTGGGCCTTCTTGACCAACGCACAGCAGCTGGCAAGTTGCTTTCAGAGGTCAAAGATAGGGTGGTCATCCCTTTCATGTCTTTCTTAAAGTTCTCACGAAGTTCATTAGGGGCTTCTCTACCTCGATGTGAAGCTTGGCAGAGAACTTGAGATGAACTTCTGCTTCATCTGCCGGGGGCTCTTCTTCACCTGAGCCCACGCTTCTCCCAGGGAGCTTCCTCCTGTGCAGCCAAGGAGTTCTGAGAGAGCTTAGCCAAGTTCTTTGCATATTCTTCAGTCTTTATCCTCTCAGACATTTCTTTCTGCATTTGTTTGCTTTTCAGTTGCTTTTGGAGCAGCAGTTTGAACCCCACCATGGTGCCATTGCCTTAGGGGTCTTTCTTATCAGCCCAGAAGTAGTCACAGTAGCTCCACTCCCCTGGCTTCAGCAGCTGCTGTTCAGCCTTGTGTCTGGGTGAGGGAATGTCACGCAATTCATCTTCTTCTCTATGTGGTCACCTTTATTTTCAAGATTATATATTTTGTCTTCATTGCCTGAGGTTCTGTCTTCCAGTGGTCTCCTCTGTTGGTGCTACTTTCCATTGAATTTTTATTTTGGTTTATTGATTCCTTCATTTCAGAGATTTCTTCTAGATGTCTTCTCAGGATCCTCATCTTTATGTAAGTGATCTTCCACCTCCTGAAGCAGCTCTGATTTCTCTTTATATCCTCCTTAAAGTCGTGAAGCAGTTTTACTAAGTAAACTCTGAACACCTCTGACATTTCTTCTACTGTGTTGTCAAAGGAGTCTATAATTGGAGCATCCTGGTTTGTTCAGAGCCCTTTATTCCTTTTTTTTTTTTTTCATTTTGCTTGTGTGCCTTCCCAGCTAACTGTGGGGATCTGAGGCAGTACAGTTTCTATCCTGTAGACTTATAGTGTCCCTGAGGGTCTCCAGAACCTCACACATCTGGGTTTCAGTTTCCGTAGGCTCCGCCATGCTGCAGTCCCAAGAAGGCTCCTGGATCGCAGATGGTGCATAAACTCCAGTAGAGAGTGAAGGATATGGAAATAGGCCCCCAGCACCAATATATTTTATGCTCTTTTCTACAAGTACATTGTTTTGTGATTTAAAAATACAGAGAAGTTCAGAGAAAAGAATACTTTAAAAAAGTATATGCATTTTCTAGAATAATCTAATTTTAATATGTTGTCCTTTTAAACATAAATCAGTTGGTACCCTACAGATGACGTGACATGAATTCTTCTCTATGTATGCTCAGTCCCACTTCCTTCCTGCTCATGTGAAGCAGCTATGACATGAACTTCTGAACTCTTCTTGTCTTTATTTTTTTAATTTTACTACACCTGTGTATCCATGAAAAGTATTTCCTTGCATATGGAACTTGATATATATTATTCTGTCATATACTCCATGTATTCCTCATTTGTGAAAACTGTCTGCGTTGAACCTATAAAAGGGGCTCTGCTTCTCCATGCCTCAGTTTCCTCATCAGCAAACATGAAACGATGCTGTCTACCATATTGGGCTATCCGGAGGTTGCAAGGAGTAAATATTTATAAAGAATCTGGCACCCAGTAGAGGATAAATATGCTTACGTAACCTAGTTTGCAAATTTTACCTGCTGTGTAGAATGCCATCAAATGAGTATTTCTTCATCTATTTCTCCACCAATGTACATTTAGGGGTTTCCAGTATTTGAAATAATAAGCAAGATTGAAATAAATAACTGTATCTTCCTACCTTTTAAAAACATCTGTTGGGACTTTCCCCCAATCTGCAGGGGCCAGCATGTTTTCTGACTCTAGCTTTGATGAGTGGCAGGAAGCCCCAGGGTACAACCATCTCAAGTGCCCTGTGAAGGCTGAAAGTGAGCAAGGCCTCACATCTTTAGGAGTTCCAGGGCAGTTGTGAAAGCCTCCAGCTTTTAAAGATGAAGCTTGAAGGGATGTGAGGGAGAAGCAGAATCATCAATGCACACTGGACACTTAGTATTAAATATTTTATCTACTTTATTGCATATGACAAATTTTATTATCTTCAGTCTTCAGATGAGGAAACTGAGGCTTGAAAAAAATTAAAGAACATGGTCAAGAGCACTTGGGCTAAAAGAGGAGGAGCAAGAACTCCGGATGTTACCAAGGAAGCCTTGCTACCATAATGCATAGAAGTCAATATTATGGCACCAGTTTTTGCAAAAAGTAAACTCTATTGCAGGTCAACTAAAAAGGAGACAGGAACTGTACTCATACCTGTCTCCTGATGGGCTTGTAGTGAAGGAATTTATGGGCCCCAGGTAAGGGTATCTACAGGGCTGAGTTGTAGCCAGGGGCCTTGGAATGGTCCAAGTGGTAGGTGGGACCAGGTGGAACTTGTAATTGGGGAGTTTCTGGTGTCATGGTTATTGTGGCCCATCCTGCAACTACTGATAGCCACCCTCACTTCTAACCCAGGTCCATGAGGTTCTGGTTCCTCAGGTCCCACTCCTTGGAGACTTCAGGTTCTGCTCGGTTCTCAAGGTCATTTTCTGTGCCTGTGTCTTAAAAAGCAGTTTGCATGGTTTTTTGGAACATGAAGTTGCTGTTGTGTAGTTCTGTTTCAAAAACACCAAAAAAATCCAATGATTAAAGGTCAAGAAAAATGGGTCAACAGTTTATCTCAGAGGTAAAACTTATGTCAATTAGCCTGATTTAGCCATTCTACAACATGCATGTTTCAAAACATCATGATGCACTCCAGATACATATATATTTATATATACACACATATATGTATATATATATAATTTATATATATATGTATATATATATAATTTTCATTCATCAGTTAAACATAAAAATAATGATAATAATGATTTAACATTCTCCCCTCCTCCCAAAAATAGAGAGAATACAAATGTATATATCCTGGGCCCAGGTCAGGCTGTAGACAGAGGTGACAACAACAATGGTTAATGCAATTTCCACACTAAAAACCTGTATCTCCATGGACCGTGTTTGGTGGCACATAAAATAAACCTCTAGGAATATTGACTTAAGCCCACTCCCTCTGCACCTCCAAAATCACATGAAGATAGTTGACCTCAGAAAGGAGATTTAAAAAAAAAAAAAAAGATAGTTGGATCAACTTCACAGGCTTGTATCTTGTGGAAATCCTGGTCACACTTAGGCTGAGGCCCCGCAGAATTTGTCCCTCCAGATGACCATCGGCCTTCATCAGCATCTTAACCTAACTCCGCCCTTCGCAAAGGCCCAAATGATGCTGGAGTTTTGGAAGGGGGTGAGGAGGGGGCCGAGCTGGGGTGGGGGAACAGAAAGGGATATGCTACAGAGATGATTAGTGAAAGTTGACAGCTGCCAAACACACTGTGTCCCTGGCAACACCTGTTGAGTGTGCCGCGGTGGCAGAGAGAGTCAGATGAAGAAAGACAGCTGTATACATGCCAACAGCAGCAGGGTGCTGTGCTGGGCTCGTGCTCTGCCAGCAGAAGATGTGCCAAGCTGGCTGGCCTGGATTCAGATGGCTGGGTGTCCACTCGGTTTGCCAGCGAATAAACCCAGGGAATACATTTGCATTAACACCGCTCAGCCACCTCCCCTGCTCCTGCCTCCCATCCCTCCCGTGCTGCACGGAACATCGGTCCTCGTCCCAGAATGTCATCTTCAGGCTGCTTTTCAGGACCTGTATTTCAGTGAAACATGAGGTAAGCCAGATGCTGTCCTGAATTGCCTTGAAGGAAGCCAGCACCAGCAGTCGAGAGCAAGACAAAAAACTCCATCTTAGGTTTTGGCAGTTGACTAGAAAATATGCTAGGTAATTTTAATTGTGTGTGTGTGTGTGTGTGTGTGTGTGTGTGTGTAAAGAAAGAATAGATGGGGTTTTATATTTTATCTCATGCAAACATTATTCTCACCCAGACCCTTCTTTTATTTGAGTAACTTGAAATTTAGGTGATTCTCAGCTAAGCCAGGAGAGTTTCGCAATGGCAGTGGATATTAGAGGGAAAGTTGGTCCTGCCTGCAAAATTGCTTCCTAAGATGGAGAAGTGTCAGATATGTCTAATTTCTTCTTATCTTTTCTCTAGGCTCCAGGGAGGCCCTTGAGGAATAAGAAGTCTCAGATCTGGATGAGGGAGTTTTTCTCTGCACAGACCAATATTTGTGATTTAGAAAAGAAATCTATATATATATTATAGCATATATCATTTCAGCCAGCATGAAGTAGAGGTGGTGAGAGAGATAAAGCCTTAAGGAAGAGAGATGCTTTTTGGATTACTGGTTTTGATAGCCTTCTCCCAGAGGTCTTCATGAGCAACTAGGCCTCAAATAATAGAAATTATCCCACGCTTCTTTCTGACCTTTCAACATTGTCCACCCCCAAACCCCCAAACAAAAAACTGTATCTCTTGGAAAAGGTTTTTATTTCATTTCAGTGTTGTCTTTGTAAAGGAAGATACTCTTACTCTGGATTCTTTTTTCTCTGAACAATTGTGAACTCTTTTTTTTTTTAAAGTAACTTTCAGTTGAAATATGTAATTCAGTAATTCACTGTTAAACAACATGTTTTGAGTAAAAAAATTATTTTAGAAATTTATCTTACAAATATTCGCTACAATATGTTTTTTCCGAGTCACTACTGCAAAATACTGAAAAAAACTATAGGCCCATTCAGTTAGATTCAGGGCATATGCACTGACAATACAGTCATAAGATTACTATGCAATTGCCAGTGCAGTGACACACACCCTGTAACCCAGCAACCCAAGAGACTGAGGCAGGAGGATCACAAATTCAAAGCTTGGGCAATTTAGCAGGACCCTGTTGGTGGAGCAACCCTGGGTCAAATCCCCAGTACCAAAAAAAAAAAAAAAAAAAAAGAAAAGAAAGAAAAAATAGGAAAAAAAAAATGAAGAATGCTATGCAATTATTAAGAAGAGTGAGTTGTCACCATGCACATGGACATGGGCTATATTAAAGGATATATTAAAGGAAAAAGATAAGGTGTAGAATAGTATGCTATCTTTTGTGTAAAAAAATAATAAATATACATATTTATAACATTTATGCTTATCTTCTAAAAATGTTATTAACATGTTTATCTTTACATAGTACACAAAAACAAAAACTGTACCTAATTGGGTCCTATATAGGTTATACGCTTATCTTTACGTAGACTCTCTGGAAGAATGGACAAGAGGCACTTGCCAGTCATTAACTCTGGGAACAAAAGGTAGTTGATTGGAGGTGGGGGATCAGTATTTTCCTGTGACTCTTTTTTTGCCTGTTTGAATTTTTTATTACCATATACATATGTCACATTTTCAGAAGAATAAAAAATAGCAGGTAATAAATTTATTTCTTAACTCTCAACGAAATACTAGAAATCTCATCTCTAAGTTCTTTTTGTTTTAAACTATGGATGTGATGTCACATGCAGCTAATTTGACTATTACCACAGATTAGTAACTTGGTTAGTTGATTTTGACTGACTAGTGACTAATTAGAAAATATGAGTCAATGTAGTGAGAATATCCCTTTTGAGTATAAATAAGATGTACTCCATGTTTGACATATAAATATGTCAAAATATACTCTACTGTCACGTATAACTACAAAGAAAAATATTTTAAAAATGAAATTCTTTTCTTCCTCAGCAGCATAAATCAGCTTGGATAAATTGTTGCTCATGGTGATTGAAGTAAGATTGCTTTTAAGGACTTAATGGCCACAATTCTACAACAGTATTTGAGTTCCCATGCCCTTTTTCTAAATTTTGAAAGCATTCTGATGTTTTCAGGTTGCAGTGATTCATCTATCTATCTACATGTAGATAGATAGATAGAGACATATATAAATAGATATAGATATATATCTATACAATATAGATATATATCTGCAGATAGATATAGATAGATATAGATAGACATAGATAGATATAGATATATCTATACATATCTACTACATATATAGATACACACACACATTCAAGCGGCTCTGTTTATTATAAATAATGGTAGGAACTGGTGAGATTTATCATGAACTCATGAACATCCTTGACATTTTCGTATATTGCTTCCCATCAAACCACTTTCTCTCCTCTCTCTCTCTCTTTCTCTCTCTCTCTCTCTTCCTCTTCCATAGAGAATAATCAAACAAATGCATTGAGAAAGGAGGACTTTTTGGCTATAGAATTAAAAAGATATCAATATTCTGATACTGACCTTGAATCAAAGAAGGTGGACCTTTAAATCACAGATGATCTTGTTCTTTGTGGATGACTTGGAGGCAGAAAATCTGAGTTTCTATCATACCAGCTTCCTGTGAGTCTCAGCTCTCACACAGTTGAATGCAACTTCTGGCACTGATGAGCTGACCAAGCTAGCTGAAGGCTAATGAAAGAGCACTTGAAGCTATAATGCTCTAGGGGTTATTTATTGATCACTACATGCATTTTATGTAGAAAATAAAGTGGATTTTGTTTTGGAGTTTTGCTGCTGAATCTGATATCTACACATATTTAGAATGAAAGACTTCAGAGTTTTCTAGATAATTGGTGTGTTTGCAATTGACCATGATCTTCCACTAAGAGGCCTGTTACTGTGGCAGCATCTAATTGGAGAGAGCCAGAAAATGAAACACAATGCACATGTGTAAAAGAGACAACATTTTGGCACGGGACTGAGTTCATTGTGGTGGGTTTCTGTGTGAATGGAGCAGGATCCTGTAAAGCACAAATGAGATGATTATTTTACACTTGCAGCATCTAAAATTCATGCAAAGAGTTTTGATAGAGACAAATTGACTCAGATATAAGTGGAGACCTTGGATCACATTTCTTGTTTCTCAGAAATAAAAGATTAAGATTTATGACCCATTAAATACTACCCTTTGATTTCATTTGTTTTGCATCTTATTTGATAAATCAACTTCTAATTCCTCTTTTTTGATATACAGTATTTTTTTCTGCAATTTTGACCTTAAATGCAGGGGTTTTAAGTTACAAGTCTTTTAAGACCCCATCTTTCAGGATAATGGTCTTAAAAATATGTTCTTAAAGTGCCATAATACTTTGTTCATAGAAATAGCATGTGTTTAAAAAGCAACAGTAGAGCTGAAGTGAGGGTGTGTGCATGTGTTTGTGTTTGTGTGTGTGTTGAATGGGTGTGGAGTCCAGCTTACTGGGCTTACTCTCCTCAGCTCATTTGTGAAACTTTCCATTAACGTCAGTGAAATCAGCTGAGTATTCAGCTGAGTATTCTCATCATGTGTAATTCCTATGCTAAGGTTGAACTACAACAAGAAGTTAGTCCTCCGTATCTTGCATAGCTAAGGGAGTGGGAAGCTCAGTAGAAAAATCAGGAGACAGAAATGTGTCCTGTGGAATTTTCTTTATAACTATCTAGTCATTATGAGTCACGCCAGAATTACAGAGTTTGGGATTTGAAGACATTTATCATAGAAAATATAATAGGAGAACCAGAAATGGCTGGGTTGAAAGACATGTTTACAGCCAAAAACAAACAAACAAACAAAAAATGGGTTGTTAAAGTAGTTAATTTCTGAACTTCCATGTAAAAGGCGACGTGAAAGTCACTCTATATTGAAAAGCACTTTGATATGTTCGGTTTCTTCTTAGCTAAAATAATCTATTTTATCTAGTATTTTTATGTGTTAGTCAGTTTTCCTTCACTAACAAAATACCTGAGAAAATCAACTTTTATAAGGAGGAAAGATTTACTTTGGCTCACAGTTCCTGAAGTTTCAGTTCCTGGTCACTTGGCCCCATTGTGTTTGGGCCTGTGACAAGGCAGTATGTCATAGTGGAAGCATGTGGAAGAGGAGATGTGTTCGCCTATGACTTCCAGGAAGCGCAGAAAAAGAAAGGGGTGGGGTCCCAATACCCCCTTCAAGAGCCCGCCCCAGGGACCTAACATTCTTCCACCAGGCCCCACCTCCTAAAGGTTCTGCCACTCCCCAACAGAATCATCAGCTGGGGACCAAGCTGCCAACGCATGTTCCTTTGTGTCAGGTGGAGGAGGGGGATTTAAGATCTAAACTATAACATTTTAATTTTATGTTTGGCTTTTATGTGTGTCATTCCATAGTGACATTTCCCTTATTGGTCATAAGTCATCCAACTTCTAAATTTGGCACAATATAACAGCATTAATAGCCTTTTATCCTAAAATGTACACTAAACGAAGATTTTTTTAATGTCCATGTTCCTCTGCTCAAAAAAAGTTAAAATGTACACAGAGTGAAAGGCAATTTACATATGGCATTGTTAGTGCCCAATATCTAGGAAAAAATTATTTCACAAAGAGGAACCAAGAACTTAAGTCTTTCCTCCTTATTAAAGGAAAAGAAGAGTTCACTTTGGAACTCTGCTAATAAAAAAACAAGTATGTCTCTTGCATATTTAACATGAAAAAAAAAGATCAAGTATCACCCTTGACTTAACTTAGACTAGATGTTAGGGATTATCTTTCATAAGTTTTTCATCCTGGGAGGGTTTCATATAAAGCTTGCTCAAAAATCTTCACTTTCTAGTTATATCTTCATTTGAATCATACTATTCTTTGCATATCCTTAAAAATTTGCATTTCATTATATTTTACATCTTATCAGTTTTGCTTTGGTTAGTGTGTTGCCTCAAAAATATGAGGTGTCTAACATTTGCTTGTCATATCTGTATAGGTAGACCACAAATTTTATGAGGGCAGGGACTTCTTCAGCATCCTCAGAGTTCAAGGTCCAGTCTTCTGCACCAGATCATTCATGCAGGAAATGTGCGTTTATTGCCACTTGGCACATTCTCACTTCTTTTAAACATTCACACATTCTACAATTTACTTAGTTGGTTTATACTGAAGAAAAACAAACTGATTTGCTAGTCTGAGTAAGCAACATGGACTAGAATGGTAAATTTTGCTGCTCAAAAATAGCAAAGTGTACATTGAAACAAAACAAAAGTGGTTTTTGCATCAGCCACTATCTGCTGTCCTTAATAGAAATCATCACCATCTGCTTAAAACTGCATTCATTATGAAGAAACAACATTTCTAAGTAGATTCCAAATACCCATGACAGTAGAAAAAGTGTTTACTAGCCTTGTCTCATAGAGAAATTGACTGGCCTGCTATATTTTATGCATTTATAAAATGCATTCTTTTCATTGAATTTGAGTAAATCCGGAGGTTTTAAAGTGGGTTAAATGTGGATTTATAATAGGCATTATCTATATTGTTATTTTCATTTTAGTTTCACATTTGATATTATTACTTTTGGCTATAATATATAAAGGAAGTTGTCCTTGGGTTTAAAACCAAGAGACATTCTGCCTTCCACTATTGAAGATTGCCAGATTTATGACTCCCGCTAGTTTTACTTAGCCTCCCTCCCAGCAGCATTTATCAATAAGACTGTAAAATGCACAGGGCCTGGTTTTAGATCCCTTACTTCCCAGCTATGTGACCACGTGACCTTGGGCAAGTTTCTTGACTTCTCTAATCCTCAATTTCCTCATCTATAAAATGAAGATAATAGAGATCATGAGGATTAAGTAAGATAATGAATGTTAAATATTTAGTACAGTTCCAGGTCCACATTAAGTACTCAATAAATGTTAGCTGTTCTGATTAGCAGATGCTCCTGTAAGCCATAATTTGATTCCCAGAAAGGACAGCTCTGCTCTCTGACTCTGGCCCACTTTACACATGGATACAGGTCACACAAGGTGTGCCTCGTAGTGATGTTGGCTATATTTGGCCAAGCTCCTGATTCTTTCCACCTTGATCTAGTGGGAGGACCCACAGAATTCTGCAAGTGAGTATGAGCTAATTTAAAGGTAGAATCTTTGGAAGTACTTGCCAAAAGCAAATCTTACAGAGGATTATGTTTGAATATTGAACTCATGGTAATGAGTTCATTACATGGTAACTCATGTAATGCTTGAGTTTCAAGCCATGGGAATTTCTTAGAAACCAGAGCATTGTACACCAAGGGACTGTGATGCGTACTTCTCTTAGGTGGTATCTGAAGTAGACTTTTTCATTCTGAATCATATTCTCTAATCATATTCTCTACTAAGATCTCATGATAATTTCAATTTGTCCCATAACTTCTTGCTCATTTCCCGGTCTTGGAGAGGTTTCCCTTTGAATAGGAGACATGTCTAGTGTTTTCCCAGAACATTTGATGATGCTGATGCTATGTGCTACAATTTGGATTTGGAATATCCTGTAAAGTCCACATCTTAAAGGCTCAGTTCTCAACTTGACACTCTGGGGAGGTGGTCAAACCCTTGGGAGGTGGATCCTAGTGGGAAGTCTTGGGTCATTGTGAATGTACGCTCAAAGGGGATTATTGGATGTGTTTTCTTTCTCTCTTTTCACACTGAACATGAGGTGACTAGCCTCCTCTGCCACTGGCTCCCACCATGATACACCATGCCACCAGAGGCCCAAAGGCAATGGTGCCAAGCCACCATGGGCTAAACCTTTGCAACTGTGATCCAAAATGAACCTTTCCTTCTTATAACTTGATTATCTCAGGTATTTCACCCTCATGGCAGAAAGCTCATTAACACACCATGTGGCCTGACGCCCTTACAGATATCCATTCAAGTCAACAGAGTTGAGGAACACTTAACATCATTTGCTGAAAATCCAGATCGTGGAGATGGCGATCATGTGGTCCATCTGTCAGCATGCAGACCGACTACTAAGAAATGAAAAATGTCATGGGATTTGGAGTAGTGAAGAGAAGCAACCTCAAAACAAATCTAGTGCTTCTTGATCTTTTGGTCCTCTTGAGCTGTTGTTCCTATCTAGTCATAAATTCAATACTAAATTTCAAATATTAGAAGTCTTCCCTTGCTTTCCAAGTTTAGTCTATTTTAAGGCTAAAATCATATGCAGCTTAAAGTACAAAAAAAGAAAAAAATAAAAACATCACTACCTAGAAATAACACTATGGACATAGCGGAATATTTGCTATAAATATTTTTAAATAGGAAAAACTCATTCCTTTTATAAGAGACGAAATACATACTTGGGAAAGAACCAGACTTTGAAGAATAATGCTGAATATTTGAAAATTGCTCCAAATTCCATCACCTAGAAAAACAATGTTAAGATTATATTAGATGAACATTTTTGGATCTCTTCCTTTGTGTACACATGTGTGCATATTTTAGCTCACATTTTCCTTTTTCAGAACAGAAAGGTGTGGAGTATTAAATTCCTTACAGAACACTAGGCGAAATCTTCCTTAGTGACACATGAAGAATGAAAGTGAATATAAAATTCTGACAAGAGATTTGGAGAGCCTTCTCAGAGGAGGTGGTATTTGGGTAGAATCTTGAAGGCCGAAATTTTTTTAGCAAAGATGGAGAGGACAGTAAATCACCATCATTGCCAGTGAAAGTTGATGCATGTATCCATAGCTCAAAAGACGAAGAGAAAATTATGTGACAGAGTCCCACTAAATGGCCCAGGCTGGCCTTGAACTTGTGATCCTCCTACCTCAGTCTCCTGAATAACTGTGACTATAGGCATGTGTCACCACCCCTGGCTATAAGCCTTTTGTATGAGATAATCTCCATTCTTTTTCTGTACGGGGACATATATAACACATACTTTATAAAATGAAGAACACAAAAATAGTGCTCTGTAATATGTTTTTCATCTGGTATTATGAAAATGCATCCATATTTGTAGACCATCCCCTATTTTGAATATTCAACTTGTTTCTTCTAATATTTTCAATAGTTATGAAAAAGCCAAAAGGGTCATTTTTTGTGTGTTTGAGTTTTTTATTATTATTATTTATTTAGCATAGCAAAGTAGGGATTTCTAAGTCTCCTTTTTCACGTATATTGCCAGATTGCCCTCTACAAAGATTTTACCTGTTTCCAAGGTCATCAGCTAAGACAAAATTCATTATTTGCATGTCACCACCACCAGGTGTAGTTTGATCAGGAAAACCAGAATCTTACTTGCTTTTCTCTTTTCTTCCTCTCCTCCACTTTTCCACTAAAACAAACAACCCCTAGCACTCCTCCCCACACAAAATGATTTCTTTACCTGTATTCTCCCTAAAGGTGACCATTATCATCTTTTGGTTTCTTTAGTTCAGGACTATTACCCAGACTAGCTCCTTATTATGATGTTCAACGTAGATACAGGTTTAAAAGCATTATCCGGGTGACTCAGGAGGCTGAGGCAAGGATCGCAAACTCCAGGCCAGACAGGGCAACTTAGCAACACCCTGTCTCAAAACTAAAAATTAAAAGGGCTGGGAATGTGGCTCAGCAGCAGAGTGCCTTGGGTTCAGTCCCCAGTACCAGTGAGTTGGGGGTGTTTTATTCAGCTTTTTTGTTGCTCTGCCTAAAAGACCTGACAAGAACAATTTTAAAGGAGGAAAAACTTATTTGGGGGCTCATGGTTTCAGAGATCTCAGTTCATACATGGCTGACTCCATTCCTTGGGGCTTGAGGTGAAAACAGAATGTCATGGCAGAGGAAAGAAGTTCAGGACATGATCACCAAGAGGTAGAGAGAGCTAAACTCAGTTCACAAAATATATACCCCAAAGGCATGCCCCCAGGGACCCACCTCCTCCAGCCACACGCTACCTGCCTTCAGTGACAACTCAGTAAGTCCCATCAGGTGATTAATTCACTGATTAGGTTAAGGCTCTCATAACGCAATCATTTCTCCTCTGAACCTTCTTGTATTGTCTAACACTTGAACTTTTGGGGGACACCTCAGGTCTAAACCATTACAGGGAGAGAGCTGCAGTTATTTTTCAAGTGTCTTGAAATATTATTTCTGAAGCTGAAGCTGAGTCAGACGGCTCATTCCATGTGCATGTGTATTATCTGTTTCATTTGTAATGGGAAGCAGAAGGCAGTGTCTCAGCCTTGAACTCCCAGGCCATGGAGGACAGCCCCTGGCAATCTGTATGTGGCTCTGTGCTACCAGTTATCAGAGCTTTTTGATTGCTACCTTTGGATACATGGAGTCTCTCTTCAAACAACCGTAGAGCTCATTGCTATTATTAATCTGTCTCTGTTGCCAGATTCATAGCTTCAGAGTAAGAAAATATTATCTGAGCAAATATTTAAGCAGAATTCTCTACACCGTTCTGCTTCATTAAACCACTGCTTTCTGGGCTGGGGGTATAACTCAGCAGTAGAGCATTTGCCTCGTATGTGGGAGGCCTCGGGTTTCATCCCCAGCACCCCCAGCACTGGAAAAAAATTTTAAAAGAACAGTTTTCTTTCCATTTGTTCTGGAGTAAAGTGACATATCCCAAATAAACACTCTTTGGTTTTCCCAGCATTTTTATCCACAGTAGAAAGACAAGGGCTTCCCAGGAAGAAGGGCTTGATGAGGAGCCCCATCTGTAATCCGTGCTCCTCTCCCAGAATTTGGTCTGTGGCAGGAAAGCACTGTGGCTCAAATGTAATAGAACACAGTGGTGTGTGTCCACATCTGAGTCAAGAAACTAAATAAGAGTGACATGATTCCAGCTACTGCCAAAGCATGTAGTTTGGATTGGTCACTCAAAGTTCAACTTCCACCTTGTGCACTTCACTGCAGATGTAGTTGAGCATTTGACTGGATTAGAAAGCATCAGAACACAGTCCATCTTACAGTATTCTATGGTAATAGGGAGGCAGGACACCTATCCTTACACATCCTAACACACCATATGGTTTTTCTTTCCTTCTTCTGTTTCAGTGACCTCCTATTTACTCTTTGGTTGAATATGCATGATATATAGAACATGGGGTGCAACGAATCTGTAACAAGTACAACAAAAAAAAGTTGGATATTGAACTTATTGATATGTAGAAGTTATGTTGGTACCACAAACTGGTACAAATGATCACACATACAGCAAAAAGCCCTGTTGTTATGGGGCGCAACTTAAGAACAGACCGATCACCACTGAGAAGTCCAAATCTGAGAGTCTTTATTAAGTCAGCCGGCTGACTGTCTCACACAATGCCCCCAAAAATGGCTATTGGGAGAACAGCCCCAACCATAGGGTTGTAGGGGTTCTTGTACCAAAAATTACATCAATCATAAGTGTCTGTTGCTTTGATTTGAAATTACAAACTAACATCATGAGATCATCAGCAGAGGGAGAAGTGGGTCAAAACGACCCTTACCTAGGTACAAACTAAAGAATGGTTACTAACATCCACACAATCACTGTTCACATGGTACATTGGTTAAGAGCAATAGAGATCAAAAGAGAGCAATTTTTCACTACAAAAGAATTGTCATTTTGTATTGCTAAACATGTCACACTAAGTAACTTATGATGGGTACAGAGGCGGGGTGTTCCCATGGGAGAAACTTATTTCCTACTTAACATGCAGTCTCAGAGCAAAATGCAGACTGTTTAGTCATTTCCCTTAGAGTCTGTCCTATAACATTCTCATGGAGCCAGATCTGTCAGCCCATCACACTATAAAGAAGTTTTCCTAAAGTATTTAATCATAATACTTTTGGGAGTGTTGGAGAATCTCTTTTCCTGGTAAGTTTCACACTGACACAGTTGATTTTAGGAAATTTTCATCTTTTTCTTCTTAAAAGCAATTGTTGGAGGAACAGTATTTTTTCATTAGTTTTGTTCAGGTCAATAACCACGGGTTGGAGTTATTGTTGATAATATCCTTATGAGTAGAAGAAAAATCAACCAACTTCTGGAGGGTTCTTTCAACTCCTATTTGGTTCATCTTGGGTGAAGGAAATCTAGAGCCAATGAACCAGATTCTTTTTCTCTTAAGAATGTTCCCCATTATGTTTTTAGATCAATGTCCACTGATACAAATGATGTTGCTAGCTCCTACTCTGAAACTTTATTGTAAAACTTTGTAGAATGAAGGCCATGAAGTGCTATTCTCTGTTTCCAGAAAACCTACACTACCAAGATCTTCAGGCAGATGCATCAGTTCTGTGATTTAATAACTCCAATTAAAGTTGTGGCATGTTTGTGTAGATTGCCTGAGAGCCTGTTGGAGCTGGGTTCCATGGATTTTTTTCAACACACATATTAAAGGAAAGCTACAATTTATTATTTTGAATTACAAAATTGTGTTTGGAATTACAGATAAAAATATCATACTTTTATCTTATATTTAAAAATAGACATTTTATTATATTAAGAAAAAACATCTAGCTCTATCTTGTTATTTCTTTATCACAAAGAAGAAAGAAGTGAAATCCGTATTTAAAAGGCTATGGAACATTGTGCATTTAAAGTACTCAGCAAGTTATTCCCTAAAGCACTCCATATGATATGTAAATCTTTTGATCTTTCACAAAATGCATGAATTCTATAAAGAATAATGAGTACAAGCTTGGAAAATACAATATTGACTGTCAATGCAGTGCACTTAGCCACAATTATTATTTGCATGGCTTTTGCAACATAACTGGAGGGGAGACGTCTGTGAATACGTTAAGAACATGCCAGTCTCTGCTAAAGAAGATTTAATTTTATGTGAAAGACTTTTCTTTTGCCCTTTCCCCTTCCACTAGTTATTCTTTTTTTTTCCCCAAACCCCATTTTTTCAAGATAGGAAAAAAAAATCTTTAGGAAAGGGGAGAATTGACTTGAGTTTCAAAAGAGATGTCCCGCTACCCCGTTGTTATTAATTACCATATGATGGATAAAATAACTTGGCTTTGGGAAGTATTACCCTATGATACCCTGCAGAAAGAATATTTAAAACATGATAAGCTGTTCTTTCTAGAAATCTTTATTTAAAACTTAGTGTAGCAATCTGAATGAAATGCTCTCTTCAAGTTTAGTTTGAGAATAATTTAATTGACGTTCCTGAAAGTTTCAGAAATTGCAAATTCAGTTCAAACTTAATAGCATTTATTTGAAATAAACAAATGACAATCTTTTTAATGTATCAGTTAACATTTTGATAGTGGAGTTCACTTTGTCTTAGTCAAAATAAGCAATAATAATAAAATAAGCAATTTTTAATGACTGCTTGTGTTTATGATATGATATAGCACCTGGTTAGTTGCCCTGTCCTATGAGTTTGAGCTACCAGGTAAGGACAAATAGCTTATGGTAGAGACAATGTACCAAAGGATTTGGGAGTAGTTGTACAAATGGGAAGAAAAATTGACTCCCATGAAGGGATAAATGCTCCCAAGATGTTAGTGCTTCATCATAATGTCCCTTATGCACAGGGATATTAATGCATCAGACATTGGTTGGATGCTTGGAGTTCTGCTTATACACATAGCTGTAGTGAAAATTTGGGAGCATACTATTAGATTTTTGACTCTAAAATTTGTATGAAAAAGAACCTAGAATATCTACCAGGTTCTTAGTAAGTACAAAATTTGGAGGACTTTGCTATTTGATTTTATGATTTGCTATAAATCTACAGTAATCAAGACAATATGGTATTGTTACACAGGCAACTAAATAGACAATGGATCAGAATAGAGGATCTCCTATTTGTGACCATTTGGTTTTTCATAGAGGCACCAAAGCAATCCAAAGGGGGAAGAAAATCTTTTCAACTACTGGTGCTGAAGTAATGGGATATTCATATGGGAGAAAAATAAAACTTGATTCTATACTACACACAAAAATCAATTCAAGATGGATCATAGAGTAAATGGAAGAGTTGGCATATTGAAATATTTTAAGAAGTACAGAGTAATATTTTTGCAACCTGAGGGTAGGCTAAAGTTTTTTAGATAGAACATAGAAATCATAAAAATAAAAAAGTGTGATACCTTAGATTTCATCAAAATTTAAAACTCTTGCTCATTGAGAGATATTAAGAAAAGGAATAGGTAAGCTACAGATAAGGAGAAAATATGTATCTGACATATTTTCAGATAAATAAATAAAATATTATCTGACAAATGTCAGAATATATGCAATATGTATATGTATATGTAATATGTATATGTATAGAATATATGCAACTCAAAATATAAAAATAAACAACCCGATTTAAAATGGGAAAATGATTTGGACAGTAAATTCACAAAGGAAAATATACAAATGGCAAATACACACAACACACACACACACACGAGTGCTCAAATCAATATTCCTAAAGGAATTGTCAATATAAATCATAATGAAATGCCATTACACTTGCACCAGAATGGCTAAAATTTATTTTATTTTATTTTTTTATTTAAATTTTTAAAATTGTTTTTTAGTTATACGTGACAGTAGAATGTATTTTGATGTATCATACATACATGGAGTATAACTTCCCATTTTTGTGGTCATACATGAAGTGAAATTACACTGGTCATGTATCATATATGAACATAGGAAAGTTCTGTTCGATTCATTCTACTGTATTTACCATTCCCAACCCCTGTTTGCCCCCTGACTTGGCCCTGTGCAATCAGTGAACCTCCCTTTCTTCTCCACCCCACCTACTGAGTCAGTATCTGCATATCAGAGAAAACATTTGGCCTTTAGTTTTTAGGGATTGGCTTATTCTGCTTAGCATTATATTCTCCAACTCCATTCATTTACCTGCAAATGCCTAATTTTATTCTTCTTTAAGGCTAATATTCCATTGTGTATATAAACCACAGTTTCTTTATCCATTCATCTATTGAAAGGTATCTAGGTTGCTTCCATAGCTTAGCCGTTGTGAATCTGTGAATCAAGCTACTATAAACATTGATGTGGCTGTGTCACTGTAGTATGCTGATTTTAAGTCCTTTGAGTTTAAACCAAGGAGTGGGATGTCTGGGTCAAATGGTGGTTCCACTCCAGGTTGCACCAATTTGCTCTCCCACCAGAATGTATGAGTGTTTCTTTTCCCCCACATCCTCAGCAACATTTATTGTTACTTGTATTCTTGATAATTGCCATTCTGTTAGGAGTGGGATGGAATCTCAGTGTAGTTTTAATTTGCATTTATCTAATTGCTAATTTGCTGACTGATCTTATTTCTTCTTCTGTGAAGAGTCTATTCAGTTCCTTAGTCCATTTATTGATTGAGTTATTATTATTATTATTATTTTGGTGTTAAGTTTTTTTAGTTCCTTATATATTCTGGAGATTAATGCTGTATCTGAGGTGCATGTGGTAAAGATTTTCTCCCTTTCTGCAGGCTCTCTCTTCACATTCTTGATTGTTTTCTTTGCTGTGAAGAATATTTTTAGTTTGATACCATCCCATTTATTGATTCTTGATTTTATTTCTTGTGCTTTAAGAGTCTTGTTGAAGAATTTGGTTCCTAAGCCAACACAATGAAGAGTTGGGCCTACTTTTTTGTCTAGTAGGGACAGGATGTCTGGTCTAATGCCCAGGTCCTTGACTTTGAGTTGTTGAGTTTTGTGCAGGGTGAGAGATAGGGGTTTAATTTCATTTTCTTATATATGGATTTTCAGTTTTCCCAGCACCATTTGTTGAAAAGACTGTCTTTTCTCCAATGTATGTTTATGGCACCTTTGTCTAGTATGAGGTAACTGTGTTTAGTTGGGTTTGTCTCTGTGTCTTCTATTCTGTACCATTGGTCTTCATGTCTTACCATTGGTCTTACATGACCTTTTTATTACTAAAGTTCTGTAGCATAATTTAAAGTCTGGTATTGTGATGCCTCCTCAGAATGGCTAAATTTTAAAAGACTGACATCAAATAATGGTGAGAATATGGAGCTACTGGAACTCTCACACACTGTCAGTGAAGATATAAAATTATACAATCACTTTAGAAAGCAGCTTGTCAATTTCTTATGTAATGAATATACTGAATTCCACTTTATGACCCAATAATTACACTCCTTGGTATTTAACCAAGAGAAATTAAAATATTTTTAACAGTTTTTGGTAAGACATTTGTAGCAACATTGTTTGTAACAACCCCAAAGTAGAAACAACCCTAGTGTCTCTCAACAGAAATAAACTGTGATAAATGTATCCAATGTCATGCTACTCAGCAATAAAAGAAATAGACTACTAAAATAGTCAACATGGGTGAATTTCAAAAGAATTATGCTGAATGAAAGAATCCAAACACTAAAGAATACATATTATATGATTCTATACACAGGAAGTTCTAGAACAGTCAAACTAACCTATGGTACTTCTGGGGTGCTGCTGATAATGTATATTTAGATGGGATTTAGGCTACACAAATATACTTAAGATCACTTAAAATCATTTAAGGGTGTGAAAAATTTTACCAAAAATATGGCACATCATTAACATCATTAGTAATATGCATGCTAAATTGTTGAGAAGTATAATGACTTCTGCAACTTACTTGAAATACATCCCCAAATTAAGATGGGTCAATGGATGAATAATTACATGATAAAAGAAATGCAGTAGTAACATGTCAATCATGGAATCTTTGTAGAGATAAATAACTATATATATAAAACTATATAAATAATATATAACTAAATAACTATGTACAACTATATAACTGTATGTAACTATAGATGACTATATCTAACTTTATATATATGTATATGTGTATATGCATGTGTATATATATATATAACTTTATATATATGTATGTGAATACACATATACATATATGTATATGTGTATATTTGTAATCCTTTCACCTTTTCTGTTTGAAATGTTTTTTTATTTGTTCCAATTAGTTATACATGACAGCAAAATGTATTTTGACTCATTGTACACAAATGGAGCATAATTTGTCATTTCTCTGGTTATACACAATGCAGAGTCACAACATTCACGTAATTTTACATGTACATAGGGTAACAATATCTGTCTCATTCCACCATCTTTCCCATCCTCATACCCTCTCCCCTCCCCTCCCCTCATTCCCTCTGCCCAATCTGAAGTTCCTCCATTCTTCCCTTGTCCCACCCTCTATTATGGATCAGCATCCACATATCAGAGAAAACAATTGGCCTTTTTTTGGGGGGGAAGGGGTTGGTTTATTTTACTTAGCGTGAGTCTCTGGTTCCATCCATTTACCAGCAAATGCCATAATTTAATTCTTCTTTATGGCTAATATTCCATTGTGCATATATACCACTTTTTCTTTATCCATTCATCTATTGAAGAGTATCAAGATTGGTTCCACAGTTTAGCAATTGTGAACTGAGTTGCTATAAACATTGATATGACTGTGTCACTATAATACACTGATTTTAAGTCCTTTGGGTAGAGACCAAGGAGTGGGATAACTGGGTCAAATGTGGCTCCATTCCAAGTTTTCTAAGGAATCTCTATACTTCTTTTCAGAGTGGCTGCACCAATTTGCAGTCCCATCACCAATGTATGAGTGTTTCTTTTCCCCCACATCTTCGCCAACAATTATTATTGCTAATATTCTTGATAATTGCCATTCTAATAGGAGTGAGATGAAATCTGAGAGTAGTTTTGATTTACATTTTTCTAGTGGCTAGAAATACTGAACATTTTTTCATATATTTGTTGATTGATTGTATATCTTCTGTGAAGTGTCTGTTCAATTCCTTAGCCTATTTATTGATAGGGTTTTTTTTTTTTTTTTTGGTGTTAAGTTTTTTGAATTCTTTCTATATCCTAGAGATTAGTGCGCTATCTGATGTGCGTGTGGTAAAGATTTTGTCCCATTCTGTAAGCTCTCTTTTCATGTTATTGATTGTTCCCTTTGCCAACAAGCTATTTAGTTTGATGCCATCCCATTTATTGATTCTTGATTTTATTTCCTGGGCTTTAGGAGTCTTATTAAAGAAGACAGGTCCTAAACCAACATGATGACGATTTGGGCCTACTTTTTCTTCTATTAGGCTCAGGGTCTCTGGTCTAATTCCTTTGTTTGAAAATTTTAAGACAAAATATTGAAAAAAGTGTGAGTAGCTTTCACTACAGTAGACTATATTTTCTATTCATCATATATTTATGAGAAAGGTCATGCAGATTGAATTATTCTTGCATTTAACTCACTCAGTTAATGAATAGAACATTTGAAATGCAATGACAGATAAAACTGCCCATAATAAAAATGTAATCTGGTCATTTAAAACACATGAGAAAGAATTAACTCTCTTGAACAATGGTTTTGAACATAGAATTATCCAGGATCATACAAAGACACTTATTAAAAATAATGGTTCTATGATCACACTTAAATTATTGAATATTAGAGAGTGAGACCTGAAGTTGGTAGTTCTCAGGCACTAGGGATTAGCAAAACAAACCAGGTGCTTGGGAACCTTGGCTGTGGACAGTGACTCAAATAATGTACATGTCTTCCCAGCATATTTTCCATGCACTTTCTGGAGCAAGCAATCCCCAGGAGTCTGGAAGTTTCAAGAGGGGCATGTCAGCTGATAGGTCTGCATCCTGGAGGCATCTGGTGCACACCTTGAAAATCAAACTGGGAGGCTAGCGTGGCAAGACATGTGAAGAGGAAACACTGTAGAGATTGTCCTTTATTCACAGTGGAGAATTGCTGAATGAAGCAGAGGGGTTCTATGACTTGCCCTGTGTCACATGGAAGTTCCTGTAGGAGTTAACCCAGAACCCAAGTCTACTTCTGCAGACACTGAATTCTCTGCTTTATCTTCAGTTCTCTATAGTGCAAAATTACCAATGTCTTTTTTCTTTCCCCCTTTCAGAACTTTTTTAAAAGAAACTTTTAAAGTTTTTATGTTTTTAAATTCATCAAATTGTTTTTTTAAAAATATGTTTAAGTGCATCAAATGTAAATAAATATGTATGAATTAATCTGTTACATACTAAATTTTTAACATTAAAGAAAATGACCAATCTGTTGTTGTATGTGATCTGGTAATGAAGTAATACAGATTATTCAACTGAGAATCCATTTATGAGCACTTATTTTAAAATCTCCTCTCTTCATGTTTAAAAAAATTTAAACTTTTTCCATGGATGATTAGTTGCCTATAAATGATTCATTAAGAAAAAAAAAAAAAAATATATATATATATATATATCTTATATGGGTTTTTCTTGTAACAAGGTAGGTCCTTTGAAACATTTTTTTCACTCCATTTTATATGCCAACCAATCAATTGTTTTCTAGGAATTTTTTGTAACAGACTACATTTTACACACTTACAGATTTTTTTATTCTAATTGACCTAGAATATAATTTATTTTTACTGGTGAGGGACAGGGGGGTCAGTGAGTAAAGGAGTCTAAAACAATTTGTAGAAGAAAAAGAACTAATGCTCACAATTCTAAACAAAAATGTTCTGTTTATTCACTACATTGCCAAGGGCTGTTTTTTCCTCATTGCCATTTGCTAAGGACCAAGAAAGATTATTGGTCAGTATAAAAGTGTGTTTTAGTCAGTGTAATATATGGTACATGCTTTTCCAGTTCAGTAGCTTACCCTCCCAAAGCCTAAAGAACCTTTTTAAACATCAAATTGTACAGATATAGTGCCTTAAAAAAAAAAAAAGTCTTTCTATATTGTGATTTTCTGAGCTGTAAACAGAAGACAACCCCATATGTTATCCTCATTCACAAATGTCTTAATTTTTCTTTCATTTGATGACAGATAAGAGTGTTTGTAAGAAAAACACAATACTATGCTATACTACTAGAATGACATTCAATTTATCTTTTAAATTACCCTCAAAGAGATTTTTTTAAAATATCAAGGTTAGCAAAAGGCCCACTTTATTCTTTTTGAATCTGGACTCCTATTGACTTTTATTCATACTTTATCTATAATGCCATCAGAACTCTGAGTATAATTTTCTTGGGCAAATTTTGTAGAGTCACTCAAAACCTAGAAGCTTAAAGAAAATTCATATCTCTGCACAAATTTTCAGTTACGTTTCTATTATTCAAAATATTCAGGTGCTGTAGCTGACCCAAAGCCTTAATATTAACTATTGACATGATTCCATCCAGGAAGGAAATGAAAACATATGCAGAAAAAGTTTGTGCAAAAATGTTGACATTAACTCCCTTCCTCAATCTAATTGTAGTCTTTGTCTGAGAAAGGAAACAGTCCGTTTGTAAAATGTGACCTGTGTTAATCCAGCAAACACTTTCTGGTTTTGCTCAGAGTTGTATTTTAAATTTTTGTTTTCTACATAAAAATTAGAAAGAAAAACTCAGTCATGAAACTATCTGTTATGGGTTAGATATTAGGTGTCCTCCAAAAGCTCACATGTGAGACAGTGCAAGGTTTAGAGAAGAAATGACTGGGTTCTGAGAGTCTTAACCCAATTAATGAAATAATCCCCTGATGGGATTAACTGAGTGGGAACTGAAGGCAGGAAGGGTGTGGCGGGAAGAGGTAGGCATTTGGGGTATACATTTTATATCTGGCTAGCTGGCTGTCTGTGGATCTAGACCTCTGAAGCTGTTTTTCACCTCTGTAAATGTTCTGGTCAGATCTTTTAGTCACAACAGTGAAACAGCTGACTAAAACACTACCTTTAAGGAACTTCTTGGACCATGTATTTGACCTAGGGAAAAGGTCCTAGTCCCAGTGGCCACTGTGAGCAAACAGGTCTGTTTATTCTTTCATCCATTCACTCAATAAACATGCAGGGAGCCTGCTGTGTGCCAGGTTCTGGAATATATCTGAGATCAGAAGATGATTCAAAAATAATCCCAATCTTTTAAGAAATTCTCAGGAGAAACAGAAAACCATGTACAGAAATAATTGTTTTACAGTGGTACAAACACTGTGAAGCAGATGTGCAAAGGACAGAAGTGACTAAGGGACAGTGTGACCAGCTCTGACTGGAAAGACCCAGGCAGGACAGCCAAGAAGTAGGAGAGCCTGAGCCAGTTCATTGCACAAAGCCCATGGACGCTCCTGTCGAGAGGGTAATGTGTGCAGAACCCCACGTACTTGAGACACTGAGTCTGCAGCTCACTATCTGGCCTCTCTGGAGCAGGCTGAGTGCATTGTTTCGGGCAATGACAATCTGAGCTCCTGGAAGGCACATGCACTCTGCTGAGAGTACTGGGCTTTGTTCTATCCGATTGCAGATTCCTTAAGAGGTTGATGGAGAAGGAATGAAGGCTTCTTCCTGGGTTTCTGGCTCAGGTAAATAAGGGAATTATTCACTAAAATGAAATGGGGAAAAGAGAGGAAGAGCACTTTCAAAAGCAGTTTTTGAAATTGTGTTTTCATCAATTCTACTTAGAGATCTCTGTGGGAAGTCCAGCTGCAAATAACCAAGTGACAGGTTTATATGTAGGTTATGGTCATGAATGAACTCCCCCAGAGGCAGATGGATGTGAGAGCAGAAAGCCCTGAGTCCTCAGAAACACCAGCCTTTACGACTTGCGCACAGGGGAGGAGGTGTAGAAAATGGCTGAGGTAGAGGAACTAGCAAAAGGGCCTGAGGAGGAGGGTCCGATTCTGGAGAAGCCGATTAGGAAGAGCAGTGCGGCAGAGCGAGGGACGCCCGCGCTGGGGCTGTGCTGATGGCTGCGCTCTTGGCCTACCGCCAAACTCGTTGAGTTGCTGCACCCTCGAACCTAGGAGCCGTAGAAAACTTAAATATTAAGCTTCAAGGCTGAGGTCACATGTTTGGGATTTAGTTTCTTGCCTTGGTTGTTACAATGATGGAATTTCTGCTTTTTAAAATGTCCGGTACAAGACCCTGAAGCCGGATCTCGTGATGGGCACGCAGGGCTCGCCGCATAGCTCAGACCTGAGTGTTGGGGGTGTTTCTGCTGCAGGAATCCACTCGTGCGCACCTACCCACTGACTTGACCCCAACCTCTGAAAGGAAAGGAGACAATTTAAAGGATATTTACATCAAATCATGTGAATATTCAGAAAGATAAAAATGCATCTATTGCTACCACAACCTCAGGGCAGGAGAAACCTTCCATGCTGATTCGTTCTGTTACTTTAAAAAAATGTCTCATTATCACAGCAAATGCCACATCATAAGCTCTTTCTAGTATTAGCAAGAGGCAGAACACTTTATTTAAAAACATACAAAGAAATCTTTTGCATTTCTATATATCATAATGTTTTTAGAAGTCAACTTTCATTGGAGAAGACGTTTTCTTGTTTTGAATGACAACTCATAATTACACCAACAAACACTCCTGTTCACTGTAGCAACCAAACAGATGGATACCCAGATACACCCACAGGAAAATCAAAAAAGACCAAGATCTACATTTCTGTCTGTCTGTCTCCCTGTTGGATTGGGCAGGTTTATTTTATTTTATTATTTTTTAAAAAGTTTTTGCTATGTTGATGTCTCTAATGCCATTGGAAACTGAATTTGAAAACATCAATAAAGAACACATTTTGAAAAACAAAGTATTGTTTCTGGGAATTGATCCTATTTTAATTTACTCAATAGTTACAGTGTTATTTAGAAACAATTACTTTATTCAGATTCCAGTTTGAATAAACAATCTTTGAAAAAAAGACCAGATGTTGGCAAGTTGAGAGTAAGAGTTGTAAATTAGATTTCATCATCTCGGTTATGAAGGAAGGCATTTTGGATAAGTCCATAAAAAGTGATACTACAACTTAAATAGTTTTACAATGATCAAATCTCATCTTTTCCAATATATTTGAAAAGTTCAGTCATGTTGACGACTGTAGGAATTAACGTAAAAGTTAGGTTAAGGGCTGGGGTTGTGGCTCAGGGGTAAAAGCGCTTGCTTAGCATGCGTGAAGCACTGGGTTCGGTTCTCAGCACCGCATATAAATAAATAAAGGTTAAAAAAAAGTTAGGTTAATGAGGAAACCTTAAATACAGTGGCTTTAAGAAGAGAGTTTGGGGTAGAGTATTTGGGTGTTGGAGCAGTTCTATTCCACATCGTCATACGGGAATGCATCTTGCCCTACCAGCCTCGGAGCAATGTTCTTGTCTCCATGATCGAAGCTGGCTTGTGGTTGCATCCACACTCCAGTGCAGGGGTCTGGGGAAGAGAGGTGTACTGGAGCAAGCAGATTATCTTCCCAGTTGGAGGTCACAGACGTTGTTCAGGTTCCATCCATCTGAACTTGCTCACATAGCCACATCCAGATTAAAGGGAAGCGGACAATGCAGTCTCTAGCTGGGTGTCCACACACC
The DNA here is from genome assembly GCF_902686445.1 of Sciurus carolinensis. Classification (NCBI taxonomy): domain Eukaryota; kingdom Metazoa; phylum Chordata; class Mammalia; order Rodentia; family Sciuridae; genus Sciurus; species Sciurus carolinensis. Next base: position 157,196,616 of record NC_062214.1, on the reverse strand, counting down.
CAGTTTAAACCTTAGTATTAAAGAAGAAAGGGAGAACAGATTTCAATGGTCAACCTGAAGTTTTCTGATCTTGGTGGGATACTCTAATAGAAACACTGTAGTGATGACCTTGGACTCAATGACTCAAACAGTACTTAAAATGTACTAAAGAGCATACTGCAGAAAGAAGGAAGTAGAATGCAATCTATTCCAAATGAATATTTTTGAAAGACACAGTAATGTAAAAAGATAGTAAAAGGCCCAGAGCTTAAATAAACACATTTGAATGGGAAATGATGTGTTGTAAGACAAATGAAAGTCGGTTGATTTACCATGTCTCCATCCAAATGAAAATAAGGTCACCCCTGATTCTGAGAAGTTCATAGAGGAAAGGGAAAGAATTCTAATTAGGATTAAGAACATTATCTCTCTCCAAATGTCTGAAAGCATACAATACTGGTTCTGTCTATGGCTATACCTATAATTTTGCAATATGACTTTTTTAAAAAGGAGGAGACAATTTGGTAAACTGATAACTAATTTAGATAATGCTAATTGTATTGGGTGAAAGATGATTAGGAAAGTTATAAAAGAAACCTCCAGTGTGTTCTGCATGGGATATTATTGAAAACATGAATATTGTATAAAGCCGTTATCCCTTCCACAAAAGGGAGATGGTTCCTGGATGCACTTGTATTATACAAAATCAGAAGAGGAGGTGCTGGGGGCAGGGTGGGGGGCAGAGTGCTTATGCTGACTTTGGTACACTCTGGAATGCCTCTTTAATTCCCTTCTGTGAATGGTATTTGTGCACTTGCACGCACACACACGTGACCTAATTGTATAACATTCTTTGACTTTATAATCACAAACTATACTTTGCTTGTGGATTACCAGTACAAATTTGCTACTTCCTTCTCAGTGAAATACAAATAGCTTTGGATGTTCAGTAAACCCACTTGATTTTAGCTATACACACAAGTTGCTGCCTTAGGACATCATGGGACTTAATATCCCTTCTTGTGGGATGGTTGCTATGATTAACCAGTTTTGGGAAGATTAGTCAAATATTTGTTTCCCATTTTAGGTAAACATCATATGTGTGATGGTTTATTTCAGGTGTCAGCTTGACTGGATTAAGGGATACCTAGATAACTAGCAAAGCATTCTTTCTAAGTACGTTTCTGAGGCTCTTTGCAGAGGAGATTGGAGTGTGAATCAGGGAATTGAGTAGGAAAGATCTGCCCTCAAAGTGGGTGGACCCCATCCAATTGGCTAAGGGCCTACATAGAACAAAAAGGAAAGGGAAGGTGCTCTCTCCCTCCTGGAGCTGGGACACCTTTATTCTCCTGAAACACGTCATTAGAACTCCAAGTTTTCCAGTGTTTGGATTGTAGGACCTGGACCAGCAGTCCCCCGAGTGCTTATTCCTCCAGCATTGGACTAAGAATTACACTATAGGCTTCCCTAGTTCTGAGACCTTCTGGATTGGACTGTCTTTCTTGGTTTTTAAGATTGCAAGCAGCCTATTGTAGGGCTTTGCATGATCCATGATTGTGTGAAACAATTACTCAAAGCCTTCTCATCTGATCTATCTATTGATATATCTATCATCTATTGATAAATCCACTGACTCTACCTTTACAATATGCAGGATATCTATATCTGTCTACATATTCGTATGGATATATAGATGGATATGTAGATATCCACATAAATATATAGATACATATAGAGAGATAGATATCTTATTGATTCTTGATTCTGTCTATCTGGAGAACTCTAATACAGTATGCTAATTTCTACAAGTATGGTGTCCTGTACTGAACATATTCAGTGTTATTTAGAATAGTCATATTTCTTTATATAATGTGATTATCAACAGGGAAGATATGGTAACTGTCCCATGAGCGTTCAATTAAACAAAAGACACGTCCCTTTTAAGAGGTAACAAACTTACTTCCACTTCTGAAATTCAAGTCAAGCAACCTCTCCAAGCTAGTTATTTTCTGTCCTTCCCCTCCCCACATTTTTCTGCCTTGCTCTGTGGCATGGGAAGATGACCCCTTTGGAGCACATCTCTTGAGCTTCCCTTCTCCTGAATTTCTGATTGCATTCAGCTACTCTTTGGAGATCAGGGGGTGCAAATAAAGGTTTTGGGCAGTTCTTCCTGGTTCCCCTCTTCTTTCCATACTCTATCTCAGGCAATAGCTAGCTCTTTCTAGAATCACAGCTCCCACTGGTGACTCTTTTCTGCTGATTTTTCTCTCATTGTGTTCAATAACTTCATTTAGTCCCCTTTGTCCCTTCAGTCTAGAGGTGGTAGCAGCTTTCTACTGTAGCCGGTGTCTGGGCACCTCAACATCTGTTGTTCAATCTCTCAACCTAGCCAGCCACACCTCTGTAAGGAATGCTTCCTTAAAGTTTCTTCATTTGACCCACCTAGGGTAAATTCTGTTTCTTGCCACAACAATGACAGGGAAGTCAGCAGACAAGTCTTTGTGTTGATTTATGTTCAATGGATTCCAGAAAGAGTTATCCATGCCCCATCTAAGTTTTTCTTTATTTCCATCTTGAACTCATTCCATCAGTCATTGGTCCTGTTGCTCCACCAACTCTGCCCTGGTCAAAGTCACCCAAAACATTAATTAATGATAACCTAAGGGTCAGTTCTCGTCTGACTTGGATCTTTTAGCTTCATGGAGCACAGGTAGCCATTCCCTTCCTGAACTCTTTTTTAGTATTGACTTCATGGACATCACACTCTATTGACTTTGCTAACATCTCATTAACCAACCTTCTTGGTCTCCTTGGCTGGATCCTTCTTGTGACAGCACCTTGATGGCTGTCTGTTTTTCAAAGGCACTCAGACTGCATTTGTGAATCGCTCTAGAAGTTTATAGGGGCCACCGCTGCCACTTCCAGGGGTGGTCCCTCACATCCTCCTGTGCACCACCCTCCACCTTCTTTCTCTTTCTGCTCACTTGATGCAGATGCTCGTGATGACCTTGGAAGCCATGGGGTAAAGATGGAGGAGCTACAAGATAGGAGGCGAGCCACTCGCCAATCCGGAACACCCATTTTGGACTTGATACAAGTGAGACATAAACTACTAAGTTTGAACCATTATTTATTTTTGACTTTCTTTGTTATAGCAAATAGTAGAACCTGAACGAATTCACTCCTTGGCTCCCTGTCCTTTTAACGTCAAGTGGCCAGGGTTCAGTCCTTAGGTCTCTTCTTCTTCTACACCCCTTTTCTTTGTGACTTCACCTGAAAACTGATTTACTCCCAGACAGTTTTGAGTACCATCTATATTTTGTCAGCCCCATTCTTTTGTTTACTTAAGCAAAAAAAAAAAAAAAAATTCTTGGACTCCACAGCTGGTTGGTTGATATATCCCACTGGGTCTTCCTGCACAATACTCAGTATCTTTTCTCCTTCTCTGATATCCACACCTGGAATACTGCAGTGGTTTCCTCCCAATTCTTTCTGCTCCTTCTGCCTTTGCCCCTTCCTGCCTGTTCTGAATGCAGTCACCAAAATCAGATCATGTCATTCTTCTGCTCAAAATCTTCACATCTAAAAAAAAAAACAACAAAACAAAAAAAAAACCTTCACATCTTTGCCTCCCACTCTGAAGAAATCTAGGGGCCTCTAAGGCCCTCCAGGACCAGCCCTTGCTACCTCTTTGACCACATTTCCTATGAAACTTGGCCTCGACAATCCTGCCATGTGGGTATCCTGACTGCTCCTCTTTGCACATTCCCACCCCAGAGCCTCTTTGCTTCCTTCCCTTCTCCCCACAGGGTCCTAGAGCTGCCATCCCTCACCTCCTTGGCTCACTTATCAGCCTCTCGATGAGATTTCCTTGGCCATCCATTTAACAGCAATCCTTTTGCCCATACTCACTTCTCTCCCTTCCTTTTCATTCTTTCTCCATTGCAATTATCATCATCATACACACTATTTATTTGATTAAACTGCCTACTGTATTTTATTGTCACTCCCTAGGATTCAGCTCAATATAAGAAGAGATTTTTTTCATGTTTCTTTCCTGTGATATTTCAGCACCTGGAACAGAGCACATAGTGGTGCTCAAGAAAGAGTTGTGGAATGAATGAATGAAGGCAATCCTTTTAAACCAGAGAGGAAAAATCCAAAATTTAAATTGCTTTTTATAAAGCAAGCCATAGAAGAAGCAATGTGGGGGAGACAGGAGCAAACTGAGAATGCAGTCACCACCCTGAGCCTCCTCAACAAATTGGGTAAGATGTCCCCAGAGGGGCTGCAAAAGCAGAGGAGTTAACATGGATCCTGTTCTGTGTGCTCAGAAAGTCACTTAAGGACTGTGACAGCCAAGTACTCACCAACTGCCAGCGACAGAAAGAAGCTCCTGGGCTCTGGAAGGCCTTCAGCAGGCCCTTCAGCAATGTGCTGAAGAAGGTGAAAGGGGTGTGGATCTAAGGCCCCAAGGGCTACAACAGCAAGAAGAAATACAAGCCGGTCCACAAGGACCTGTAAATCTCCAAAGATGTCCCTGGGGTGGGTGGGGGAACTAGGTCATCATGGTCCTGTGGAATTTGCTTCATTCTCAACTAAAAATTCATTCCCTTATCCTTCAAAGACCTATCCTTTCTAGGACACCATATATGAGAGAGAAAGACAGAGATTGACAGTGATGACTTTATAATGTAACAGAAAATATTCAGCACCATTACTAACCAGCATTTTTGTAGCCCTCAAAATTGAACCCATCCCAATAATCATGCTGACAGATGTGACTGGAGAAGATTGGGGTCCATTCACCAGTATTCCAAGGCTCATGGCAAAGAAGCACTTGAAGTTTGTATTGCTAGATTTAACACAAGTATGTTTTTATTTTGTGTACTATTACCAAATGCATATATTTTAATGTGATTTTATAAATGTATCTGTATTTCTCTTTATAAAAACAGTGTGAAGTCAGTATACAGAGAAAAGGGGTAAAGAAAAAAGTGAAAGAGGAAGGATAAAAGTTGGAAAGGGCAGAAGGCACAAGCAATTAACATATGGTGCATGACCTGCAGTCTTTCTTCCTTAATGTTTAAAGAAATGTCCCTGTTCAGTATTCTGCCTAAGTTGAATACATTAACCTAGACCATTCATTTATTCTCAAATACTGAGTCAGAGTTATGCCTATTTCTTGCTACATTCACTTGGCAATCAATTCACATCATCACCATTATCCTGTCATCAGCAGCAATTAAAGACAGACGGGGCCCTTCTGACATTAGAAATAGCCCAATGTGCAGATTTTAGTTACCCACTTTTCTCCATGTGAAAATAACCATTCCGGTTAGGGAACAATAATGAAACATTTCTTATTGGAAAACCATGAGAGATTAAAAATGGGTTTGGCTTGGCCTGTAAGAAATGATGTCAAGTGATGTAGTGGGCTAATTATTGTGAAGACTTAATTCCTGTGTCATCAGGTATTTATAGATATACAAAACATTCTACTGATTAAACAGCATTCAAGGTGACTAAACATTAACCGTGATTGACAGTTTACAGCTCAGACAGACTAAAAAGATTAAATAACATTAGAAAGTGACAGGTGACTTCTTTCCCCTCTGGGCATTTTGCCCTGTGAGGAAAACGATTGAGACTTCTAATAATATTGCTAACAAGTAAGTTCTGGACCGTTTGCTTGCAGCAGTCCTATTCCAGTAAGGAATGCAAATCCGGTTATGCATCTTTTTCATCTTGGTGAGGTTGCAAGAAGCTATAGAAGTTAGATATAAGGTAAAGGAAAAATAGAACTTCCTTGGGACTTAAAATACCCTGAAATGTCCAACTTCTAGGGACAGATAATGTTTCAAAGCTGTTAGCCAACATCAATTTGTTTTCTATCTGATATATTTTCTCTCAGAAATAGAGTCAAGATTATCCCAAATTCAGTTATTCATAATTTCAGGTAACTACAATTGCTTCTCCGTAGAATTACACACGTAGCTGGGACTGCACTTATTTTACATGATTCCTAATTAAATACCTATGCATGCTACACCTCAACCTCTTTCTTTTTCTAGAAGGTTCGGAGATTTTTTTTTTTTTTTTTTTTTTTTACCATCTCCTTTAGGCTGGATGCCACTGCTTTCCATGAAACCATAATCCTAAAACCTTACATGCCTGTGATTCTTTGAACCATGTGAATTGTTTGTTTTATCTCACAGTAGTAACAGCACCTAGGCTGGGGTCATCATGAGGACTGTATGACAGAGTTCATGTAAAGTATTTAACAAAGTGCTAGCCCGCACCATTTAATTAACTAATTTCTACTTTGAAGTTTTGCAATAGCCCCTTAAAATGGACAAAGTAAGCAGTGTTGCTATTTCTTATGAGTTCATTTTAATTACACAGGATGGTGGGCTCCACCGTGACGTATTCATGTGCAGATAACTTTCTTTGATCATCTTCATCCCTCCCCCATGTCTTTGTTTAGCGGGTGAAGAATCAAAGATACAAAACTTGAGTGGCTTTCCTAAAGTCACAAGACATTTGAGGACCTAAGTGAAGATTAGAACCCAAACCTTCTTTTTTCTAACCTGAATGTGTTCCCTAGAGTCTTCTAGACCTCATTGCTACTCTGAAGTGTGGGATGCCAGTGACTTCTCCTTATCTTTGTCTATAAGGCAAAACAATATCACTAAGTCTCCCATCTGAAGTCTCATCAGCCCTTTTAGTCCTATTTGTCTATGAAGACTGTATTTTGTGCTGGTATATCTGGGTTTCAATCCTGGTTCCCATGCATAATAACTGTGGATAAAATGGACATAAGATTGTTGCAAGGATTCAAAAAAGTGAGATATTGCCTATAATGTACCTGCCTCATGGAAAGGACTCCATACGTTATTTTCATTGGTATTATTATTATTCCTAGATAAACTCCAGAGCTGAGCTGCTGTACCTGCTGCCATATCCACGTCTCCACACCAGCTGTCCCCTTGGGCTCCAGCCAACCTGGCTCATGGCCTCAACACTCCACTGAAACTACTGCTCTCCTGTCAATGAATTCCTCCTTCCAACCAATCCAGGACCCGACCCCAGCTTGCAACACTGCAGATCCATCCCTCTCCACTGGATGCTTTTCAGTCTTGGCAACTATGCGCCCTACCCTGGTGGTTTTCCTTATACAAGGCTCCCTCCTCTTCTAATGGTGGTACTTCCCCAGCCCACCCTTCTGAGCTCTGCCTGTCCCTGCAGACAAAGTCTTGGGCTTAATATTTTCCTCTTCAACTGTACCTGATGAGGATCATGGTTTTATTTGCTCCTCTCTATTTATCCCACATACTCATTGTTTTTGCTTCTAAAACAGTTAATTGGTTTATTCCTACATCATATATATAATTATATATATGTATATATGTGTGTGTGCATATGTATGTGTGCATATGTGTGTATGTGTGTGTGTGTAATGTTTTTCTCTATCTCTGAAGACTTAGAGACTTAGAACAGTTGAAGGGATGTGATTAACATTATTGGCAAGAAGCAAAATTTTAAAAACGCCCAGGCATCCTTTGCATTACTTTATCGTTTGCAAACCTTCAGAGGTGCAGTCATGGGAGGGCACCTAATAGCAATATGAGTAAGCTTCCTTTTCATGCAGCATCTTAGCAATCCCTTAGAAAGTTGGAAACACATAAAAAAACAGGCTATATCTCCATTGCTCATGTTCCATTTGGAGTCTCACTGAAACAGCAGTAAATTTGAACTCATATCAGTGAAACCCAAGAACAAGTGAGATTTGGGCATCTTGTTGGAATAACCAGTCTTGTTACCGGTTATCTCAACATGGGATGTAGTTGTCCTCACTTGTTCTTGGAATTCCATAGTGCTGAGGACCCCTGGAAAATCTTAGAAAACTCCCCACTTCTTGCAGTCTCCTTCCCACAGGGAGGTCAGTGTACCCCTGTTGCTGCTCTACTGTGTTACATTGATTAGGGATCTTGTTAGCCCCCAGGCATCCTGGATACCTTGTTTCAAAGACACAGATACAGAAAACTTATGACCATTGATACAAAGTGATTCTAACAAGGAAGAAATATGGGGTCAAAGCCTGGGAACTCTGGAGCCTCTTTCGGCTTCTCCAGTTTGGTGCCTGGAGGGACCCTAAGTATGGTATAGACATGCATGTCAGTGCCCTTTTACACAGAAAATAGGAAATGAATTCCAAACAATACTGGAAACAGCTGACCCTTTTAGCACAATGCTTAAATATGCTAGAGCTGCGCCAAGGCAGCATGTGCAGAGTAAATATTTTAATCCCTAATTAATCACTTTGGTTAGATTGGTAAAACACAAGTCTAATGAAAATAATTTGAAATTTCCTTCATGAATAATTGCCTTGTTCAGGGAATTGTGGGAAGAGTCAACTGACTGACCTTCCATTCTTACTCAGCTGTACTGCTCCGAGACTTAATTTGTGTCCTTCAACCCCTTCCAGTCACCGTTATGAGATTAGAAATACCTTTCGTGCAGTTTAGCAGTAACGATGCAGTCTGACAGTTAAGTCAGCAGAGGGGTAAAGAACCAAGCAGGTCCTTGCCTTCTCGCCGTGGAGTCTTCCAGTGTGCAGTAGAGGGGAGAGTGTCTTCGCGACCCTGCATTCTTTTATAGGTTGTGAGCATGATGGATTGCTGCAGGTTATTGAACTGCTCCCGTTCCTTTTTAATTAGAAACTTGAATAATAAGGTGCCCAGGGTTTGGGCATTTACAAAGAGGAGAGAAAGAATTTTCCAGCTCCGAGTGTTGAATGCTATCGTGATTAGCACTGTGCCACCAGATTTAATTACTTCTTGGAGCAAATCAAATCTTTCTCAGAGAGCAATGTTCCCGGGGGTGCAGAGACCAAAGGTTAAGCTACCTTACTAGTTACCTGTTCAGACATGTTGGAACCTGTTAGATTTGGGCGGTGAGTGTGGTCTGCTTCATCCTTTTGCCGGCCTGTCCTCCTTAACTTCCTCCCTGCTGCCCCTCAACCCCCAGCAATGAATGTATTGCTTATCTGGTTGGAATGTCGCTAGGAGGGATGACTGGCAACGTGCCATATGGCTGGTGCACTCTGGCTCACACTGCAATCATTGCTAAAAATTGCCTGGTCCACCAGTCAGTTTGGCCAGTTCTGTGGACTGTCAAAGTCCACCTGGTGGACCATCTGCCACCTCCCCCTGGAGGTTCCTTCTCTCTTTTGTTTTCCAGTCTGGTCCTCCTCCTCAATTTTGCTCTTTTATTTGGGAGATTCAAATATTTGGGGGAATTTTGGTTTTGCTTCTTAGCAATCAGGAGGACAGGATGTTCTTAGGTTTCTGGAATGCATTGGGAGAATAGCACCTTAACCCTTTGCTGTCCTGAAGTTACTTTGCACAATGGCCAATAACTCACTTAAACAGCTTGGGTATAAGGCAGAAAAATACTGCTTAAATGAAAATCATGGAGGTAAGGAACTTGTAACCCAGGTGATAATTGAATGAAAATTTGGAGCAGATTTTGTGTCTCTATTCACAAATGGAATTAACCACATTCTGTGCCAAAAGGGCTATGGAAGTTCTCCCATTTTACAGGATCAGAGGTGTAGAGAATTGGAAGCCAAACTACTGGTTGTCAATGTAGTTTGACTACTGTGGGTGTGTGGAGGGATAACCAGGCATCTAAGAGCATGTGTAGTTAAGTATGATTAGCTGAATGCATTTCGTTCTAAGAATCACCTTTAAAATTAACTCTATGGTGGGAATGTAAAGTAGTATGCCTGCTATGGAAAACAGTATGGATAGTCCTCACAAAATTAAAAAATAAACTACCATATGATTCAGAAATCCCACTACTGGGTATTACATAGTCAAAGAAAATGAAGTCAGTATGTCAAAGAGACATCTGTTCTCCCATATTTATTTTAACTCTATTCTCAATAGCCAAGAGATGGAAACAAGCTAAGTGTCCATCAGCTGATGAGTAGAAAAACAAAATCCACTTGCTGCCTGTTCTCCTTAACTTTCTCCCTGCTGCCCCTCAAACCCCTTCCAGCAATAAATGTATTGCTGTGTATGTGATATGCATACACAATGGAATACTATTCAACTGTAAAAATGAATGGAATTCTGTCATTTGCTACAACATGGATGGAACTGGAGATCATTATGCTAGGTGAAATAAGCCACGCACAGAGAGACAAATACCATGTAATCTTACTCACATGTAGAATCTAAGAAAGTTGATCTCATACAAATTGAGATTAAAATGGTGGTTAACAGGGCTGGGGATATAGCTCAGTTGGTCGAGTGCAAGGCCCTGGGTTCAATCCCCAGCACTGAAAAAAAAAAAAAAAAAAAAAAAAAAAAAATGGTGGTTAACAGAGGCTGGGAAGAATAGTGGGGAGGGGGTTGTAGGGAAAGGTTGACAGTAGGTACCAAATGGCAGTTAGGTAGGAGTAAGAAGTTCTGGGGTGTTATTACTCAACAGGGTAATTGCACCTAACAATTTTATACTAAATACTCCAAAAAACTAGAAGAAAGGATTTTGAATGTTTTCACCGTAAAGAAAGAATAAATGTTGGCTGAGCGTGATGGCTCATGCCTGTAATCCCAGTAGCTTGGGAGACTGAGGCAGGAAGACCAGAGGTTTAAAGTCAGCCTCTACAATTTAGTGAGGCTGTAAGCAACCTAGTGAGACCCTGTTTCAAAATAAAAAAAAAAAAAGGGCTAGGGATGTGGCTGAGTGGTTAAGTGCCCTTGAGTTCAATCCCTAGCGCCAAAAAAATAAATAAATAAAAATAAAAATAAATAAATTTTTGAGGTGATGTGTTTAAAGCAATTTTAACATTATCCAGGGAATACATATATTGAAATACCACATAGTGCCTTGAGAATAAGTACATTTTTATGTGTACGTATCACTTAAATTTTTAAATTCATAATAATAAAATAACGCCAAAGGATTATTTCCCCAGGCTCCCAAGGCCAAACTTCTGAATCAAAGGGTTGCCAAAACATGTCTAATTCAAGGAGAAATGGTCAAAAAAAAAAAAAAAGAAAAAAAGAAAGTGCCTGGATTGCAGAAGGCAAACACTGCTTTATCATTGTGCCCAGGCTGGGCCCTGCTGGTGACCTCTAAAGAGCATTTGCCTGCCCTGCCAGAGCTGTGTGCAAGGGAAAGAGCAGAGCTCACCTCTGCTGCTGGGCCACCCTTCACAGTAAGAATATAAAGATGTCTTTGTAGTTATCTGATCCTGTATTTCTGAGCCATGAATAGGATTTGAATGGCACAAGGGTCCCTCTTCCCGCAATCTTAGCCCCAGATCGGAGCATGTTCTATCCCTTCCCTGAAAGCCTGCATTTGGTCCTGTTTATCATGCACCATCTGGACACCACGTTTGTGCTGGACGCTACTCTAATTAAATGTGGCCCCTTACCCTATTTAAGTTTTCCTTGATACCACAATTTAATTGCTTCTTCTAACCTCTTCAGTCATTTTAAGACCACCGTTCAGTTACCATTCAGTTGATCTATCTTACTTCCCTGCCTTCTCTTCAACATTGCTATTTTAGTTGTAAAGTCCTCTCCTGGCTGAACCTGGAAGTAGAGTGTAACTGGGACTACACTGGACCACTGCAGAGAAAAACTGATATCCACATGGATACGTGGATGGATGAATGGATGGGTAGACAGATAGATTGACAGTTAAATCCATCTTTTGGAGTGTGCTTTTATGTGGCACGGAAAAATTTAATTAGAAGAAACACAAGAGGTCCTATAGTCCTTCTCTCATAAAAGTTCACAGACTTGAGTGATTCACTCAAGGTCACAGCTAATAGTACTAGAGTTGAGACCAGAGAACTGGCTTCTGACTCCTGGTCATTGCTTCTTCCAACATACTGTGATCCTTAACCCCAATAACTCGGGATCTTCAGTACTGATTGCCTCTGCCATTCAGTCATTAGGATGTGGGTAAAATATCAAGAAGACTAAAAATCTTTAACAATAATAAGCATGCCTGGAGCCTCTTAGTCCAATCTTTCTTCAGCCTGTGTTGGAACTTTTCACTGACTTTTCCTTGGGATAGCCATTCTAGGCAACAGCCCAGAACTTGGCTGTCAGCAACACTGGAGAGAATCCAGCCCTCTCTGCCTCTTCCCCAACCCTGTTTTAATTACTTTAGTGGTGCTTCTTCATCAGCTGAGTTTGCACATAAAAGCTGAATACCTGGCCCAGAGCCAGGGCTGCCTCTTGAACTAGGCAAAACTCTGGGTCTGAGTTTGGAGGTCAAGAGGTGAATCCCCCTTGTTGCTCTCTCAGTCTTCATCATAAGTCCAGGAGAACGTGGACCTTCCTTCTTTAATAAAGTTGCCCAGTTTCCAGAAATCGGCCCCTTAAACTTGAAGTAAACTGGATTTTTTTTTTGGGGGGGGCAGAGGGGGAGATATTTCACTTCTAGAATGTTTCTTTTGGTTTATTCATATCTTCAAGGCAGTATCTTCTTGATTTGCTGCTTGTTTTTATCAGAGTGGCTCATGTTTTTTTAAAACAGCCACGAGTTCTGAAAATGATCATGTGTGAAACCTCAAAGAGTTTAGGTCTTTAGAATGAAGTCCCTATTATCACCATGGATGCAGCCCAGCACTTAGCATGACCTCCCGTGGCTCTGATTTGTGAGTCACTAATAGAAGACAAGAGGGAAAGATGCTGTCAACGTCGGAGAATTTAGAGTGTGGATTGCAATGCGGAAGGCAAACGGGATCAGGTAGTTTGGGGAGATGGAAGGACTATTCCCAGAGTTAAGCCTCCTGGTTACATAATGGCTGTAGAAAATGGTAGATTTGAACTCTTTCTTCCTCAGAGCTGCCGTTGGTGATCTAGCCTCTTGGTCCATGTGTGTTCCTTCTAGTCCACGACTGTGCTTGTGAGAATAGCATTGTATTAGGGAAGGTCTGAGGAGAGAAGGGAAAGCAGCTCCCCTTACCCTGCTTCTGACCCATGCTCCTCTTACCCTGCATGCCAACTGGACTCCTGGGAAAGGCAGGTTTTGCTCTCAACATGAATGAGAGCACTTTAATAATTAATGAAGATCCGTCAGCTGAGGCTGCCGTGAGCTCTCTCGCACTGGAAGTCAAAGGCTTAAAGACTATCTTTCGAGGATTCGGATAGAGAGTTCCTGTTTGGGATGGGAAGATGGATTAGCTGACTTCAGATCGGAAGGGCTGTGATTCTCTGAATATCTTTTCTCTTCTTCTCACTTTAGTGTTACAAGTTCATGAATATTATTTAATTCCATTCCTAAATTAACTCATTAGCATACATGAAGGCCACAGCAGGGCCAGATGGGCAACTGCTCCTAGGATTGGGTTTCAGGGACTTCCAGAAGGCTCTGCAGGCTAGAAATATACACCATTGCAGTCTCACTCTTTATCTTAGGTCCTGTCCCTTAGTCAAAGGCAACTAGTTTGGGAGAAGCAGTCCACTAAGTACACAGTACCTGGTACCTGCACACTGAGGCATGACAGCTGTCAATTGTGTGACTAAGAGAGCAAGCTTTGCCATAGACCTTCGGGTTGGAATCCCTCGTGAATTTGGGCATATCTCTCATCTAGTCTATAAACTGTGGATAAGAAAAACATCTGCCTCATAAGGTTGTTATGAGAATTAAATAATCCATGGAAAGTGCTTGACTAGTGAGCGGCTGACAGAAAGCAAGAGATCCGAAAATATCAGCTATTTAATAAATATCCTCCATTTAAATGGTTCCAACTCTGGAGAGTAAGTTTGGCAGTGAGCAGGTGAAGGGTTAAGAAGATTCTTTTTTTTCTTTTCTTTTTTGGTGCTGGGGATGAAACCTGGAGCCATGAGTACGCTAGGCCAGCCTCTACCACTGAGTTATACCCACCCCAGCCCCACAAGGAAGGATAGTTGTCAGGGGGAGAGGTTCTCTGAAGGGCTACAGATGGAACCAAGATGGGGGTGCAAGGGAAGGTCAACCCTGAAAGCAGAAGCAGCAAGTAGAGGAGAAAAACTCTTTCTATTCTGCAATTTTGCCCAAGGAAGTTCAAACTGGCTGGTTCCTGACATTCATCCTGGTGAGTAAACTTCAGATAAAATACTTTGAGAACTCATTACCTATTAACTCATCAGACTTAAAATGCACAGGGACCCACCAGTTTTTTTGGTTTTTAGGCTTTTCCCTTTCCAAGTAAAACAGGGGAGGCTCAAAGCCTCCTAACAGGACACGATTATATAAGGACTTAATCCACTTCCTGAAAAATTGTCCATGGAGTTTTAATTAAGTTCTTCTAAAGACCACAGGGAACTTAGAGGGCACCAAACAAAGGAAGGGAGGTAGGAACCTGCCTGGCCCTGCTCCCAGCGCCTTCCACCAGCTTCTCTAGGTGAGTGAGGGAGAGTAATCTGCGTTGCTTTCTCATGAGTGGGCCCAACTTCATCCCAAGGTGAAGGAAACTGTGTCCTGGTATGAAGAAAGTCTCCCAAGACTCCTTCAGCATTGTTTGAACAACACTGGACACAGCCTGGCTTTTAGCAATCCCCCTCCTCACGCCACCCGACTCTCTGCTCATGTGTGATTTAAAAATTAATTTAGAATACAGCGAGATCAGCAAAACAAGGGCATTAGATGGCATCCCCCAGAAATGGACTTCTTGTACTCCAAAAATGTTCTTAGAAACACATGTGAGTTTCTTTGCACTCAAATTAAGGAGGATTAAAGCAGCGAGACAGTTGTTGCTCAGTTCCTTTGGATCATGTGGCCAAGGCTGAAAAGCCTTAAGTTGCTGCCATGAGTCTAAGTCAGTGCCCTGATCTCCAAATTAATTTTTGAATTAAATGATTGTCCCCCCTCCCTTTCTTCTTCTAATTGAGACTTTCATTGAAAAATGCTTAGCAAACAGATGGAAAAACCCAGAACAAAAGGCTGTTGTGAAATAATAAAATGGAGGTCATTCGAAACAGTTTTAGGTTAGTACTGCAGGTATAGTTAAACCTTTCTTTTAATTATACTTTTATTAACTATAAAAATAGTTTAAAAGAAAGCATAAGCACTGTTGTTAGAAACTAAAGAATGGTTGGAAATAGCTGAGGTTATTTAATAGTTCACTTTTGTGAGTTTTTCATCTTTCCAGGAACTCCACAAAGACACCTAAGCAGAATAAATTCATGTATAAATTTAGAATAATAACATATCTTGTAAGTCTTAAACAATGCTTTAACTATCTGAAAACTTGTAAAACATTTCTATTGACTAAAATAAAAATAGCTAATTTTAAAATAAAAAATGAGAAAGAGTCACAAATTTAGCAACAGGGAGTGATATTCCGGAAGGATTTGTTTAAAACAAAATGCTAACTGTAAGGATGTGGGAAAATTTCAGTCGCACCCCAGGCTAATAATGTTCAGCGAAAACTTCACACTGAGAAGAAAGCAATATTGTGTCATTTGCATATTTTGAACTATTAAAAAGCCAACGTGTTCAATAAAACAGTATTAATGTCAATGATATTGGTCTACAGTGAGATAAAAATAGTTTGTTTTGTCAAATTTATTTAGACCAGTTACATTTCATCCCACCTCTGACAAGACTTTCTCGTATTTGAAGAATTTGAGGCTTTTGTCTTTGTTGATTGAGAAAAGGAAGAGGAATTGAATAAATAATATTTCTGACATAGAAGGCTTCCTATAGCTTAAAAAATCTTAATGAAGTTCTCTGAGCTCTTCAGATATGTTTGTTACATCCTTGTAAGTTGAAGTTATAGCAGTGTTACTAAAGGAGAATCATGGGAGGGTAAGTCTTTGGAACAGCAATTAAAAGATAGAGTTGCTACCTGGAATCCCCAGACATGGTTCTTTCAAGTTTCTTTTTTCTTTCTTTTTCTTTTTTTTTTTTGCAGTGCTGGGGATTGAACCCAAGGCCTTGTGTTTGTGAGGCAAGCACTCTACCAACTGAGCTATCTCCCCAGCCCTCTTTCAAGTTTCTTTAATGTTGATTTTTAAAGTGCTGACTCTAAACTCCTTGATGATTAGCTTGTACACAAACTCTAAAGTACCTTAATGATTTGCTTTATTTATTTTTTTTCTCTTGGTATATTGAAGTTCTTTCTTTGCTGATCCAACTGCAGGAATGACTGTTTGCTCACAGAAAATGACAGTAGAGAGGACCTAAGATGGGTCAAAGGATGACAAGAGAGTAGCCACTTGCTCTAGATGAGTCACCTACTGTCTTTGAACTTCATTCATTAAAAATGTATTTATTGCATGCCGAGTGATTGTCTGCCATGGTTCTAGTTGCTGGGGATTCATCAGCGAGCAAATAAGACATAAATTCTGCACTCTTGAAGCTTGCCTTCTACTAGGGGTTGAGAAAAGAACAGACAAGAAGCAAATGATTATGTCACTGGATGACAGTGCTTTGGAGAAGAGAAAAGCAGAGACAGGAATGAGGGAATTCTGCAGAGAAGGATGATGACTGCAACTTTGATTGGGAAAGTCAGGAGGAGGCTCATTGAGAAGTGGTCCTGCAGCTCAGGCTTGTTCTAGGCCAAGTTGTCTGTCCCTGAGCACACACCCACCACAGGAAGGAGATGTCACCGGAGGATCTAGGAAGTGACTAGCTCCCAAATTCACAAGTGAATTTCGATGCATCATCAGGGTGCACCTGGGACCCCCCCCCCCATCAGGACACACCTGGAATTCAACCTTTGAAGAGCTCCTAACAGCTTCTGAAAGCCCTCTGTTCTCCCTGATGGGCAGAATCTCTGCCTCTGGGACAGGAATGCTTCTCCTGTGCTAGCAAAGCAATTAACCTTCTTTTTCCTTTTTCTCAAAGCAGTGTCTTCCTATTAAATTGGCATCAGGGACAAGGACTGTGATTTTGGTAACATAAGTCCATACACCTCAACAGGACCAAGCAAAGGTCAACTTGCAAATTCTCTGCAGAATTCCCTCATTCCTGTCTCTGCTTTTCTCTTCTCTAAAGGTGAACTGTGTCAGAAGAGTCACGCAGTTAGAGAAGTAATGAGGGACCAGTTTGTGTAGGTCCATATAGCTCATTGTGGAGACATTTGAAATTCTCTCAGTGAGACAGAACAAATGACACTGGTCAATCATGGTCTTAGTCAGTTCAGGCTTCTATAACAAATTACCATGTGCTTAAACAATAATCAGTTATTTCTCACAGGTCCGGAGGCTGAAAGTCCAACATCGGGGTCCCTGTATGGTCAGGTTATTGGCAAAAGCCTCTTCCTGGCAAACTGATGGTCATCGTCTTGCTGTATCCTCTCATGGTGGAGGGCAGAGACAGAGAGAGGAAACAAATTCTCCTGTTTCTCTTCCTGTAAGTGCACTAATGCCATTCATGAGGGCCCTACCCTCATGACTTAATTACCTCCCAAGAGACCCAGCTCCTAGTATCATGCTTTTAGGAATTAGGATTTTGGCATATGAAGTTTTGGGACACACGAGCATTTAGTTCATAACAACTGTTGACCTTGTAGGAGATAAAGGGGGAGATGAGATAGGAGCAAAAGGAGCAGAGATGGGGAAAGTCTGCTGTTTTGAGGGTAGAGGTAGTTGAAGTCTGCAAATTGTAGATTTGAGTTGGATTTTGAGTTTTTGTTTTGTTTTATTGTGTAAAAGATTAAATAGTAAATATTTTAGGCTTCACAGGCCATATAATCTCTATCACAACAGTTAACTGTGCCTGTATAGTATGAAAGCTGCCATAGTCGATGTGTAAGTCAATATGTATGTCAGGTTCAATAAGCTCTAGAGATGATACAGTTGATTCAAGACCAGGGGCTGGATTTGGCCCCTAGGCTATCTTTGCTAGCCTGTGCACATAGACTAGTGATTTGGGAAGACTTTGATGAGAAATTAAAGAATCAGTAAGAATTAGTTATGGCACAGTAGTCTTATTTTCTTATAAATATCAGTCTAATAGTACAAGTCAAACAGGGTCAATTTATCCATCTGAACTTTACCAGGACACTTAACAAATTCTTTTCCTATTTTCTTGTGATCAACATGGAGAAATCATCTTGAATTCAAGAACAATCTGTGAGTAACTGGCTAAATCACAGGTCCTGGGCATATGTGAATGAATTCAAATCCACTCTTGCCTTAGGCTCCTCTACTGTAAATCACAAGAGTTGATCCAAACTAACTGTTTTCCGAGCCCCTGCATCAGCTGGCTTCTAGCTGGGTTAGGCTGGACAGGGTGAAGGCTGACTCATCCTGGATGCAGGTCCCACGGTGGCTGCATTTCTTCATGGTTCCATTTTTGCTGTAGGTTCTACTAATACAGCCCCTTGGTTACTCCAGCCCTTGAGTGACGGTAGCTTTCTGATGTCACTACTTTCTGTTTGCCTTATTATTCCCTGGTCTGCTTCTTCAATCTTCTACTGTGTGTGAAACAACTTCCCTGTATTAAATTCTCTGTTTTAAATGCTCAAGATGGTTTCTGTTTTCCTGCTTGGATCTTGACTGGTATAGGGGCTCACTTAAAAATGTCACCCTGGAGGGAGGTTTAGATTCCAGGGCTGCCAGGCTATCTTGTCTGCTCCAACCATTTTTATCAATAACCTGGATGATGATGTAGTGAATATGCTAATCATATTTGCAAATACCCTAGAGCTCAGTGGAAAAACTATTTGCTATGTGGCAGAATCAGAATCTAAAAATAACAGATCAAATCTAACAAAAAGGAATTTAATTAAAAAAAAATGTAAAGTCCTACACTTGGGTTTAAAAAAATAACAAAGTAAGGAATGGGAACATTGTTACATAATAGCACATGAATGAGTGTTTGGACTGCCATCAAAATGAGACAGAATTTCACAAAAATTTTAAAAGCTAAAGGGAGCTTTGCTTGCATTAATACTCTAGTACAGAGAAAAAGGGAGTTAACAGGAACTATTTTGTTTTTTTCTTGGCCAGAACATTCATTACATTCAGTTTGGAGCAAAGCATTTGGAAATAATAAAAATCAAGAACTCTGAAATACAAAATAATGACAGAGGTCTGTGGGTGTACTTCAGTGGTAGAGCATTAGCCCAGCATGTGCAAGACCCTGGGTTCCATCCTCAGCAAAAAAAAAAAAAAAAAAGAAAGAAAGAAAGAAAAAGAGAGAGAGAGAGAGAGAGAGAGAGAGAGAGAGAGAATGACAGAACAATAAAAGGAAGCATGAGTCATTGGAGGAAACTAGAAAGAGGCCATCAGAAAGATGATAGGAATAAAACATTTCCATGCCTAAAAGATTTCAAGGGTACCAGGTCTGCCATGATGGTATAGAAGGAGTACTTAGCAGGCATCTCTCTTTGGAAAGACAGAAGGTGCACACTCTCCCTCCTTGGCATGCTCAGCTACCTTACATATTCACATTGGGAAAATTCCCCTCATGTCTATGCAAAATGATCTTGCTCTAATGAGGTCTTGGTACAGGCATTGTTGAAAAGAGCTCAATTTTACATATAATGAATGACTCAGAAATCCGAGACTTCCTCTAATTCTGGGCACTGATTCCTTTTGTGACTCTGGACTCTTTCCTCACTAATAAGAAAGAAACTGCCAAGGAGGCTCTGCTGTACGTTCTGCAAATATCAGATTTCCGGGGCTTAGTGAAGGTTTTGGGTTTTCCCCCCTTTTCTTCCTTCTCTTTATTTTTAACAGAAGTCAGAAGCGCCAAGACCATGGAGTTTCTTTGTGGATCATAAAGGATGGTTGCCTTTACAACCTGGCACTTGGCATCCTGCTTAGTAGAACTGTCCTTATCGTTGTTAGATTAGCAAAGATCTATCACATACTCTTATTGTTATTTAGAGTTAATAGGCTTCTTTTTTGTGTGTGTATGTGGTACTGGGGATCGAACTCAGGGCCTTGTGCTTGCGAGGCAAGCACTCTACCAGCTGAGCTATCTCCCCAGCCCAATAGGCTTCTTAAAATTTAAATATTTAGTATACATTGTGCTCTACCAAAAATTTCTGGTTCTGGTCTCATGTAATTTTGAACACCATGCTATTTTTTCTTTATATTCTTGATTCTTAGCTATGGGAGAATTTTGGTCCTGCTTACCTGGTCAACCCTTCCTCTTTTTGCTTCTTTGGGAAGAAATTAAGAAATTGACTATACCTTTTCCACCCATAGACCATCAACCTGCAGAGCACATATCCTAGAGTCAGTGTTTCCTGAGGGAGCCCGTAGTGCTATTGTGTTATATTTTGCAAGGACAGGCTAAAGGGGAAGTTTTATTAATACTTAACCTGATATTTTGTGCTATTTTAATGGATTTAGGAAAAACTATGTGTGTCGTTGGCTATAACACACTATTCTCTTTTAATATATTTTAGGTTATAAGAATTCTCAAATTTTCTGTGACAGTTGTCATGCTTGACAAATTCTAAAATTATCAATGTAGTTCTACCAAACAACACTAGGTTTATGTGGTGTATTACACTGTCAGATTTAAAATTTTAAAATCAGAAGAGATCTTAGTGATTATTGCATTTCAGTTACAGATAAGGCTGGATGAAGCCCAGAGAGTTAGTTGACTCTTAGTTAGTTGCAGACTGGAGTGAGCCTTGGAATTAGAACTGGAACTCCTTCCCCCTGGCAATGTTCTCTCCATTCCACCACCCCGAGGAAGCTCTGCACAATCCCTATCCATGACCTCATGGATAGATATGAAATGAAGATCATAAATATGTTATAATGCCATAATATAATACTTGCATCAGCTCAGAGTTGGGACTTGTCTGTAATCCACAGAAAAATGGATGTGGATTTGTAGCTATCACATATTTTATTTATACTAAGATGCCACTTTATGAAATTTTTTGGACCTATATAGATACTAATGTCTACAATATCTTAACCTTTGTATGTCATAAAAAGAAAATGTAAGTAAAAACTAAAACCCATGGTACCTTGAACACTTCTTTACATAAAGGCTCAATTCCTCTGAGCCATTTTGGACTGACATTTGTTACTGTACACATTTTCCCCACCTAATGTTCTCTGTGCCATCAAGAATAGTAATGGTGCAGTGTGCCTGAAGAGCATTTTATAGTCTCCAGGATTTTTTCCCCAAGCCATTTAACAAGTTTTGATGCACACGCTCAGGTAAAGACAACTTGTCTCAACTGTTACCTGGAGACAGCAAATTTAAGATACATTCTGATTTCATGGATATGAAATACTAAAAATATTAAAGGAAATAAGAAAGAAATGAAGAAGGAAAGAAGGAAAGAAAAAAGATGGAAGGAAGGTGTCTTAGAATTGATGAAATATGATATGTTATTTGGCATGCATAACATTCCCTTCCCCATTTAATGTGTGAACCCACAGGAACACACACACACACACACACACACACACACACACACACACGTCTTTGGGAACTGCTGGCAACCATCTTTCCTAGGTCCTTGGAGGAAGAACATTTGCAAAACAAGAGAATGAATGTGGCTCACAAAGAGCCGAAGAAAACTCTGAAAGACAATTTGGATAACATTTGCTCCTGGATTCAGCCAGGCCTGAAGGTATCCTTGGACTTCTTGTTTCAGTGAGTGAGCAAAATACCTTAGAAGGCTTGCACTATCTTAACATGTTTTTCTTTCACTAGCACCCACAATGAATCTCTAATAACACATGGGGGGAATCCAATGTATATTCAAGGAATATTCTGTAGATTTAAAGATTTACAGGATGGTATATAAAAAAAAAAAAATACTGTCTCCAATGTTAGATAATTGTCTCCATGAATAAGGGTCAAAGAGAATAATGTGGAAACAGGAACAGGGAGGACCAAAACAAATGACAATGTTTATTAAATAAGGCTGAAGTTTTGACTTCATTTAGAAAGCACACTCGGGAGCCAGCAGAATATCCAGTGCTCTGTGCTGCAGCTCTGCCCATCATAAGGGTCCCTTGAGGGGCTCTGTGTACCTGAGTGTGGACTAAGGCCTGCAATCCTCCACAGGATGCTTCCAAGGGCACTGCCACTTGCTGGGGATAATACATATAGAAAACTACTTGCCATCCTTGGTTAACTCATAGGATGTGGACCATAAATGCCAGCTGGCCCGCCTTCCCTCACTGCAGGCATGACACCTGACATAGAGCAAAGATGAGAATCTATGGATCTATTCACCCCTTCCCCTTCCACAGCAACTTTTATGCCCTGCCCACGATTGCTTTGAAAGACATTTCCTTAATGAGAGCTTAAGAGTTTAAAGGTAATTTTTGTGCACATGTGTGTGTGTGTGTGTGTGTGTGTGTGTGTGCTCATCCAATAGCTAGAGTAACTACATGATTTATCACCTGAAGCTGGACGTTTCTGAGAATAAAAGGGGATGCCAGTCATAATCACTCATGAACAAGATATGTACATATGTTAATAACTAATAACACTATCTTGGATAATGCTTTGTTGCTCAACTTTGTTTTCTTTTTAGTTAACCTGCTGTCTTCTACAAAAGTGTGAGCCCTGAGAAGACAAGATTTAGGTCTTCTTCCTGCTGGACCATCTGCCCCAAACAGAGTACAACAATACAGGTGCTCAGCAATTGCTAAGCAGCACAGAAAACATCCTGAGCAAGGAGACGGTTGTTTTACATACATGTGCAAGGGAAATGCTTTTAACTTCAAGGCATGAGCAGCTACCCATGCTTCCAAGCAAATCCCTGAAGATCGGCCATAGATAAACAGTTTAGAGAAGTAATCCAGAGCCGAAGCCATATTAATAAATCCACAGGATGCATTTACATGTATGCATAATTAGAACTGTCCTACCTGGTCACTGAGCATACATGTGAGCAAGTTGTGTTACTTGTGCACAAGTTATATCCAGCAGAGGGAGATGAAATGAAGTAGGAAATTGCTAAGACACCTGAATCCAGATCCTGGTATGTGTGTGGGCATGTGTGTGCACAAGTGGTGGACAGGGGTCTCTTTTCTGTGTGTGGGGCTTCCTGTCCCCGTTGTGCACCTAGTTAGGACCAGGAAGAACCTAGGAAGGTTCTCAGGCATTGTTGATTTAAAGCAGGGCAGCTTCACCTCCTTTTCCCTGTGACATGTCTTTCTTCATGGAAGGAATGCAGAAGCTTGAGTATCTTGAATTCTAGAGCCACCCATGAGGCAGCTGAGGAGTGAGGGAAGGAGACCAAGGGAGGCATCACTGACAGTGCCTATCACTGACTGCCTTAAGCATGGAGAGCACTCCCCTCTCCTCTCCTTCCTCTTCTCCTAGTTCCTCAATAACTCCTGGGCCTCTGAATTACTTTCTACTCTGGCCAGATTAACTCATTTTTATATTTGTCTTTGCTGCGCTTCACTTCCCTTTCCTAAGGAGGGGAAAAGGTGAAGCAGAAAGGAACAGGAGCAGCAAGCATGGTGGATGTCCTGGGAAGGACATGCCCTGACCTAACCCCATCCTAGGGACAGTCGAGTGGGACGACAGAGGAGGGTTGGCTGATGTTCACACCGAAAGCTGTGGACATGTTATTCTTCTCAGGGCTCCCAGTACCCCTCAGTTGGAGTGTGGTGGAAGGAGGACTTCCCCATCCCAGGAAGAGAGAGTAGGAGGGGTGGCCTGGCTGGACCAGAGGATGGGCTCTGGAAGGCCAAGCAGGAGGCCATACTGGAGAGCTGCTCTCCGAGGCCAATGAGGAAGACCTCAGCAGTGAAGGGCCCTGCCAAGTCAGTGTCAGGAGAGGACCACAGAGAAGCTGGAGAGAGGGAGGATGGGCACAGTGTCAAGGGACGAAGATTTTAGAGCCAGTGACAAAAGAATGGAGCCACCATCGAGATAGTCTGGGTCTGGGACTGAGGCTATTCTTGGATTTCCTGTGAGAACAGGAAGATGGTTTGGTTCTTGGGCCAGGACGGAACAATGTTGGGAAGACTGGGGAAGGGAAGGAAGAGGAAGCACAACTCACAAGCGGGAGATGTTCCTTGTTGAAGCCCTTACCTCCACGTGGGAGATCTCTTTATAAAGTTTCTAGAATTTCATTACCTCAGGCGACCAGCGTGCTGGTCATGTTTCTGAGACCTACTGCCGGCCCTTCTAGGTGGCGTCTTGCTCTAGGCGCCCCCTCAGTCCTTTCTCTCCCTCCTTCAGGGAGTATCTTCTGATGCATTCAGGTTAATGCTTTCATTACTGTTCAGCGTCTTTAGTTTATCAATGCGTAGAAGATGCTTGGTACTGACCCAGTATGTGGCCTGGGGTCCAGGCAACTGGGGGTCAAGGCCCATGCTCGCTGACTGGCCCTGGGTACTTTCTCAGATCCTACATCTGTGCCACTGGGAAAATACCATCATTTTTATGTGAGATTGTATATCAATTGCCTAGTGTTGGGTGCCACTAGGTGCTAAGTAATTACCCTTCCCTCTGCCCCTTCCAAATTTCTCAAAAATCACAGATTAGTACCCCTCATTTAATAACTAGCTGACAGTTGTTTTTGTTTGGCTAGAAATCAAGTAAGGGAATGGGATAATGTTAAACATCTAATTCATTTTTTATTAATCCATGCAATTAACTGACAATTCTGCTTCAAATTACATTATTTTGGTCATTTGGAGTAAAATAATAGTTAATATTTAGACTCCACTTATACAACAAAAAAATGGAATATTTTGTCTTTCTAATGATATTTATTTATTTATTTATTTATATGTGCTACTGGAATTGAACCCAGGGCCGCACACACGCCAGGCAAGCACTCTACCACTGAGCCCCAACCCCAGCCCTCTAATGATTTTTAATAGTAAAACCAGTTATTAACTCTGTCCCATCATTACAAAAGGGCCATCTGGCTGTTCTGTAGCAAAAGCTACCAAGAAAAAGAGGACAGCGGTGGATTTCTACGATATTATTTTTTATAGAAAGGACATGGATCATGAATACTTTAAGATTTTTAGAAAATTAAAGGTAGGAATAAAAAGGGATTTTAAAGCTTTTATTCATAAATGGAAAATCAAAATTCTTCAGGCACCTGGTGGCACACCAGGTCTGTAGGGTCTGAACCTGCAGCAGAGGGCATCTTTCGCGCAGGGTTTGGCAGAACTTGAATTTTTTTTGGCATCGTTCTTTGCATAAAGATCCCACATGAATAGGTAAATAAAGTCATTGTCTTAATAAGGACAGGGCTCCAGTGATTTCCCCAGAGGCTTGCTCAGTTCACTTTTTTGGTGGCATATCTGAGGATTGAGGGAATAGAAGGAAAGAGAGCAGGGCAGTAGGGAAGGTTCCAGGCGGGTCCTTGGGAAGAAGGCTTTTGTCCTGCCTTTCTGCAGAGCCCTCCCCAGTTGCCAGGAGGGGACAAGCCAACTCACTGATGAGGAAATGTTTAATGAACTCCTCGGAACACCCTATCACTGCCTGAATTAACCGAATGTGCACCAAGCTGATAATAGACAAACTACCGGCTTCGGCTTTGAGAGGCCTGGTTTTTGCCCCCCTCATGTAAAACAGTTTCTTTCTCCCCAAACAAGAGTTTCTCCCGCGAGAGTGTTTTCAGTGGGAGATAATGCACAGAAGGTGTACAATGCCACCGGTTGTCAAAGAAAAGAAGCTGGGGTCCCTTCTAGTGGGTGGTAGGTAAGAATTACTAATCCAATCTGCTTGAGTTAACTCAAAACAAGGATTAGTGTAAAGTTCCAGAATATGTTAATCTTCCTTTATAGAAGTAGACTTCAGCACCGCCACCAACCCCATGGTTTATAGATCCTGGGAACAATGAGCCAATTAAACTTGAGAGGGAAAAAGAATCTTGCCCAAGTTTACTGATTGTTACCTAATACTTTGAGTTGCTTTGATTCTTGATTATTTGGCTTTGTGTCTCAGGCACAGGAAATAAAACATCATTTATTATTCATTAGAATGCTCCTAAGTACAGTATACCTCCTAATTAAACACATACGATTGTGCCTGGTATTTTTCATCTCCTAACTTATTAAAAAGACTGTTCAAAATGGCTTTTGTGTATAGCTGATATTGTTTTGCCAAATATGTCCATCAATATTAATATTTTTTTTCAAAAACACATATTTGGAGCTTACATGATTAATGAATGGAACAAATTGTTAAGTTATTTGGGTCCAAACCACTTGCAGAGATTTTTCAAATGAAAAATAGGCTTTTTTTTTTTTTTTTTTTAGGATAAAAAGCATCTTAGGAAAGGTTGGAAAAAAGTTTCCTGTTCCCTCTGCCAATTTGGCACTGTTATTTTGGAGACACTTTTATACCTACAGTTGTTGGCACTAACTTAATTTTAAGGTTTTGCTATCTGAAAACAATTTTTAAATTATTTATTGTCATTTATTATTTGGCTTTCTATAAGTACTGATTGGCTTATTTTATTAAAGTATTCAATCAGGAATACAAGTTGTAAATGTTAATCATTAGCAGTTAATGTTGATCATTAGCAGTCAGATATTTATCTAAAAATTCCTCTAATAACTAACAACAACCAACATGGTAACTTACCAAGTACAGAAGCACTTTACATACTTTTCCTTATTTAAGCAATTTAAATCATTGTGAAGTTTGGGAATTACTTTGAAATTTGCATTGCATAAAACTAATAGGGACTTTTTGTTAATTTTTTAGTTGGTGCATTATAGTTATACATAAAAGCAAAATTCATTGTGATGCATTCTTATATCATGTGGCCTCATTTAATAGAGACGTATTCATGTAACATTTCAAGTAATCCTAAATTGGAGTATGTGTTAAAATACTTTTTATGGAGAGTTTTAAAAACCTTTAATGGTAAGCTCTAATTTTTTTAATTAATGAAATTTGCAACTGAACAAATTTTAATATTCTATACCTTCTGAAGATGTAGTAGCTTCATTACAAGTTTAAAGTTTAGGTACCAGAATCATTTAAAAATTGTTGTACTCAAAACTTATTTATACTATTTGCATTAAAGACTTCATAATGTTCTCTAAATTTCATTTTCTATCAGCAGGTTTTTTTGTTTTGTTTTGTATTTCTGCAACATCAGAAAATTAGAGAAGTGAAAGTTTGTAAAGTTACTAATTATAGTTTAAAATCTGGATTCCCTTCTCTTCTCGGTGTCCATGTATAACTCTGCACACATAGACAAGGGCAGTCTCCCAGGAATAGGCTTATATGAATGCATTTCAGGAACATGGTCATTTGGTGCAGATAGCTTAGCAATATTCTCAAAGAACTGGAAATTGTTTACATGCCAAGTAGGTGAAAATGTACATGTGGGGGCATTTGTGTGTGTGTGTGTGTGTGTGTGTGTGTGTAATTTTGAATTTTATTTGCAGTATCAATATGCAAATTTATTTATTATAAGTTGAATCTCATTGAAATGAAAATGAAAAGGCAATACTATTCCTTTAATATGGTTCACTAACCTTGTTCACACTGAGTTACTGATGCTCAGTAGGAGTTTGCCAACACCAGTTCGACTCAACCCTTGATGATTATGGAGGATTTAATTATAATTGAAAAAGTAAAAGAAAAAAGGGGAAAAAAAAGAGACTAAATCTAATCCAAAAATCAATTTTGCATAGAATTTAATAACAGATAAAAGCTCAAAATTCTGCAACTAACAAATGAAAAATATCAACACTAGGAAATAAAACTTTAGTTCCCAGCATTAATCCCACTACCTGTGTGGATCCTCCTGACCCGGCTTCTTTCATCAACTTCATGACAAAGGAATTGGCCTCACACTGAGGCATGGTAAATACATTATGAAATAAAGGCAGACATCATAAACAACACCAAAGCGCGTGGAACAGAGTCAAAAGCAGGGCTGCAAACAATTTCTCCCTCTCGTATTTAGGCAGAGACTTCCCCACAACCACAGTTGCCAGTTTTTAGATTTATTCCTCTTAGGCCTGCTGTGAAATGTATGGGTAACAGGCTTCAGTGGTCGCCCATGAAGTTAAAACGGCTTAGGGGTGGTTTATCGCTCAGATCTTCTGCATTTGCTGTGCACACTAACAGAAAATCACAAGGAAAAGTAAAGGAAGTTTCCTATGTTTCCTTGTTCAGCTTGAACGCTTCCAGTAAGGCTCGCGAGTGCAGACTGGCTCCCTGTTTAATAGATAATATGAGCCTCTTGCAAAAAAGTTAGCAAGTACTATTTAAAGGGTGGCATGTGTTTCCATTTTGTTTTCTTAATGCAGTAATCCAGGCTCGGGGAGAGTAGACTTCTTGGTTGACTTTAACATGGTTCATGATAAAATATGGACAATTATCAAATGGTGTCCCCTTAAAGAAAAGAAAAAAAAAAAAAAAAACTGCCAAAATTTTAAAGGATGGATGTTGACATTGCAGGTGTGTCCTATGTATAGAACCAATTTTCCCATCGAGAGGCCATTAGGATTTTGTTAGTAAACAACAATTTGAATGTTCCCTAACCAGGCCCACTCACCAGGTTCTATTGAAAATAAATAAACAGCCCCCTCTCCCAGCATCCTGGCTGTCCCCAGGGGAGGAGCCCCTGGTGGCTGTGCCTGGGCATCATACTCTCCTTGTTCCCGTAACACTAGTGAAAATGTAATTTGCATTATGGTCCTGGACTGAAGGGAGCAGCAGATCATTTGCTTGAAAACACGACCTTTTAATTTAAACAAAAGGCTTGAAAAAATAAAAGTGGGTCTTAAATGCAGTTTAATCAGTCGGGCGAGAGATGTCTAATGAAGCTGCCAGACGGATTTATAGCCAGGCTGTCACTTCGGCCATCATGTTTACAGCTCCAGGAGTGAGATTAGCACTGTGTGAAGGCACAAACTTGGTTGAAATGTCCTGTGTCTGGGATGGCTGTACATTTTGACAATTTGACAAATTATTTTGTTGGAGTGATGAAGGTTTGGAAAGCCTGACATGGAAGAACTTAGTTCTTTGAGTTTCTCTTCTTTCCAGGGAAACTAGAAGCATGACATTATTGTCACAAAAGGTCAAACCCAACCCATTGATAAATGAATTTTCACACTTTTTTCATATATTTTCTAGTGTTTTTTTAAGGAAAAATTGCCGTTTGAGCCTACACTTCCTCTAAAAGTTCTTTCCAAAGATTTGTGTGTGGGGGGGTGTGTGTGTGTGTTGCTAGAGACGGAACCCAGGGCCTCACGCATGCTAGGCAAGCACTCCACCAGGGAGCTATATCCAGCCCCCAAGCCTTGTCTATGGAGGAGACTTCACCCACGTTTTGGTCCTAGTTTTTAACTACTTCTACAATTTGAATTTCCATTGCATTGAATCCTTTGCCTCCGAGGAAAATTTGAGTGTAAGCTTCGGAAAGTTCATCCTCTGCTGGAGGTGTTTAAGTAAGTACTGGGGAATTTAACTAACTCAGTATTTTATCGTACTACTATTTCATTTCCTAGTGCCGTTAGACACACCATATTGTAATTCCCTTTTGGAACAAATGTTCACTGAGTATTTAGCAGAAGATATGCTATTGAAAGGGGTAGTCAAGAGGATAGAAACTTCTAATTTTTGTTTTTTTTTAGTAATATATTCTAAAAATTGAAAATTAAAGGAAAGAGAATTATTACCCTGGAATAAAGGACAGTTAGGTCTTTTCTTCCTTCCTTCCTTCCTTCCTTCCTCTTTCTTCCTTCCTTCCTTCCTTCCTTCCTTCCTTCCTTCCTTTCTTTCTTTCTTTCTTTCTTTCTTTCTTTCTTTCTTTCTTTCTTTCTTTCTTTCTTTCCTCTCCTCTTCTCTCTTCTCTGCTCTCTCTCCTTCCTCCCTCTCACCCTTCCTTCCATTTTCTACATTTAGTTGCTGAAAATGGCATGCAGTTGTGCATAAACAACATTATCCACTTTGCTTCCTCTTAATAATCCAGGGAAGCCCTGGCTTAATCTCCCACTCATTTCATGCCTAAAGCACAAATGTATTGCTTTTGTTTTACTACATGTTTCATTCCATCTGTTGGGAGCTGAGTAAGTCAATATTTATCACATTTATAGATTCCGAATCACTAGGGGGAAAATGTCACAACCCGAGAAAAACAAGTCCATCATTCTTTCTTGACTATTTTAAAGTTTATAAGTGTTGTCTCTGTGGTGTTGATTTCACTCTTTCCAGCTAAAATATTGCAGCTCGCATTATTTATTTTTAATGAAAACGTTTTTTTAAACTCCATGTTTTCCAAGGTTTTCATTTTCCTCAAACCTCTGTAATTGCCTTGTCATGATTATCATTTTCCTTGCACTGTTGCTTTCTATGGAAGCCCCAGGAAAGAGTTACTAAAAATTAAATTTCATGCTTGCATGTGTTTCTGTGATCTGCAGCGTGTATGATCTCGGAGTGCAAACTTCTCTAAAAATAAATGGATTACCCTTTTTACTACACTGTCTGATGTCTCTTCAACAGATAGCTCTGCTTCCCTGTGATCTCTAACCCTCCACAATTGAAATGACAAGCGTTGAAATGGGGGCCTCACGGTGGCGCCCTCTGCCTTTGCCGGCCCCTTCTGCAAACTTGAAAGACGCCTGGATCCCCCTTGAAAGGGTAGAACATCTTCACACCCACATCAGTGGAGGTCACTTTGGGAAACGCTGGTCTAAAAATTAAAACCGTGAGTGCTGCGGAGTGATACTGGCTAAATGGTATTGTACTGTGTACTGTGTGCATGTAAGAATATGTAACAACAAATCCCATCAGTATGTGCAACTATAACGCAGCCTTTTTTTTTTAAAGCAGGAAAAAATTAAAATCTTATGTTACCAAGTCTTGAGAATTATCACTGTAAAGAAAAGTTCTGTCTTGACTACTGGAGTTTGGGAACATTTTTCTGTTACTGAAACAAAACAATTAAAAAAATATTTACATATCCTCAAAGGGTCAGAATCCCCAAAGTGTCCGTGTACCACCTCCCTTAGAAAAACCTGTTGGAGTCCCTGCTTTTCTTTCCCCAAAGGAAATGCATCATTTGTTGGCAGAAGAGCATTTGACCTTTTATAAACTGCTCTGTAAATATCATCATTGCTTAGTTTGTGAAAGACTAATGTGTTTCCACTAACAAAACTGTCTTTCCAGGGTTGCTGTTCTCTTGAATAATGCTTGTTTTCCTACTGGGATTTCTATTGCTGGCATTTTTTTTTAAAGGCAATTAAATTTGTCTAAGGGATTGCACTTTGAGGCAATCCAAGGAATTTTAATCAAGAACCAATGAGAAAGCCAGTCTCAAGTGCGAGGAGAAAAAAAATGTGACAAAGTAGCAGACCTCAAAAGTATTAACCAAGTAGATGTCTCAGTATTATCTAAGATGGACTTTTAAGTAGAAGTGCACTGTTTTAAAAAAAATTAAGAAAACATTAAAAATGTTTTTCTCTTGAATAACTGTTCCTATATTAACTCGGCCATTTCTTTTTAAAGTTTCATTTATTTATTTGCAGTAATGGTGATGGAACCCAGGGACTTACACATGCTAGACAAGTGCTCTACTACTAAGCTCTACCCTCAACCCTCTGCTTTAAAAAAATTTTTTTAAGACAGGGCCTTGCTAAGTTGCCCAAGCCTGGCCTCCAATTTGTAATCCTCCTGTCTCAACCTCCAGAGTAGCTGGGGTTACAGGTATGGTAACTAGGCAATATTAACCAACAATAGAGTTGGCTTTTCTCTCTTTACATCAATCAACAAGTATGGAGTTTCTTTTAAAGGAAACACCAGCATGACTGATGCCTTTAAAGAATCTATTCTTTTCAAAAGGGAGAATTACAAGGCAATGATGAAGAGACTGTTTGGAACGTGGCAATTCCTATAACATAACTCATCTATTCTTGTTTAAAATAAAGGTGTGGGGGGACCAACTAACAAACAGCTAGGGAAATCAAATCATGTAACTCAAGGTTCCCAGGACTTCAGCCTTGATGGCTCCTGTAATTCTAATAAGCTTACAACCACAGGTGAAATTGGCACAGTTGTCTTTGAGCCAACTCACACACCCTGAAAACAAATATATGTAGTTACTCATGTGCCACCGTGGGAACGTACCATAAAACCAACAGAAAAAAAAATAATACACATGTCATGCAATAAGCATCTGCTATGATGTGCAGCTTCAGGTTTTCAATAGCTGAGCTTTAATACAATAACCACAACATGAACAGCTTTGGGAAACAGAACAGCCAGGTCAACATGTAGGCCAACCGAAGCCATCAGTCAAATGCTGTTCTTTTCAAAATGCAGCTATCTGGTTGAGCTTCAGTCGAGTGCCTTGTACCCAAAGTTTTGTTCATCCCAATAGTTTCACAGATACAAATAAAACTGGTGAGCTTGGAATGAAAGTCATTTTTGATAGGTCATAGAAATTTTTTTTCAAGGAAATTACTTATGTATTCATTCCATTATTCTGGTCATCCTTATCTTTGTTATTACTCTTAGGAAAGATATTTTAAAGTTAATGTAAATATAATCAGGCTGTGTGTTTTAGAAGACCTGAAGATTCTGTCTTAGAAGTCTAAAAATTAGGAAAAATGTGTATTTCTTAAGAGACTTGATATGCCCCATATGTAAAAATTAGGTAGGGGTTCTTGATTATTAAATTTTGGTGGGCTTAAAATACTGCATCAAGAAAATATTTTTCAATTTTTATTTAAGATGAAATTATGTTCTTAATTTATTATTGTGTTATTCTTACTTTTAAACAGCCTATAAATCTCAAAAAAAATGAACTCCTTAGTAACTTCTTTTAGTTTAGAAATATAACACCAGTAAGCCAGTATTAGTTTAATCCAGAATGAGTGACTGGGGTTGAGGATTTTGTTTCCTTGTTACTTGTATCCTTAGCACCTAGATCAGTGCCTGGCACAAGTAGGTGCTCAATAAATATTAGTAGAATGAATGCATAAGTGAATGCAATATTAAACTGATAAAAGGCTAACTTCGAGATCTATTAATTGTCTGAAACCCTAATTATGGTTATGACAGTTAAAACAGAGATTGGTTGATTGATTTTTGATGTTTACATTTCCCTAAGTTCTAAAGGCACCTGGGTTTT
Organism: Sciurus carolinensis; assembly: GCF_902686445.1. NCBI lineage: Eukaryota > Metazoa > Chordata > Mammalia > Rodentia > Sciuridae > Sciurus > Sciurus carolinensis. The sequence continues at coordinate 157,163,609 of NC_062214.1, read as the reverse complement.
TAAATTTTTTTTTTTTTTTAAGTCTAGCAGAAATGATTCAGTCTTCTCTGACTTGGAAACCTTCCTCTTCCAAAGAGCATCTTAATTGAATCCTTATGAAGGAAGTGCCTATTTTTATACAAATCTTAAGGAAGGCATTTAGTGCATGCAATTGTTGCTTTAGATCTTTCTTATAACATATTTGGTTTCTGTGAAACCAAGGAGCATGGCTGCACCTGCCAACTGAAGAATTAAAGTGGGATATGTGTGGGACATGTAAGAGCTCCCGCTGGCTGGGGTACATCATCTACTCCACAGCCGCCAGCTGTCCATGGAAGTTTGCAGCAGAAAGTCTCTACCAGACTTCTCGAGAAGAATAAAGTATTTCTTCTTTTAGAAATTCATTCTGTTACAAAATCTTTGGATATGTCTAATCTTTCATTTTTCTGTGAAGTAGAAAAGCAGATAAACTAAGGGCAAAAGAATTATTGGAATAATGATTAAAATATTTAACAGTGTAGTCCAGGAAGGGAGGAGATTTCATCAACTAGTATTCTTAGACCTGTATGAGAATTCAAAACAAAGGGTCCGACGGAGGACCCACAGTGAATGGAGGGAGTAAAACCTGTGTACATTTGCAAGTATACACACACACACACACACACACACACACACACACGCAATAAGAGAATGATGAGAAACAACACGTGAATAATAATAATTGCAAGATGGCAAGATTAAAAGCTTACATAGAAATCCGTGAGTACAAAGTGCCATCCGAGAGTGGGATTCGTCAGGAAAAGCCCTCTGAATTAGTGGGATTTGCGAAGAGCTTGCTCAATGCAGTATTTCATGTTGCCTTTCACTCAACAAACATGGGTGAAGTGCCCCTGTGGGCTGGGTTCTGGGTGAGCTACTGCCTAGGGTGTCAGGATGAACAGGGCAAAGTCACGTCCCAAGTTTTCCTGTTTATTTTGATCCCAGAGCATACTATGTTCTCTATCATATTGAAAACAATTTCTAGTTTCTTCAACTTTCGTTGAAAATATTCAACTAAAATATTTTTAGATCTAGGGACTGATCTTGACTTCCTGCTCACTGCAAGAGAGGGACTGTTAAAAGAGAAGCTGAGGCTATGATCTGAGGCACATCCTCAGAGTTAATGCAGAAAGGACATGCTGAAGCCAAACCTAAGGTCCCAGGCACACAGGGACTTTGTACAATCAGCTAGCAATTTGAACTGGTCTGTCAAAAAGTATACAGACCAATTATTGGCTATTTTGCTTACAAGAGTTGCTTTATTAAACTTTTCAATTAGTGAAAGTTCAATTAGAGTACAGAGATGCAGATTTCAATGTTTCCTCTAAATTCCTGTGAATCGTTTTCTTGTTTGTCTTTTAGTTATTTATTTATTTATTTAGTACTGGGGGCTGAACCCAGGAGTGCTTTACCACTGAGCTACATACCCAGTCCTTTTTATTTTTGATTTTGAGAGAGGCTTTCACTAGTTTGCCTCGGCTGACCTCAAACTTGTGATCTTCCTGCCTCAGTTTCCATGTCACTAGAATTGCAGAGCTGTGTTAGGGTAACAGTTTCATCTAATTAGACCGCATGAAAAAATTTTTCAAAATTTTCAAATTTTTTCATGAAAGAAGTTATTGTTTCTTGAGATACTATAAGTTGAGCCCAGGAGTGCTCTATCACTGAGTTACTTCCTTAGTCTTTTTTAAAATTATTGCTACTTTATTTATTTATTTATTTATTTTTGAGACAAGGTTGGCCTTAAACGTATGATCCTCCTGTCTCAACCTCCTGAGGAGCAGGGATTATATGCATGCGCCACTATGCCTGTTGTTTTAGTTTTTCTAAAACAAAAAACACAGTTCTTTTCTTTGTTTAGGTTTCTTGGTACCAGGATTGAACCTCAGGGCACTTCACCAAGCTACATCCTCCATCCTTTGTATGTTTTATTTTGAGATGGGGTCTCACCAAGTTGCTTAGGACCTCACTAAGGTGCTCAGACTGGCTTTGAACTTGCAATACAGGCAAGCAGCAACACTCCTGGCAAATTAATGCAGTTTTAAAATGAAAATTAACTGCAAGACGACTGTGAAGCTTCCCTCAACCCTGGCATTTGTCAGTCACTGTGTTTCTAGCCTCTACCACCATCAATGGGCAACCTCTGTATGTATTTTTGGGCTCTTCTTTCCCAGATATTTTCTGGTTGCTGCCCCTCACTCCCCTCTGGTCTCTCATGATTGCTTCTAACTGCTGCTGTCTCTCAAAGGTTGTTCCCTAGCTTTGCTGTTACACCTACCATATATTTCCAAACCCCACTTGATTGTCCCACAACTCAAAAATCAGTGTTTCCAGTATGGCATGTAATAACTTCTCTCCCAAACATTCTTCCTTCCTACTCCCCATCTTGGTCAGCCTTACCATTTCCCAAACTGCCAGAGGAGGGGTACCGCACTTTCTTGGGTTCTTCTGCTTTGCCCACACTTCTTCGTCAGTCTCTTCTTTGGATTCTCTTCTGCCACTCAGTCCTGGACTGTGAGTGTTTGCCTGAGTTCTGTCCTGGCTTCTTCTCTCTCAACCACATGGTCTCTCACGATGAGACCTCTCAAACCTGTCTCCAGACTAGATACGCAACTCAATGTGTCCAAAATGATCCATCCCTGCTCCCCAGGGCTGCCTCTCCTAACTCGCCACCCACTCCTTCTGTACTCAATGGATGGAACACACTCCCCTCTTCTACAAAAGAAGTCAGGGAATCACCCTCAACTTTTTCCTCTCAATCACTTCCCATCCTTGATCAACCCTGGTGAACTGACCTTCGTTGTGTTCCTGGAGCGAGTATGTTCATTATCACCTTTGAGACCATTGCTTTATTTCAGGCCTCACCATGCTCATCTGGATTTGCAAGACAATACTCAGTATTTCCCAGTCGGTCCTCAGCACCATAACCTGAAGTTTAGTAACAACATGAAGTAATTACTGCTTGCAATGGCTGACAATTGTTGGAACTAGGATTTGAACAAGAAAATCCTGCTTGGGAGTCACACTCTTCAGCACAAAATTTTATTGCTTCTTGGCTTTGGAAGGAGTAAGGGGGCAATTAGATGGTATATTCTATTTCTTTGCTACTCAAACTGTGGTCCAGAGACCCAAAACGTCACACCACCCGGGACTTTGCTAGCAACACTGACTTTCAGGTCTCCTGGGCCTACTGAATCATATTCTGCGTTGAACCATTGAGTAGGTGACCCCTGTGTTTGTGAAGACCTGATCTACTGCTATGGAGAGGAATACGTAAGTACATTTAATTAAACCCAATCAATGCTTGCCTTCAAGTCCCCATTCTTTTATTTCAAACAGATTTAACTGAGGTTGAGGTTAGAAACTTTTCTTGTAAGGTAGGAGTACTTTTAACCAATAGCAATTCACCTTTCCATCACAGCTCAAGAAAACTTTGGAGACACTGTGAGAAGAGAAGTAGGGATCTAGGGTCACAGCTGTGTGACCTGAAGACTATCTGCTCCCTCTGGGGTGCCCGCTCCATGCCTGGCCCTGCCCTGCCCTGTTTTATCCACGATAACAGAAAAGGTACAAATAAAAGCACTTCTCAGAGGCTGGCTAACGTGGAGGGGAAACACAACCCCTCCCGCGGGTTTGTTATGCTGTCCCGTGACTGAGTTGTATTCATTTATGGTTATGAAAAATGAAGGTGGGGAATAACTAAGGCTCCAGGAAGTTGGCAATAGATGTAATCACAAGACCCAAGAATTCCTAGCTCTTATGTCTTGACTCTAGCAATGGGACCACACACATGAAATCATCTTTTGTGCTGATTATCGAGTCCTCCTTTACAAAAATCTTGCCCTGGGAACCCTTGTCTCCATCTCTGAGGCCATGCACGTGGAGGAAATCATGAATGCCACCTCATTTGCTTGTGCAGGGAAAGATTTACTTTTTTGTGTTTGCGCTGACATCTACAGTCTGTGTGACTCTTCTTTGTAGCCTCAGAACTGTATCCAGAGACCACCATTGTCTTCACAGCTTATATAAGAAAATCCTTGTTTTAGCTTTACAATTAACACAGAAGTGCTAAGTGGCGGCAATATTGATGAGTGTGGGGAGAGAACCAGAAGTCTGGAAAAAAATGTGTGAATGAATCTCTCTCTCTCTCTCTCTCCTCTCTCTCTCTCTCTTTTAAAGGCAGGCTTAGTAAAATTTACACCACTGAATCAAATCCCATTAAAACGGGTTGTAAAAAAGTAAAGTTTCCATGCTGCTAAGCTGCTTTTATGTGGCAGTGGCATCTCTGCATGCAGCATGTATGTTTGGGAAGCTTCCATTCCAAATCAAGTTTGTGCAAAGGTAGACATCAGATCCGCCGTCTTCTCTTAGGGGTCTTCCAAGAGAAACACCCGCCAACTCAATCTCTCCCTAAGAGACCCTGGAGACTTCAGATGTGGGAAAAGTTTAATGGAGCACAGTTTCATAAATACCTGTGACTCATTGGGAACCCCACGCTGCAGAAACTGACAGCAGCAGCAGAGAATGCTGACCTCGTTTGCCAGAACAAAGGTGGGATTTATTTTTCTTGATGGTTGTGAATTTTTATTCTTTACCATAAGAGAGGAATTTAATGAACATTAGTTCTTAGGGAAACCAGAGGCAGATAACTGAAGCTGCAGCTGAATCTCCTTCATCCCCCATCTTTCCTGCCTGGACTGTCCGCCAGGCCTCGGCTGAAACTTTCCAAACCCTTATCTGTCCACTGAAGTGGCAGACTTCTTTAACCTTTGACCTAAATTGTGTTTGAACTTTCATCTTGGGGAAGCAAAGTTTTGAACATTAAGCCACTAAAGACTTCAAAAGCCCCTGGATTTATGTCCTGTTCTTAATCTAGAATCTCAATACCCTTGTCTTTGACCAACAAAGTAGGATCCGCTCATCCCAATTCTAGTGGTGATGTGCTAGGTAGAGAATTATCATCAGGAGGAGGTATTTTTAGCATTTGACCCATTTGAATAAATATGCTTCCTGAGAAACAAATAAAAGGAAGATTCCTTCAACTTTTTGAGACTATTTGGGGCTCATTTTTTTTCACAGCATAAACATGAACATAGTTTAAAATTTCTTTGTTTCTGCCTCTAGAAATGAAAGTACATACACGTAGTGTACACTGTTGTGTTCATATTTTGGTGTTCAAATGTAGACCATCTCATTAGGACAGGTGGCACAGGAAACAACAGTGGTCCTTTTAATAGGTGATCCTGTGTATTCCCTACTAAATTCGTGGAGGATTTGCATTTAGCCATAAACATACCCAGATGAAGATAAGCCTCAAGGAGACTATCTGACGGACAAAATAAGTCTGAGAGGATTGGTAACAGAATCAAACCCAAATTAAATCAAATAACCAAAAAAAAAATTAGTAGAACCAGAAAGGTTTTTGCTCGTATGGGGCAAGTGCCTACCTCAGGGCACTGAAAGAGAAAAGGATGTCCTGCAGATTTAAGTCCAAGTCCAAAATAACTTTGATTTATATTTGGAACTCTTAGGACTTGCTCGTTGGAAAAATAATTTACATTAGTTTTATTTGTCCTGTCAGTTAAAGTAACTGAGGTTGCCAAAACACTGTCATTTCTTGTAACTGACTCCCCCAACCTCCCCACGGCTGTCATAAGCGTCTCAAGTGCATTTGTCTTTGGAATGTTGTTTCTTTATTGCCTTTTGTGGGACCTGTCTTACCCTGGCATTTTTACTGCGGTAGACACATTGCTATATTACAGTAGGCCAAAGGTCATCTACACGGCCATCAATTCTAAGAATGATTTTTTGGTTAATAAAACTAATTTTCTTAGCTGAGGGCTGCTTGCTGTGAGAAGGATTTATATTTGCCAGATCATATTTTCTAGAAAGTAATAGAATGCCAACTGTTAAACCATAATTTATGATGCTCTGTTTGCCCAAAACCAAATTTTCCTTTTTTAACATGTGGATTGTGACTGCATCAGCAAAGTTTATGTGCATAATTAAGTGACACAGTGAAGCAAAATATGTATTTTGGGAACATGGGTAACAAATATTATTCTTCTTCTGGCTCAGAAAGCACAGAAGAAGAGAGAACAGAGATGGAGTATGTGCAGATCAGGACCAGGATGTGGAGCCACAGAGATGTGGGATGGAAAACTGTCTCAGCCATCTGCAGTTCTCTTAGACAAGTTAATTAATTTTTCTCAGTTGGGGCTTTTTCATCCACAAAATGGGCATGACAATAATACTCACCTCCCAGGTTTTATGGAGGAAAAAATGGGATATGCACAAAGAGACTTTGGCCCTGAAATTGTCTATGAGCCAGGCTGGGTTGCTTATGCAACATTAAAAACAGCCCTCTTCTCCAGGGCTTAAAGCAGCTAAGCAGCTCTCATGCCATAGCCACTGTAGGTTATGGGGTGGGGTGCATGTCTGTTCATGGTGGTCATTCATGGATTCGGGTAATGGAGCCATGACATTGATCACATGCAGAGGGGATAAGAACTCTGGGATCTTCATGCCAACAAGGAAAGGTTCAGCCTGAAAGTGACACATATGACTTCTCAGGGAACTCATTGGCCAGAGCCAGTCATATTACCCACCTCCCACAGGGGACCAGGAAGGTGCATTCCCAGAGCTGGGAATAGGTGGTGGACAGCACTAATGGCTACCGCAAACTTTTATATACGTGTGTGTGTGTGTGTGTGTGTGTGGAGAGAGAGACAGAGAGAGGGAGGGAAAGAGAGCAAGCAATTCTATTTCTGCAGGTGGATAGGGAGAGTTTCTCCAGATTGGTCTCCAAGTGAGATGCCATGATCTTTTCTAGGGCAACTGGACATGCTTCTAGTGGAGGGGCACCCTACTGAGGCCCTAGGCAATTTAAAGAAAGGGACAAAAGTGAAAGAAAACTTAATGCACCTGGGCTCTTTACAAGGGAAGTGTTCCCCTAACTCAGCAAGGAGGAAGTCCGTCCATTGTTCCTACTAGATATTCAGAGGGACAGCATTATTTGAAACGTTTTCTTTCAGTTAGTCTGTGCAGTGCACATAAAATAATTGGCAGGCCAGGGAAGAGTCTGTATGAGCCAAGATGCCCCATGGGAGCTGCTGCTGGGTAATGAATGGGGCATCCAGTTGTCATCAGGGCTGTGGCAAAGTCCACAAACTGATGTGACACTGGGCAAGTCGCCTTATTTCTCAGATCCTCAGTGTCCTCACATGCATCACGGAGATGAGACCCAGCTCAGCAGGAAGTCTGGATCAGATGGAGCAGATGACATTACAGTTAGTGCTCTGAAAGCAGGTTGCAAAGTCTCTCACACCAGGAGGTGTTCGATGGTGCTAACTATTTACTCTTGAATCCAACTAGGCCGCCAGGGATCATCAGAGCAACACCCATGGGTCAGACTGCAGCAGATCGTCCCCCTGCCCTCTACAAAAAAAAAAAAAATACAATGTTCCTTTCAGTTCCATTAATAAAATAATTTTCACAAGTAGAATTTCCCAAATGAACTCTGCCCTGGTCACTTGGCAATGTGCACAGAGTAGTAAAAATGCCGAGGGCGCTCAGAGCCCCTGACTCAAACAGCAGGCTCAGCAGAGCTGAGCTCCTGAAGCATCCCCAGGGCCTTGGCCATAGGTCAAGGTTACATTCTTGATCCAGCTGGTGGGTCTGAACCAGTCAGGGGAGACCCTGGCTAACTGGCAATGGCACCAACTAACAACCTGCTCTGCTCTGCAGTCCTGCAGCAGTCTGACCCATGGGTGCTGCTCTGCTGTAACCATTTCCCTGGCAATGGTTAGCCTGAGTTCTGGTCCTGATTCCGCTGATGAGCGGCCTCATTCAACTTACTTGACCTCTCTGGTCTTGGTTTCCATTTGTGTAAAATGTGGGATCTAAATTAGTATGGTGGTTTTCAAACTTCTTTTTTTCCATCTTCAGAATTAAAGAAGATCATGTAGTCCCCAAGTGAAAGCAAATTCAGACAAAGCAGCTCTGAGGGATGAGCTCTGAAAAACTTCTTCACTCCCTGAGTATGTCTTTCACCCCTGCCGGTGGTGCCTGAAAACCCAGGGATGCTCATGTCCTCAGAAAGACTCACAGCCTTGACCAGGATGTGAGAGGGATGGTGCATTGACCCACTGTCCCCTGCACTGTGAAGGTGATGGTCAGCTCCTCTTCTCAACCCTAGAATTCCCAGGGGCAGAATATGGACCGAAAAGTCAGGTTGGGGAGAAACAACTAACCCAAGTCCTTCCTCAGAGCCCCAGGGCCAGCAGGAAAGGAAGAGAGACTCAGGGACCATGGAGATGAGCAGAGACCCCTGCCCGAAGTCACCTTTCCCTGGTCAGCTACTTTAGGGGATCCATTTAAAGTAGGAGAAAGCAAAAGAAATGTTGCTCAGGACAGGAGGCATCAGTAATCTGCTCTGAGCAGGAGTGATTTCCTCCATTTTCTCCTGCAACTTCCTCCCGGAAGCAGGAAGCAGCCTTCAGAGGTGTCATGTAGACGGGAGGCACAGGAAACAGTTCACACTTTCCGAGGATTTACTTAGTTCCAGCGTGGTGCTGGGCAATTCGTATATGTCATTTTTAACTTCACAACATTCTAAGGCAGTACAAGGCTGTTAGTCTACCCTCACCCTAATGTCTCTAGGCCGGCAATGGTCTGAGAAATGAAAAGAATATCCACACTGTCAAAATTTATACCTCACATATGTCTGACTCTACGCCTGTGGTTTTCAGGTTACAGTACTCTCTTCTTCTTTCCCTTTCATCTTCTCTCCATCTCCCAACTTAATCACTGCTAGGGGAAATTTTTAATGAAAAGAAGAAACTCAGAAATGTGGATTTATTATTTTTTTTAATTAGTGATTTTGCCATGTCTGTTGTGCTTTCCCAACTTAAGTCTATCTTTGAGTTTAAGGTGGTCTAAGGTAAGAAAACACAGAAAAATCTTCACTTCCTCAAATAAATATATTTCTTACTTACTTTTTGGAAATATGTGGCTCTATTGATTTTTATTTTCCAATTTTAAAAGATACAATAAATGAATACAGGAAATAGTTCATTTTCCTCTTGGTTATACTAGTTACTAATAGCAAATAGTTGGATTAGTGGTAATATTTTTCTCAGGCACAGAATGGGGTAGAGTATGGGGTGGGGACTTATAGTGACCTTCACTAAGCAGGCTCCATCCAAAGGGAACAGCTCCTCTCTGCTCCAACTGAATCCTAGACCTTCTGGGTTTTTTGTTTTTTTTTTTTTTGAATTCCAGAGCTTCAAATATTAATGTAAAAAAACTATTGAGTTGAATCATTGGTAAAAGAAAGAAAGAAAAGAAGGAGGAGGAGGGGAAAAAAACCCTAGGCTTTTCAATTCAGCAACTAAAAATATAGAACACCTTGTTAAATTTGAATTATCAGGAAAACAATGAAAAATTTGTAGTATAAGTATATCCCAATAATTGCATGAGATGTACTTATGTTAAAATATGACTTCTTGTTCATCTGAAATCTATGGCAACCCTAGTTCAAACAAATCATGCCTGTGGACTACGCAAGGCATATGGGCCACACAGGCGTATGGACCCCTGACTGACAACCTACAATGCTCACTAGTGATCCCCAGCAGTATCTGATGAAGGACGGCATTCTTATAGGAAATAGTCTATATGTCATTTTTATTACACTGACATGAAATCAGTACAAAGCATCTTATCTACACATAAAAAAATCAACCTAAGGCCCTAATTTTAAAAGAGAAATAAAAAGACAATTCTTTCAACATGAAACTGCTTTGGCAGCACACTAGTGACTATCTGCAAGTCTCTTGAGGGTGTGACGGAAGCGCGGCTGCCCCGGGTCTTACAGGATGTCCAGCTTCCTTCAACCCTAGTAAATGCTCACAGTGCCCCATAGACTTTGATATAACCAAAAATACCCCCCACACCCACACACATTTTCAAAATGCCCCCTGGGTGGGCTGCTCAATACGCAAGACCACTTAATGGTTCATGAAGGGATTGGAAGGTCAGTTGGTGGCACTTGAGGTTGGGAGCCCAGATAGACAGCAACTGCTTTCATCTAAGGAGAAATAGCTGGGGATCCAGTTGGAAGTGGAGGATAGAAAAGAATGAGGAGTCCAGTGGAGTCATCCAAATGGACAGAGAACATGGGAACAGTTAATTAACAGTAGTTAATTTTGGAAGAAATGAATTCAATTTATGTGAGATTCCTGTAGGAGATTTGGAGGAACTATGTGTAGGGTGTGGAGTCTGTCAGCGGTGTGGTCAGAGGTCTAAGATGGATAAACTTTGAGAATCAGTGGTTTAGCATCTACATGTAATGGAAGTCACAAGACAACAGGAAGAGATCTCTCACAGGAAGACGGTACAGTAAGTGGTGACTAGGTCCATGGACACAGCCCTGCAGAATAATCACCTTTGTGAAAAGGAGTATCCAGAAAGAAACAGAAAATCCAAGAAAATGGAGTAACAAAAGGCATGAGAGAGGAGCAAGTGGGGTCAATTCTGCAGAGAAGATGAATTCTACAGGAAGGACAAATGATAAGAGTTGAACAAGAAAGCTCTGGGGACTTGGGTGACTTGAGTTTCAGTTTTGGACATAAGTGTAAGAAGTCTTCTAGACATGCTGGTGTAGATGTCAAGTAGGCAGAGGGCTCTGTGATCTACCTTTGGGAGAGAAATCTAGGCTGGTGGTAAATATTTCAGAATTGAAAGCATACAGATAATAGTTAAAAGCTGTATCACTGGATGATCTGCCAAGGAAGTAAGAGTGGGTAGAAAAGAGAAGAGGAAAGACTGAACTCTGGGTCTCAAACACCGAGGGGTCTGTGATTAAGAGAGGAATCAGAAAAGAAGAAGGAGGAGGAGAAGAAGGAGGAGGAGGAGAAGGAGGAAAGAAGAAAGAAAAAGAAAGACTCATAATGGAAAGACAACAGAGGCAGAGAGTTTCTTTCAAACAAACATGGCAGGTTTCCCTCTGACTTGACAGGTTTAGGTTCTTTGAACCAGTCCTTCTAGTCAAAGGAAAATAATCAAAGAACTTCATCCCTTGAAAAGGGGTTTGAATTGTGTTGAGTGGGTTACACTTCTGGGAACTCACACCTGTAATGGAGGTGCACAGTCAGTCTCTGACAATCTCACTCAAAGGGGAAACTGGATACCAAGAAGCAACCAATAACATCAATCTAACATCTTATCCCATACTCCTCAGGGTCCTGATCCTTTGCTCTCCTGGACTCCCAGAGTTTTCTGTCATACTGAAAGTTGCACGTTTCTTATGTTATATGGTTGGCTTTCCATCTACTGATTTCTTCTCAGCTTACCATCTCCTTGAAGAGGAGCCATGCTGTGTCTCTCTTTGAACCCCAGGGCCTGGCCCCAGTGAATACTTGTTGGAATGAGTTAAGCATGAACATACGCAAGTGTGTAGACTTCTGATTTCTATGGGGCCTCCTGGTAACCCGAAACCTTTAAGTTAAAAGGACAAAACCCCTAAAACCCTTAAAATAGTTTTTTGATTCATCTATAACATGCATAACGTTACCTGATTAAACTGCAGTTATAAAGTTATTTCTTAATAATTGTAACTGCATAAAGAAAAAAAAATTCGGGTCTTAAATAGAGCTCAGACAGGAAAATCTTTAAAAACCTTGATAATTTGTATACACACACACACCCACACATACCTGCTTCATGGTTAAGAGTTTATGAAAATGCCTAACCAACTTAAAAGGACCCATATAATTATTTGTGTGTTCTAGGAACTGAATATTTGTATCCCCCCAAATTCAAATGTTGAAACCTTTGTCTGCAATGTAATGGTACTTGGAGGTGGGGTCTTTGGGAGTTACTTGGTGTTAGATAAGATCATGAGAGTAGGTTCCTCATGATAAGATTAATACCTTTATAGAAAGTGAAGGCCAGGTCTGGTGGTACACACCTGAAATCCCACATACTCAGGAGGCTTAGGGAGAAGAATCACAAGTTTGAGATCAGCCTCGTCAACTTAGTCAGATCCAACCTCAAAATAGAAAAACTGGCAGGTGTAGCTCAGTGGTAGAGTACCTTGGGTTCAATCTCCAGTATGACCAAAAATAAATAATTAATTAAATTAAATAAAAAGAAGGGAACTCACTCTCTCTGTGTGCCCCAAGGAAGGTCATGTGAGGATCTAACCAGGACTAAGGCCTTCACCAGAAACCCACTACATTTGTATCCTGATCTTGGATTCCCATTCTCCAGAATTGTGAGAAATAAAAGTTTGTTTTTTGAGCCAGTCAGGTGCACAGCATTCTGTTGCAGCAACCTGAACGGATCAAGACAGTATATGTAGTTTATGAATCTGACTAAAACTCAAATGATACCAGAGCTGGCTAGGGTACTGTGCACAAAGAAAGGAAAAGCCTTCAGGGAAAAGAGACTGCATTCCCTTCTAAACATTGACTTGGGCAGAAAAATGAGGCATATCTTCTGCTAAAGAAGACTTTCTTGTATGTGGTTATGATCTTTGGTTGGACATGATTTGTTCTACAGCTTATAGGAACCTATACAGTGAACTGTGTTATTAGAAGATTCTAGTTAATTCTGTGCTTAGCCACAGGTAAAGCAGCCTAAATGTTCTTAGAAGAGAATAGCAAAGTCAAAACATTTTTCTGTCAAAGGGCAGTAAAGCCCTTTGGCGGGAGGGGTAGGGGATCTGTTTTTTGCTGTTGTTGGTTGGGAAAAAAAATTGGCAATATGTGAAAAATAAACATCTAAGATACTATAAAATATGTTATGCTCATTCACTCTATTGCCAATTTTATGCTTTCAAGAAATGTTTTACATTGTTAACTCCTCCCATGGATATATTAGACTGTATTTAGCCATATGGGTATTTTTGGAAATTTAAGCCCTATATAACTTATTTAAATTATAAAAGATTCTAAAGGCTTGTTTGCTTGTAGAAAATGAAGGGAGGACACTGAAATAGTCTTTTTGAATAACTGAAGTGATTTGATACAGGGAAACATTTGAATCTTATCAAATAAATTGTCAGTGTTTAAAATTTCCTTTTGAAGTCAAATTATTTAGTTCTTTTAAAAAGCACTGATTGCGTGGATGAAAATAGAAAGAGTACCAGTCGCTAGGTATGGAATCTGCCGAGTGCGACTGCGCAGGGGGCTTGACATTAGTTCTTGGGTTATTAAGCAAGTCACCCATTTTGGTAGGCTAGCCTCTTTTTACATTGCAATGGAAAAGAGAACACATCTGAAAAGCCAGATAATATGATGAATAAGACATTTGGTAAATAAAAGCAATTAAACATCAAAAACAGCACACATGTGAAAAAACAGATAATAGAGCAGGTAAGACATTCAGTAAATAGCACCAAATAATGATGTCGTAAACCTCGACCTGAACCAGCCATCAGGCAGGCAATGCCACATGGAGTGATTGCTTTTACTCCCTTCACTGGATCTATCTAGATTTTTGAAACATTAAGATAAACTTTAAAGGCCACGAACGAGTTGCCTCGGTGCATCCCTGGGCTAGGCTGAAACTAGAAATGTGATCTAAATATGTACTTTAAGAAATGAGGGCACGTGTCCAAGGAAAGTTGGGCTTTTCTTGGCACAGATCCTTCCTCCTTTTCCGCAGTGACCCAGTGAAGAAGAAATGGAATGGCGAAGGGCTTCAGTGGAGATAGCGCCAGGCAGATGCGGTGGGAGACCCCGTGTGCTCTCTACCAGGGGGACAGGGGACAACCTGAGACGGCCATTTGATCCGGGGCAGTAAAGCCCTTTGGCGGGAGGGGTAGGGGATCTGTTTTTTGCTGTTGTTAGTCTCTGTTCCTTTGCAGAGCTATCCGATCTCTTTCCTTTTGCCCTTGAAAACGGCATTCAGTGATTCTGTGTGTGTGCGTTTGAGAATGACAGGGCAATATCCTTTTAATCCGCCGAGCATCTTCAACGACTTGAAAATGATCAGAGCATGGTTGATGACCGCACTGGTCGGTGCGCGACAGCTTTTCAGAGGGCTGGGCAAGTCATCCCATTTAAGGGATCTTCTCTTCTGTGGTCACCCAAACCTCCTCTGCTGGGTGTCTCTGCAGCCTCCCAGGGGCTCATTGTAGCCATCCTTCCAGGACAAGGGTCAGTTCACGGGGGTGATTGTTGCCTTCTTCTCTCTCCAGGGAGCAACTTCTCTTGGTAAGCATTCTTTTTCCCAGCAAGCAGAGATGACCTGGAAATTTGATAGTGCCAGAGTTACAAACTATACTTTCTCAAGAGAGAAATATTACCTTATAGAAACTGGCTTTTATCCTGCTGGGAAACTGTACTGTGCTGTGCGGATTGTCTCTTATTAGAGCCGGGCGAGCTGGAGGAAGCACGTAGGGCTATCTTCTACACACCAAAAAGGCAGCTGGAATCGTGTATGACCCTGAAAAGAAACTGCGGTGTTACTTAGAGGGGAGGTGGGTAAAGACAAAAATGTCAACATAAGCCAGTACATTCCTTGTGCAGAATGAGCTTGAATGCTCTTAAACACACCAGGAGGAAAGTTCTCAAGGTTTTGAAACTCCTAGTGATGGTAGAGTTCTTGGCTAACATCCTAGAGCATTATTAGGCATTATAAATGCCCTTCGAATTCATACAGCCCCATAAGAACAACAACAAAAACATTGTTAGGAGGATTTTAGTATTTAATCCTCAGAGGATCTAAAGCCTTTATTTGCCATTTCTCAATAAAAACAAACCTTTATCACGTAGAACAGGGTAGAGAGGATTGGGAGATAAAATTAAGACAAAAGAAAGGTATTCCATCAATTAGTCAAATTGTATTCATTGAGCATTTACTATGTGCCAGGCAATGCAACAGGGGCTGGGAGACCCTGGCTAACCTGGTCCATCATGACCCTGCAACGTGCAGAACAGGCATACAGCAAGTGTTTTCCATGCCTGGTGGAAAACGTTGAGTTTACATTAGGGTCTCAAACTTCAAAGATTACTAAGAACGTCTTTCTGTAGAGATTTAGACATGCAATATACTGGAAGGAGAATGAGGAAACCTCAAAAATGCTCATGATTCCCAGGATGTAGCTCAGAGGCAGAGCACTGGCCTAGACAAACAAACCAACAACAACAACGACAACAAAAACAAAAAAAAAAAAAGCTCATGACTCTTTTGTTCCCTGTCCAGCTGTCCCTTGAACATGCAGAAAGTTGGGAAAACCTTATTTCTTGGAGACTCTGAATGTCTCATTTATACCAAACACCTTATAAAGAATATGTGTTGTGTCTTACAAGGTTATATTTCCTTCTTTGACTTCTCAGCTGTATTTCTTACAATCTTCTTACAATCAGTTTTTACTCTGATAATCTTTACCATTTTCAAATATCTGTATGTATGTATAGATTAGGCTAAAATTCCCCAAATATCAGTCTGGTCAGAGATGGTAAGATCTCCATTTCTATTTGCAAATTTGGATAATGCCCAATGATACCAAAGCTGTGAACAGAAACATTCATTTTCCTCAACTGAAAGACAGTGTTAATAATTTCAGCAATTTAGTTATAAATTTTAATTAGGGCTATTTTCACATGTACACATAAGTGGAGAGTGTATTCTATTGAACCCTAATGCAGCCATCACAAAACTGCAATAATGATCAACATTTGACCAATTTTACTGCATCAATATAGTTCCCCCAAATATAGATAGCTTTCTATTTTCTTTTAAATTCTGGAGTATTAAAAATCAAATTCCAGACATCATATAATTATATTTGCAAAGACCTTGGTGTTCATATCTAACAGAGAAGGATAATTTAAATATGATATGCTCTTACCACTACCAATCAAATTAATAAAATCATGCTTTACCATCAAGGAACACAGCTCAGGTTCCTCTGACTAATCTAAAAAAGATGGACTTTCTATAGTTTGTTCAAATCAGGACCACGTATCATACTTGGTTATTATACTTCTTACATTTATTTTTAAATAGTATATATCCCCCCACTCCCTCATTTATCCTTTGAAAGAACTAGGTCATTTATCTTTTGATTTTCTTACTTTCTGTATTCTGCTGATAACTTTCTGGTGGCATTGCTTAGCTTATTCTTCTGTCCTTCTCTACTTTATGTAAACTGATAGATCTATAAGTTTGATTAGATCTTCCTTCCTCCTCTTCTCTCCTTTTCTTTCCATCTTTCATTCAAGAAAATTCAGGGGTGGTGCTTTGTCACTGTTATTTCATCGCATCATGAATCATGTACTGTCTACAGTCCTACCTTTAGTGATTGTAAAGTCAGCCTAATGACCCAGATGTTGCCAGGCTGATACATCCATTATGAAACTACCTACCCAATTTTCATCAATAGCCTTAATATTCTTTGATGATCTTTTGCATATATCCATTGTTTTATCATGAATAAATTACAAGTATGATATTAAAATTCCTCAACCATAATTTTGAATCTCAAGCTATTTTAGTAAGCTTTTCTAATAGACATATTCTAAAGGATACCGTTTTGCATTTTTAATTTAAAATTTTTTATAGTCATGAAATGATATATGCTCATTACAAAATATCTGGATATTATGCAGCTTAATTTGAAATAAAAATCACCCAGAATTCTTCTGCCAAAAGATCATTTCTATGGTTTTGATTTTTTTTTTTTTTTTTTTTTTTTTTTTTCTGATACTGGGCATTGAACCCAGGGACACTCTACACTCCTAGCCTTTTTTATTTTTTATTTTTGAGATAGATTCCAGTTAAGTTGCTCTGGGCCTCACTAAGTTGTTGAGGATGACCTTGAACTTGAGATCATTCTGCCTCAGCTTCCCAAGCTGCTGGGATGACAGGGCTGTGCCACCATGTCTGGCAATGTATTTGGTTTTGACCTTTCTTTCCAATGACATACCTGAACAAAATTGGGATCACAATTCAATCTGGTTTATAACCTACATTTTGCTTTCATTAATCTGTTTTGGACATCATTTATGACTAAATAGAGAGCAATATCATTATTTTTAATGTCATATTTAAAATTTCCTAAAATATATTCCTAAAAATGAAAGCCTTAAAATAAAAGGTACTAAAATTTTTAAGCTTTTGATATGTTTTCAAAATTCCAGCTAGAAAGTTTCCTACTCGCAGTGGATCAAGAGCATAACAACACTTATTTCTTTGGGAACACTAGTATTATAATTTTTAAAATTTTTGTCAATTTGATATGGAAAAAATGTTTTCTGTCCTATTACATGTCTTTGATATAGACTGAAATTATCCATCTGTTAATTGATTAGTTGTATTTTTCTTTTTTTTTTTTTTTTTTTTTTTTTTTTTTTTTTCAATTTTTTTTTTTTTTTTTTTTTTTATTTTATTTTTTTTACGTTTACATAGGGTAATGATGTTTATTATATTTTTCCCCTCCCCCCCCACCCCTCCCACCCCTCCCACCCCTCCCACCCCTCTTTTCCCTCTACACAGTCCTTCTTTCCTTCATTCTTACTGCTCTCCTTAGCCTAACTCTAAACCTAACCCTAAACCTAATGCTAGCCCCTCCCACCCCCCATTATATGTCCTCATCCGCTTATCAGCGAGATCATTCGTCCTTTAGTTTTTTGAGATTGGCTTATCTCACTTAGCATGATATTCTCCAATTTCGACCATTTGCCTACAAATGCCATAATTTTATCATTCTTCATTGCGGAGTAATATTCCATTGTATAAATATGCCACAGTTTCTTTATCCATTCATCAACTGAAGGGCATCTAGGTTGGTTCCACAATCTGGCTATGGTGAATTGAGCAGCAATGAACATTGATGTGGCTGTATCTCTGTAGTATGCTGATTTTAAGTCCTTTGGGTATAGGCCAAGGAGTGGGATAGCTGGGTCAAATGGTGTTTCCATTCCAAGCTTTCTGAGGAATCTCCACACTGCTTTCCAGAGTGGTTGCAGTTGTATTTTTCTTACATGAAGTTTCTTTTTATTTCCTCTGGCAATTCTTCTATCAACATGTTCATATTTTTCTTTTAAAAAAATTATAGTAATGTCATGTTAATCATTTATCTGTAACATTTTCAAAAATATTTTGCCAATTTATTCTTTTCTTTTTTTTTATTTGTTACCTTTTAAAATTCAGAAGTTTTAAACATCTACTTTGTCTACTAAAAAATACCCTTTTTTCCCTTTGTGATTTCTTACATGGTGTTAACATTTGGCTAAGTCCTTCCCCATCTCAAGAGCAGTTAAAATCTTTGCCCATGTTTTCTTCAACAGTTTTTTGTTTTTGTCTTCATACCTTGCTTCCAATTCCTTAGCCTGTTTTCTTTTCTTTCCCCTCCCTCCCTCCCTTCCTTCCTCCCTTCCTTCCTCCCTTCCTTCCTTCCTTCCTTCCTTCCCTTCTTTCTCTCTCTCTCGTTATTATAATGTAATGATGGAAGGACCTAATTGGGTTCTTCCCCTCCCTTTCCAAATGCTTGCCCCAACTCCATTGTTTGTTTAAATAATCTCATCCTTCCCAAGGTGCTCTTAGAGCATTACTTTCCAATTCTCGACTATCTACTCTGTAGCACGATCTGTCAGTCAGTTCTTCACAAGTTGTTACTTACATGCTGTGGTCGTGGCTTGTTTTAAGGTGTGAAGGGCCTTCCTTTCATTATAACTTCTTTCTCAGCTTTACAACAACTCTATGAGATGCATGTAATTGTTCTTCTACCCATGAGGAAAATGACACTCAGGGAGAGTAAGTACACTACACAATGTCAGGCTGCTAGTAAGGGGTGAATCTGGAATCCAGGCCCAAGCAGTCTGCTTTAGACTCCAACTCAACTTGTCCAAAATTGAGCTTTTGATTGCTCCACCACATCTAGTTCCCAGACGGCTCCCATTTTCCATAAATGACTCTGCTGTTCTTAACTACTTGCTTTACTTGCTTCACTTGCTTCAGTCAGAAGCCAGTTCTTATCACTCTCTTGTCATTGCTCTCCAGATTCAGCTAATCAGCAAGTTGCATCGACTTGTCCCTCAAAAATATATCTCTAGGACTGGGGCGTAACACAGTGGTAGAGTGCTTGCCATTATGCATGAGACCCAGGTTTTATCACCAGCACTGGAAAAAAAAAAAATGCACACACACACACACACACACACACACACACACACATCTAATTCAACCACTTCTTCCCATCTTTTTGCTCCAAAGTGGATCAAGCACTGTCATCTCCTGCCTGGACAATTATACTTTCTAAAAAATCTTACTATTTCTGTTCTTTCCCCTTACACATGACTGGCAGTAGAAACTTTAAAAATATATACATAGCATCCTGTCCCTACCATGATCCAAACAGCCAAATTGTACTACAGAGTCTTGCAATGAAAACCAGAAATCTCCTGGCCCACCCTTCTGCATTCAGGAGTCCTGCTTCCCAGGGGCAACTACTCCCAATTCTTTTAGCTCTTTTTTCTGATATTTCCATCCACATTTCTACAGTCTATGCTAATATCAGAATGTTTTAGACTTCAGTTGTAGGCACCACCTGATGACATCCTCCCTAAGAGAGATGAAGATTTCACTCTTCTAGGGCTATCCATACCCCAAACACATTTCCTATTCTGCCAATGTAATTACATTGTAATTTTTATTATTTGATTACATTATTTTGATTATGTAAGCATTATTCAGGTTAGTTTTATGAAACCTTTTGTTTTTTTCTAGGGTGAATAATTGCCTGGGTTTTTGTTAAAAATGGTTGATCTTCAGGGTTGGGGGTATAGTTCAGTTGGTGGAGTTTATTACTGGGTTCCTTGTGGAACCCAACACAAGGCCCTGGGTTCAATCCCCAGCACTGCAAGAAAACAAAACAAAACAAAACAAAACAAAAAAGGCTTATCATCAATCACTTTTGTAACCTTTTCTATAATAACTATTTTCACGCTTTTAATTTCTTCTTGGGTCAGTTTTACTTATTTATTAGTAAATTGTCCATTTCTTCTAGGTTATCAAGTTGCAATTGTTTCATTTATCTTCTTCTCTCCATTCAGGCTAATAGCAGTTTATTTTATTGCCATTTTCATAGCATCAGTTTTTGGGTTTTCCCTTCTAATTTTGTGTTTCCATCTTATTGATTTTATTTTATCTTAGTCTTTATTAATTCTTAGTGCTGACTTTCTTTGGCTTATTTTATTTTTCTTATACTAATTCTTATTATGTGAGTATTAGTTTGCGAGGGCTTCAATAACAAAATCCTACCGGGTGCCTTACACCACAGTCATTTGTCTTCTCATAGTTTAGGAGGATGGGAGTCCAAGATGAAGGTGTCAGCAGGTTTGGTTTCTCCTGAGGACTGTCCTTGTCACGCATGACCACCTTCTTGCTGTGTCCTCAATGGGTCCTCCCTTGGTCTCTGTGTTGTTGGTGTTCTAATCTCTTCTTATAAGGATGGCAGTTATGTTGGACTGGGGTCCACTCACATGAGCCCACTTAACCTTAATTACTTCTTTAAAGGTCCCATCTCTAAATATGGTCACATTCTGAGGTGCTAGGGGTTAGGACTTCAACATTTTGGAGTTGGGGGAAGGCAAAATTCAATCCCAAAGAATGGGTCTAAGTTATTTTATTTTGCTTTTATTAAAACATGAAGTAATTTGAGGTTATGCATTTTTTCTGAATATAAATAAAACAGTTTTAACATAAAATATTCAATGGGAAATAGTCTCTTCTGTATACTTTCAAGATAGCATAGAATGTAATTTCAGTTTTAAATTTCTTTTGATACCAAGGTTATTTAAGAGAATATTTCTTAACTTCTAAAATATTAAGATTTTTTAGGTCAGTGGTTATTACTTGTTTCTAATTGTGTGTGTGTCTGTGCGTGTGTGTGCACGCTCACACACACACGTGTGGCCTGCAAGTATTCTATATTTTAACATTTTTAAAGGATTTTTTTGTTTGTTTTCACATATATTAAGTTTTTGTAGCCTTACAAAAGTGCACACTCTGTATTGGCAGGATACAAATTATACTTACTTTTATGAATTTACTTTATTGCTTATATTGTTCAATTCCTCTATGTCCTTATTTATGTGTGTGTAGTGAATCTTTCCAATTTAGAAAGAGATGTTTTCGAAATTGCAACTATAATTTTATCAGGTTTTTGCATTTCTAAAAGTTTTTGCTGTCCATACTCAGTTGCAAGATTATTTGATGTAGATAGGTTTGTGAGCATTACATGTTTTTTATAAGCTGAGTTTTATGTTGTCAGTATTGATTATTCACATCCTTAAAATGGTAACTTGGCATCAGCCTCTGTGACTCCATAATCTCCTAGTTTACTTCCCTCTTCTTTGTCTACGCCTGAAATGTACATATTCCTCTGATCATCTTCCCCTATTCCTCTGAACACACATAAATCTCCATCTCTAACCCAGATCTCTCTGCTGAGTACAAGATGCATACAACTAATTTCTTCCTGGATTGTCATCTTGAATGTAGCACATGAAGCTTAAAAGCAGTTTCCCTCCTCCCCACCTGAAGTTGCCTTCCCACCCTTTAAATCTTTATCTTTAAATTCCAATTACAAACAAAATATTGTTCAGTTTGTTTTCTACTAATCTGACATTGCATAATCCATATAAATTGCCTAATATGGTGCTGACACATTGAATTCTCAGAAAAGTTAGTGACAATTATTAATAGAATCCAAGGTTATAGATCCACCGTTGATTTCTACTGTGTACCGTCAGGGGTGCTTTGTTGCCTCATTACCACTGTAGGGGTTGATTCTTGATATTTCATGAACACAAGAAAGAGATAAGTAGAATCACAACACACTGACTATGGGTAAAACACATCTTGTTCACTAGCAGAGTCAGATGCTTCCACGGGATCCAAGGTAGAGACATGTCTATGTGTCCTTCCAATGGTCCAAGAATTTTCTCCATTAGTTGCAATCTTTATTTCCAATGAAATCACCAATTTATAATAGTTTTCAAATAGAATCAAATGAAAATACGATGACTATCTTAGATGTTTTGTTTCTTTTCTGAATACTGGTTAATGGCAGAGAGCATGTTCACTTGAGCAATGGATTTGAACACTGTTTATGAGTCAGCTCCGGGAACTCGATTTTGCAGAAAACTTCTGGAATTAGTAAGGTAAATTCTCTTCACTGGCCTTACATGTCCTTTAGGTGAAGCATCTACCTGGAATTCACTTGAACACCCACAAAGGTACCTGAGCCATACCACTCTCATGTAGTACATGGCCCAGTTAAAATAAGGTCTGATAGCAACTGGTGACAAGAAGATTTCTCCCTTCTTATTTACACTCTTGCTTTTCTCCTTTATCACCAATCACCCACACAGCCATTGTTTCTGCCTACGCTGCCTCTTCAGTATGGAACAAAATTTCTATGCATGCATAGAAACAGTTTTTTAAAGCCAATTAACAATCATTGAATCTGCTTGCTGATTATCTTAGAAGAATCCTCCCTTTCCTCTATTTTGTCTCATAAACTTTCCTGTCATCCTAAGAGCCACACAGAACTTGGATAGCAGCAGCACTTAAATGACTATGTCAAAATGAACCCCACAATTATGTATAACTATAATGCACTAATAAAAACTTAAAAATAATAGATATATTGGTACACTCAGAGTCTGGATTGGATTGTGTACTGTAAGGATATACGTTGTCTGGTGTACTTAGACACCATGTTACTGGTATCATGTTTAAAGGAACTAAAACATTAAGGCTTGGATTAGAGTTCAGCAAACATTTTGTAGAGTAAAATAGTAAATACTTTGGGTTTTTCAGGCCAGGTCATATGGATTCTGACAACTACTCAATTCTGCCATCGTAGTGAAAAGTAACCATAGGCAATCCATAAATAAAGGAGCAGAATTGTGTTCCAATAAAATTTTATTTACAAAAACAGGTGATGGGCTGGATTTGGCCTGCAGACTGTGGTTTGCTGATCCTTGGTTTCAATGATTATTTAAAAATATTAAAAACTGAAGCAGGTAATATTTTGTTTTTGTTTAGTATCCCCTTCTATCATGAAAAACAGTAATCTTTGTAGACCATATCTTCATCAAGGTATTACTTTCAATTTTAAGTCTATGGAACAGAATCATTTCAGCCATGGTAAAAATGCATTTGGCTCTGGGGTTACAATATCTGGAAATGTAAATTAAAGTTGTTGTGTGCATCATTATAAATCACATGTTTGAAAATCTGGATCGGTCATTTAACCTCTTTGGACCACTGAGCCCTTGTTTACGAAATGAAAAAAAATTACTCAACTCACAGGAGATTGGGAATTTATTAGTCAGAAATCATTTGTTGAAAGGGCCTAAACCCCAATTCAAATTAGCCTAAGAAAAATGGGAGAGCATTGGCTTATGGAGCCAGAAGTACAGTAGCCCAGCAGGATTTCGTAGCGGGAATGAAGTGCCAGGGCCCTCTCTTACACTCGCTCCAACTCTGCTCGTTTCTCCTCTTTTTCTATTACTCTGGTGCACTTCTGCGGAGAAATAAACCAACAAAATAGGTTGATTCCAAATGGTTTGACTAACCCACATAGATATGCTTACAGTTTATGATAAGAAGGGAAGAAAATCCTATTTATTTACAATCTTTTTTACCATATCTTGCAAGGTGGTATAGCTAGCTCGTTCATCCTATGAACAATCACTGTAGCTAGAGAACTGGAGAGGATGAAATTCATTATGATTGACAGTCCTGTGGAAACCATATGGAGTAGTCAAAGAGTGTCCTAAAACAGCTGCCCTCAGTCCTAGGAGAGGACTAACTCCTTTTTAATACCAAAAATGTTGCAATGCCCTTTGTATGTCTTTTTCTCTTTGTCTCTCACCAACTCTCTCTCTCTCTCTCTCATACACACACACACACACACACACACACACACACACACAGGGATTTAGTGACCTTATAAATTATGGGAGGTGGTGGGAGTCTATATAATACTGTTATTTCTTTGGAGCCAGAACCACAAGTGCCCAGGGCAAGTAGTTGGAAAGCAAAGATAGATATGAAATAAGGAAACTAAGAACAAGCTGTCATCTGTGAGGCTGAGCTGAAACCGCAAGAAGGGACTAGAATCCATGTTTTCCTCCCACCACCTCTGAGCCTCTGGTTTCAATGATGCAGGTGTCCTGCAGGACAAACTGGTGCACTTTATCTTGAAGCTAAACAGGTACCTGACCCAGAGATCAGAGAAACTGGAACAGAAAGTAGCAGAACGTGGATCTCTGTGGGTTCAGTTGCTACTCTACCAACCTGGCAAACCAGCAGATAGATGGCCACCACCTATGTGACATGCAACAGCACTGCCTGATCCAACCTTTGGAGCATAAATATAACACAGTCCCTGTTTCACCTTTGCCCTCCAAATTGCTCGCACCACCAGAAGTCTTCTTTTCTTTTCTTCTTCCTTCCTTCCTTCCTTCCTTCCTTCCTTCCTTCCTTCCTTCCTTCTTTCCTTCCTTCCTTCCTTCCTTCCTTCCTTCCTTCCTTCTTTCCTTCCTTCCTTCCTTCCTTCCTTTCGACAATTCCTAACCTAGGACTGTGCAGAGAAGGGAAACTAATTCCAGTTTAGCTATACCACATATTTGATGCCAAGTACTAGATTTGAGACTTTGTAAATCACGTTTCTGAATTATTTGCTAATTTTATATTAGGATCTGCCAATAGGAAAACTGAAGAGAACCTGCCAGGTTAGTTTAGGAAGAAGGATCTTTCCCTGTCCTATTTCCTGTGGGCTTCCTATCTGCTTGTTAGAATCACCCAGCAAACTTTTTCAATACATTGAGGGTACAGAGATTAGTAACAGATAAGAGATTGCAGAAGAAAAGATTGCTGAATATGAAGTAAGTGCAATGAAAATGATCCAAAATCAAACACTACGGAACAAAGAAGTAAACAGAGATGTCTGCTTTTGCCCCTTCTGTTCAATATTATATTAGAGGTTCTCACCAATGTAATTGAGCAAGAAAAACTAAAGGAATCAAGTTTAAAGAGGAAGTGGTAAAGTGTCTTTGTTCATAGATCATTTGTGCAGAATATGCAATGAAATCCACAAAATTTACTAAAATTGATGAGTGAGTTTAATAAGATTGTAGAATATGAAATCAATATACCAAAATCAATTTTATTTGTGCATGTTAACAACAATCAGTCAAAATACAATATTTAAAAACATTCAAAAATAAATACTTGAGGGTAAATCTGACAAAAGTCATGCAATATCTATACACCAAAATCTTTAAAATATGATAGCAATATCATGTTTATGACTCAGAGACACCATATTAAGATGTCAGTTTGTTCCAAACATCAACTCTATCCCAATCAAAATTCCACAAGAATTTTTCGCTTCAGAAATTGTCATAAAGAATCTAGAATGCACAGCAGCTAAAATAGTCCAAAGAATTTTGAAGAACAAAATTGGAAGATTTAAATTTATTTCAAGATTTTATTAAGGGCAATCAAGACAGTGTGATACCATCATAAAGATGAAACAGAATAGAGAGTTCAGAAATAGAACCAACTAATTTCAGCAAAGGCACAGATCAATTCAGTGAATAATCTCTAAATTCGGAATAATCTTTAAAATAAATGGTGTACAACTTAAACGACCACCTGCACTCACAAAGAAGATTCATGTAAAGCATGACTCAAAAAGGATCATATACCTAAGTGTAAAATCATAAAACCTCTAGAAGAACATTAACTAGGCAAAGGTTTGCTAGATTTGACACCCAAAACACAGTCCACAAAAGAACACATTGATAAATTTTACTTCAAACTTTTAAACTTCTGCTCTTTGAAAGATATTTGAAAGAGAAAGAAAGACAGGTAAGTGTGTGGAGAAAGCATTTTCAAACCATATATCTCATAATGGAGTAATAAATGCAAGTTAAGAATTTTCCTAATTGAGCCGTAAGAAAACAAGCTCTAAATATGGGTAAAAGGTTTTAACAGATGCTGCACTAGAAAAGATAAACAGATAGTAAATTATCACATGGACAGGGAAATGAAAATTGAAACTATGATGAGATTCTACCACACACCTATTAAAATGTGGTGGGAGAGAGAAGTGGTCACGGAAGAAGAGTCATAGGGATGCGGGAGACAGAGAAGGGGGCCTTGTTCAAGTAATGCGGGCAGCCTCTGGAAAAAGGAAGTAGACCCTCACTAGAGGCACCACAGGAACACAACCCTGCCAACACCTCAGTTATAACCTGATGAAATGTATCAAATTTTGACTTCCAGAATTGTAAACTAATACATTTGTGAACTGCACCAAGTTTACAGTGATTTGTTATGGCAACAAACATTGAAACGGTAAGAATCCTTATAAACACAAAGAAATTGCTCACATATATTTCAGATAAAGTTGGAATGATTTTTTGAAATTCCACTACGAAGTGGAGTGACCCTCATTTTATGCTGTCTAGTATGGTAGCAAGTAGCCCTGTGTGGTAGCCAACTGTGGCCATCGTGAGTGAGAAACTGGATTTTCAATTTTATTTAATTTTAATTAATTTCCACTTTGAAATCTGATATTCTATTTAGTTACTGGGAAATTATTCAATAGTTTTGGAGCAATGTAAGTCTGTGAATGCCTTTTTTTCTCTATAATTTTTATGAAATCTATGTTACAGGTCAAATATTTCCAGTTAAAAGTGGAGATGTGCTATAAATATAAAAAGAATAAAACATCATGATCATTTTTATATTCATGACATGCTGAAATGAAGATATTTTGGATATGACAGGTTAAATGAAGTAGAGTACTCAAATTGCTTTCCCCTGTTCCTTCTTACTTTTTATTTTTAAAATTTCTTAATATTTTTTGGCAATGTTGGAATTTGAACCCAGGGCCTCATTGATGCTAGGCAAGCACTCTACAACTGAGCTACATCCCCAGCTCCTCCTTACTTTTTAAAATGTAGCTATTATAAAATTTAAAATTACATATTTGACTCACATTATATTCCCATTGGACAGTGCCATTCTAGATATTTTTTTCTACATTTTTATCATGTTTTACATGAGCATAAAAATCCAAGGGAGGGCAAGAGGACTGCCAGAAGACTAAGAGAAGGGGAAAGAGAAATTTTTTATCTTCATTTTAAAATATACCTCAAGGTCACAATTCTTAAGCCTGATTTCCAAGAATAAATTACATTTCAATATATTTCAGGGGGCCATCCAAATTTCCCTTTTGTACAATAATTTAATTCTATCTGATATTGTTTGCAATATCTGAGCCCATGGCTAAAGTTCCCTTAAATATTTTTCAATTAAATAGATTAATTTCTGCAATAGGATTTGACTGTATAGGCCTTTAGCAAAATCTATTTTTCTGGTTCAACATTTTAAAAAGTATATCCTTGTTTGTTAAGAAAAGAAAAAGAAAAGGACAACTGGTGTTTTTGTTCCATTAAAAACAAATGTTATATTGAGCATTTAATATAGTAAATCTCAATGCATAAATGACCTAAGCATTGTAATCTGTCTGGATTCGTGAGTGTTCATTTGACTAGAAAAATGAATTTAAAGTTTTCAGTAAAATTTCATCAGCTTTTGGACATAGAAATCAGTGATGGCAAAAGTAATCAATTTAGAGCATCAAGAGGTTATGTCGTGTCACAGGTAAACAGGCAGACTCTGAAAATGGGATTATAGCTCAGCAAGAAGGAACCTCATTTCCCCTGGAATGTGGAACTGAGATACATACAGACTTTGGGACCTGAATATGAAGCAATGGAATTGAGCGGGCGTCTGTCTTTATTTATTTATTTATTTATTTTTGGGTCTACAACCACTACTTCTATCAGGAACTGCTCCACTCTGATCCCTGTGACTCTGGAGGCAGGTTTATCAGATGAGATAAAGAACACTCAGCTAAATTGGAATGTCAGGTAAACAACCAAATAAAAAGAAATGGGGTAACCCTCTGGTGGCCTTGTCAATCAGTACGCTACCTACTTCTGGCTCCATAAGTGGGCACATGACCCAAGCTTGTCCAATCAAGGATTCCTATCCCTTTGTTCACACGGATGGGTCTAACACGTAGAGATCTGTCCCAAGAAGAGCCAGTTGGAGCCTTCCAATATGATTTGCTGTGAGGCGGCTCTTTCCTTCAGATTGCACACTGCGAGGATGCAAACCTTGAGGGCTAGCAACCGTTTTCCCGTCACCTGCAGAGAGCCTTCCTATGGCAGGAGGAAAGGATTGGCGCAAAGAACCAAGACGTGGACAGACAAGAAAGTGCTCTCACAATTTCTCCTCCTTGGAGGTATTCTTGGTGTTTTGTGCCAAAGTTTGATGGTAATTAAGTGCCTTCCCTCTACCAACATTAAAAGAATTCAATGGCAGTTTCTTACTCTACAAGACATATTAAATGAAGCCAGCATCTTAGCCATAGTGCTGTTGGAAGCATTTACTTTATTATCTGGTTGGTATTATTTCTCTAGAGCCCTGCTGGGCAGAGTGGTGGTATCCAGATGTGATATGTCTGGGGGCATTTATCCTTTGATAGTGAGAGCCATGCTGTGGTGTCATGAACACTTAAAAGGAAAGAAGGCAAGTTTCCCTTCTTAAGAGTACCGCTAGCTGGGTGCTGT
The DNA here is from genome assembly GCF_902686445.1 of Sciurus carolinensis. NCBI lineage: Eukaryota > Metazoa > Chordata > Mammalia > Rodentia > Sciuridae > Sciurus > Sciurus carolinensis. The sequence continues at coordinate 157,134,912 of NC_062214.1, read as the reverse complement.
GGCGCATGCCTGTAATCCCAGCAGCTCGGGAGGCTGAGGCAGAAGGATCACAAGTTCAAAGCCAGCCTCGGCAACTTAGCAAGACCATCTCAAAAAAAAAAAAAAAAAAAAAAAAAAAAAATATATATATATATATATATATATACATATATATATTTATATGTACATGTTACATGTAACTTTTATATACATGTACATATATAAAAGGGAGCTGGGGACTTGGCTCAGTGGTTAAGTGCTCCTGGGTTCAATCCCTGTTACAAAAAAAATTACTGTTATATTGCAGTACAAATGCATGTTCTTATTCCTGCTCCAATTCTATTATTATTTGATCCATCTTCTAACACTGTCCCATCACTAGGTAATACTTGCAAATATGAATTTGTGGGCTTCTATTCCTAGCATCCTGAAAATATGATGCCATTAATGCTACTCTTATAGAAAGAAGTGGCCCCCTCACTCTAGCTTGGATTCTACAACCTTCAGAAGCACAATGAGAAGGGGAGAGGTTTGAGGGCAGCACTGACTGAGCATCATCTGCAGGGGGTCAATGCTCACATTTTGAATATAAAATATATATGTGTGTGTATTTATATGGGTTCCCTTCTTCAAAGATGCTTTAAAATTTCAAGAAGGCAACAGCAGAGCATTAAGCAAGCATAGGACCGCTCTAAATGTAGTTTCCATTTAGTTGGTTCCAAAAGCCAACCCTGCCTGAGGGTCATATTGATCTCTCTATAGAATGCAAGGCAAGGTCAACGTTTTAGTAGAACAAGTATTACCTGTATTATTTTGTGACATTTGAGGCTTTCCAGGAACATTGGGTTCTCAGTAAATTAAGTAACCCCCATCTGATCTCATGGGGCATGGTAGCCAGGAGTGAGGTCCCTGGGCCTGACTCGGCCACTTCTTTGGGTCAGTTACCTAATGTCTCTAAACTTCAGATTTCTTACCTATAACGACAAGATTATACACGCATCTTCTCCTGAAAGAGTATTTTGAAGGTTAGGTGAAAAAATGCATTTAGGAGCATTTAGAATGATTCCTGGCATGCAGTGCTGACTAAATGCTCACTGTGACAGCTAGGAACCAGGTCCAGTGACAAATTGGATTGGAGAGATGGCGATACTTAAATTTACAATCACTAATTGAACATAATTATAACGTAAGCAGAGTCGCCTTTGTCCATTTCCCTCTCATCTTTCAGTGGTTCTTGCTCTCTGAAACCACTTTCTTCCTCCCAGTATTCCCCAAAGTAAGTAATCTGAGGAGCGTCAATAAGTGATTTGTGTTCAACAGACACTGGCCAATAAGTTTAGAAAATGCTACATTAATAATAAAAACAGCAACACTTTTGAGTGCTTCAGGTGATTTGTATTCATTGTCTTATTTAATTCTCACAATAGCACTTTGAGATACAATTACTATTATCCCCCCTTTTTTTAAGTCAAAAAAACAGGTGGGTGGCAGTCACAATTCTAAGCTAGTATCCTTAATGACAGTGCATTCTTACTCCCACCAAAACTAGCATAAATAGATTTCTTTATTGACGGACTTCTCAGAGCCTTTGGCATGCTGCAGAGCCCTGTGAATCTCCAAGATGGGAATGCACTTTGCTGTGACATCCTATTTATTTGTTTCTCTCTCTTATTTTTTCCATGGGAGATCTTGAGAGATGAGACTTTTATGGAACACATTTTAGGAAATACTGACCTTCCTATTTGTATTTTAGTTAACAACTTGGTAGACCAGAATGACTTCTGGAATAATTCTATTTCAGAAACTAGTTAGAAAAGGAAGAGGACGTGAGAATAGAAGGCCTTCCTGATGTCCCCAAATCATACTCTGCACAACAATTCTTATTTCTAAGATGGGTGGGTTTCTGGAACTTTGTTTTCCTACAGTTAAAGAAAATAAACAAAACAGAGTTACTCTAAGGTGAGTGAAATTGTATGGTTGAAAGCACTCAGAAGGATCGAAGGTAAAATGTGAATGTCAACTAATTTGCTGAGTCCCTACCGGGGCATGGTGCTCTTCTGGGCCATTTGTGGAGCTGAGTAAGACTGAGCCTGCTGTCGGACACCGAAAGGGATGCTGTTTTCAGAGCCCTGTTGTTTGCAGGTGACATTAATCCACTCTTCCAAGTAAAAGACAATTTATTGTAAAGGTTCAGCTTCTCCTAGAACTTAATAAGAAATAAAGCTGAGTAGGGTATCTTAGCTACCGACAGTCCCCAGGACTGAAGTCTGTTCTGTCTCTCTCAGGTTCGTAGGAGCTCTTCCCTTCTTTCGGGCGTCTTCTCCCTTTACCTGCATCTCCTTATGACTGACCTGCAGCACGGGTCCCTCTCATGCGTGGGAAGACCCAGACACTACTGTGTCCACATGGACTTCAGCTCCAGCAATGTGGGATTTTGTTATTTTTTGTTTGTTTGTTTGTTTGTTGTCTCTAGGCTTAAATTCGTGACTTAAAGAATTTGACTGACAAGGAATTTGGCCATCAGCTCCAGCCATGAGGTGGATTCATGGAATGCATGGCCTCCAAGCAGGGACCGTGCCAGGAAAGGCAAGGATAGAAAAGTCTGGTACGAGTATTTAAAGATACGAGGCAATGAGACTAAGAGTTATGGAAAGATGGCTTATGTTTGTTTTTCTCATCTGATTTGGTTTTGTTCTTCTTTATAGGAAATAGCATTTCAGTACATCCAGAGGAATATCATGAGTGTGACTGTTATTTTAAATAAAAGATAAGCCTTCATACAATGAGTAATTATTACTCCAAGACCTTAAAGGCCCATCATCAGGGATTCAGAGCTTGCTTTCTTCTTATATGTATTTATTTTATTTTTTTATCTACAGGGTGATGTTGAGACCTACTCCCAGGCCACAGATTGGTCTCTTTGGATTCTTCCACTCAGAAATCTAATGCTATTGGAAAGATTTAAGGACCAAACTTAGAAGAACTGGTTTTCTATGGATCGTATCTTCAAGGTTGGTTCGAGGACTGGATGTTTTCCAGAAGGTGGTGATAAATGTTCAGGGAGTGCAAAAGAACTAGATCAGTCAGGACCACCCAAGTTATCTAGAATGGGAGATACCAGTATCCTAAACCTAGTTAAAACTAATGGGTCTGCCTCATGGATATCATGAGAATAAAAGCTGAGTGATTTAAGTTTTTATAAATTCTAGCTGTATTTTTTTCATACTAATGTAACACATATCATTATTAAAGAATTAGTAAGCAGGTGGCATTTTCCTGCTGGTTAGCATCTTTGACCCTCATTCTATGGCTCCATCCAAGGAGATACTGTGAAGTACAAAATGGGAAATCACAGTAAAGTTTTGCATCAGTCAGTTTTGCATCACTGTGACCAAAATACCTAACAAGAACAGCTTAGAAGAGGGGAGTTCATTTTGGCTCACAATTTCAGTCCATGTTCAGCTGGGTCCATTGCTTTAGACCCAAAGTGAGGCAGAACATCATGGCAGAGGGAAACTACTCCACTGAAAGCATCCAGGAATCAGAGAGAAAGGGGAGAAGGGGCCACAGGGAGGATGAACCCTTCCGGGGCACGTTCCCAGTGACCCACCTCCTCCAGCCATGCCCCACCCAGTCTGCCCATTCAAATCAGAATGGACTCATCCAGTCATTTCATCTCCAAACAAGCCTGTGTTGACACAAGAGCTTTGAGGGGACACTTCATATGTAAACCCCTAATAGTTTGTTTTCACTTTCTGGAGGAGAGAATATTCTTCATAATGCTGAGCTTGATATGAACTTAGTAAGTTGCTTCCTGCACTGAAGAAGAGGGATTCCTGCTCAGCGTCCTTCTCAGCTAGAAGCTCAGAGAAGCATTCACATAGAATGTATAGGGCAAAGAAACAGCAGAAACATACAAAAAACAGTAGGAACAGAGGACAGTTTGTGTAGTAAATTTTTGTACTATAACTGTACACACTGATTCCCAGAGGAAGTGAATAAAACCCCTGTAACCTCTAGACAACTACAGGCAAAAATCCCCCAGAATAATCCCCCACCTGGGACAGTGTGGAACCAAAGAAAAGAACAGAAAAATCCCCCACCTGGGACAGTGTGGAACCAAAGAAAAGAACAATTTAGGTCATGACAGACGAGAATAAAACATGAAAACCAGGAAATACACTGGAGCAGGACCCAGTTGCATATGGCTATAAGTCTACTGTCTATCATTAGGAAAGGAGAATGCATACTGAAATGAGACCATTGTACATTTCAGTTAATTATGAGTAATTGTGTATGAAAATTCCCCTACAGTGTTATTCAGTTATATTTCAATAGTTTATTTGTAAAAGGACCTCATTCTGATTTTCTTACAGTAGGTCGTCTGGATTGAGGTAGACCCCAGTCAGGCACGATCTAAAGGAGCATCCTATCAGACATGAAATTGTAACAGAAACTTTGATCCTGATTGGAGCTGAGGCATGCACAGAGACAGTCACCAAGCACATAAGCCTGGCCATGCATGAAACAAAAGAATATGTGCTACCAGGTGTGGTGGCACATGCCTATAATCCCAACTTCTCTGGAGATTGAGGCAAGACAATGGAGGCCAGCCTAGGCAATTTAGGGAGACTCTGTTTCAAAATAAAAATTTAAAAAATAGAGGGACTGGGGATGTAACTCAGTGGAAGAGCACTTGGTTAGCTAGTGTGAGGTCCTGGGTTTGATCCTCAGCATCCCCCAAAAATAAAATAAAAATAAAACATGGTATGTAGGGCAGCCCCACTTCTGTTTCCAAGGGTCCAGCTGAGATGCTTAATCACCTAAATGACATGCATATCACCAACTTTGTAAACAAGCATTTTTTAATGTTTCCCATCTATCAATTGAACAAAGGGGTGTTCTGCCACGGAACTACATCTCCAGCCTGTTTTAATTTTTATTTTGAAACAGGTTCTCTTTATGTTACCCAGGCTGGCCTCAAACTCATGATTCTCCTGCCTCAGCCTCCTGAGTAACTCAGATTACAGGTGTGTACCACCATGCCCAGCTCAAGTCACCTGATTCTTATGACAACTCACTGAAGTAGGTACTGTTTTTATCCTATTTGACAGATTAAAAAACTGATGCAAAAAGTGACTTAGTAACTCACCTAAGGCCATGTAGTAAATGGTGGTACCAGTATTCAAACAGAGGCAGCCTGACTCAGAGCGCACAATCATTTTTGTTTTTTTCATTCTTCTTCATATTTTTATTTTTTGATAACCCATTTTACACCTTTCTATTACTTAACATATAAATGTATTTATTATAATTTTAATGGTTTTGTTTTTTAGTCTTCATACTAAAAATGTAAATGGTTTGCTCACCATGCTCACAAAAAACCTCAGTTTGTTTGTATAATTACTCGGACCGTCAGGGTTTAATAAATTTTTTATTTGTTCTTTTTAGATATACATGACAGTAGAGTGCATTCTGATATATTATACGTAAGTGGAGTATAACTTATTCTAATAAGGGTCCCATTCTTGTGGTTGTACATGATGTGGAGTTTCACTGGTCGTGTATTCACATATAACACAGAAAAGTTATGTCCATTCATTCTACCGTCTTTCCCATTCCCACTCCCCCTCCCTTCCTTACATTCTTCTTTGTCTAATCTCCTGAACTTCTATTCTTTTCTCCCACCCCCTTATTGTGTGTTAGCATCTGCATATCAGAAAGAACATTCAACCTTTGGTTTTTGGAATTGCCTTATTTTACTTAGCATAATAGTCTCCAGTTCCATCCATTTACTGGCAAATGCCATAATTTCATTATTCTTTATAGCTAAGTAATATTCCATTATGTATACATATCAATTTTTTTAAACACATTCTTCTGTTGAAGGGCACCTAGTTTGGTTCCATAGCTTAGCTATCACAGACCACACAATCTTTCCATGGCTCATTTCAATTGGAAAGACAGTCCTCCTATTTCTCTGAAGCGGTTCTCCACATCTTAGACATTTGAGAAAATCTACCAGAATCTATCCTAGCCTAGAAGCAAGAAAAGGAAAAAAGGACAAGGACCTTGTTCTTATGGTTATTTGCTAGTGGGGAAGATAGATTATAAGCAAATTAACAAGTGAATATATACATTGGATATTGATGAGTGCCACAAAGAACAATAAAATATGACAAGAAAATAAAATTGATGAGCTAATAAATAGGTACACTGCTATGCAATAATCATATCTCTGCCACCAAAAGCAAAGACATTACAAAAAAGAATAAGATATCAATTTTCCTCATAAGCATAGAATTCATTTTTTAAACAAAATATGAATAAATGATATTCAATAATATATTTTAAAAATTAATCCATTATGACTGAGAAAGGTTTATCCCAGGAAAGCAAGGTAGTTTAAAGATACAAAATCAATCAAATGACTACAATCACCATCTCAATATAGTAAGAGAAAAGACATAAAATAGTTTTCATAGAGTCACAAAAGCTTTTGACATGATTCAATGATGATACATGATTTTTAAAAACTACCAGTAAACTAGAAAAAGAGAAATTCTTCAATCTGACAAAGTTCATCCATGGAAAACCTCCAGTGAAAACTTATTGGTGAGAAATGGAATGCTTTCACCCTAAGATTGAGAACATTGTATAGATGCCTGCTTTCACACTTCTGTTTAATATTGTACTGGGGGCCCTAGTTATTGCAATAAGGCAAGACAAATAAATAAAAGTCATGAATATTAGGAAAATATAAATTTATTATTTGTTGAATACATCACAATTTATGTAATAAATTCTGAAGGATATAAAACATAACTACTAGAACTAAGTAAATTCAGTAAGATGATTAGTAAATTCAGCAAAGTCAATTATACATTTATATTTTAGCCACAAGCAACTATAAAATTAAATTGTAAAAGTCAATTCCATATAAACAAGACGCCCAAACAATAAATACTTATTTTTTTTTTTCAGTTTAAAATTTTGGTCTTCTTATTTTATTTTTATTTTTACAGACTGCATTTTGATTCATTCTACACGAATGGGGTACAACTTTTCATTTCTATGGTTATACACGGATGCAATCATCAAAAATTGTACATGATTTCTACACTAAGAATTACAGAATATTACCAAGAGAAAAATTGAAAGTCCTAATGAATGGAGAAATATACCATGGCTACCAACTGAAAGACATAATATTGTTAGGAGGTCAATTTTCCCCAAATTGATTTATAGACTCAAAACAATATCAATCAAAAACCCTAGTAGATAATCTTATAGAAATTGTCTAGCTGTTCTTAAAGTGCATAAGAAAATTTCAAGTGGACTAGGCTACACTATTAAAAAAAAGGGGGGGTCTCACTGCCTGATTTCTACTTACTATAAAATGATAAAAATCAACTAATGAAAAAGTAGAACAATATAGTCAGAAATATACTTACATATACATGTGGTTAATTGATGTTTCAATGAAGGTGCAGTAAAATCCAATAAGAAAAGAAAAATCTTTTCAATAAAAGATGCTGTAACAATTGATAACCTGTAAGAGAAAAAAATTAACAGATTTTGTATGTGTGTGGTATTGGGGACTGAACCCAGAGGTGCTACATCACTGAGCTACATCTCCAGCCCTTTTAAATTTTTTTTTTTACTTTAAGATAGGTTCTCATTAAGCTGTCCAGGCTGGCCTTGAACTTGTGATCTTCCTGTCTCAGCCTCCCAAGTAGCTGTGATTACAGGTGTGCACCATAGCTTCTTGGATGGTAAGATTTTTATCTTACTCTGTACACTAAAATGGATCACATACCTAAATGTGAAAGGTAAAACTATAAAACTTCTAAAACAGGGGCTGGGGGGATAGCTCAGTTGGTAGAGTGCTCACCTCGCAAGGCCCTGGGTTCAATCCCCAGCACCGCAAAAAAAAAAAGTTCTAAAACAAAATGTAGGAGAAAAAAAAAATCTTTGCAAACTTGTAAAAGACAAGTATTTCTTTTATAAGCCACAAAAAAGGCACAAGCTATAAAATAGAGCTGATAAATTGGACTTTTTCAAAATTTTAAACTTTTGTTCTTCAAAATACACCAATAAGTGGACAATAAGAAAAATCACAGACTGGGAAAGGATGCTATATGTAGCAAAATACATAACCAGAATGTAAAAAGAACACTTGTAAATCAATAAAACAACAATAATTTTTTAAATGGGCAAGGGAGTAAAACCTCACAAAATAAGATATAAGAATGGTGAATAAGCACATCATCCCTGAGAAATACAAACTAAACCCCCAATGAGCTGGGTGTGGTAATCCCAGGGGCTTGGCAGATTGAGGCAGGAGGATCTGGATGGAGTTCAAAGCCAGCCTCAGCAACATAGTGAGGCCCTAAGCAACTCAATGAGACCCTGTTTCTAAATAAAATATAAACAAGGACTGGGGTTATGGCTCAGTGGGAAGCCCCCCTGGATTCAACCCCCAATACCAAATAAATAAATAAATAAATAAATAAATAAATACCCTAGAGACTCGGAATGGTTAAAATTGGGACTGACAATATCAAGTGTTGAAGAGGATATGGTACAACTGGACAAGATTGCTGAGAATACAAAATGTACGATCACCTGGGAAAATGTTCTGGCAGTTTTTCAAAAATTTCAGTATATACCACCATTTGACCAATCATTCCACTACAAGTGTTTACTCAAAAATAATGGTAACAGCTGCATGCAGTGGTGCATGCTTGCAATCCCAGTGACTCAGGGGGCTGAGGCAGGAGGGTCACAAGTTCAAAGCCAGCCTTAGCAACTAAGAGAGGTTTTAAGTAACTTAGTGAGACCCTATCTCAAAATAAAACATAAAAAAGGGGCAGGGGCTGGGGATGTGGCTCGGTGGTTAAATTCCCCTGGGTTCAATTCCTGGTACCAAAATAATAATAATAATAACAACAATAACAACAACAACAAATGCCCATACAAAGACTTATTGCATCTTTATTCACAATAGCTCCAAACTGGAAATAATCCTAATGTCCACTAATTGGGGAATAGAGAAACAGAAATTGGTATAACCAATAGAGAGGAATGAGCTACTGATATATATAATAAAATGGGTGAAACTCAAAATCACTATGCTGAGTCAAAGAAGCAGATCCAAAAATGTGCATAATATATGATTGTACTACTACAATTCTAGAAAATGTGAAGTGTGTTCTAGTGACGCTAACCAAATCAGTGGTTTCCCAAGACCTGTGGCAGAGAAAGAGATCAGCTGCAAAGGGGCACCAGGTAACAATCTAGATTGAGGGAAATATCCTGCATTGCTAGTGGTGATGCTTTCCAGGCATAACCACTTATCAAAACTCATTGAATTATACATTCAAGATGGGTATAATGGATTGTACATGAATTATTTCTCAATATGTTTGGAAAAAAAATAAAGAATGCTATTTGGTTCCTTTGCAAATCCGTCTTGTCCTTTTTGACAGTCTATTATTGTGCATGCATGTAAGTGAAATATGCATTTAATTTAAAACACGTTTTCTATACATTTATTTTGTATTCTCTATCTGATACGTTCTGATCATTTCAACCTAGAAGATCTAGGTCTGTTGTTTATTGCTTTTTACTGACTTTCACTTATAGAAAGGATTATTTCCTGTGTGATTGGTGATCTCTGGCTGTAGGCTTAGATCTCACTCATCTTAATCCCTGAAAATGTGGGAGTCTAACCTGATGGTGGTTCACTCCTAGTGAGATTGGGTTTGTTTTCACAGGGAGACAGGATTCTGTTGAGCCTGGAGCCTACCAGATTCCTTCCGAGTGTTCTTGTTTCTGGAGGGACTCAGGTTCAGTTGGCCTTGGTCTCAGAGTTGAGCCTATCTCGGCCCTGCCCTCAGAGCAGACTTGCACACCGGCTACTCAAAGATTCCTCCCCTCGCCAACATTGAAAGCTTTCCCTTGCTGCCTTCAAGCTCCGCTGCATGATGTCAAGTACGGTCCACACAGAATCAGTTTTTACAGCAAGAGGAACCCTTAACGAATCCGTCACACTGCCAGAAAGGATATGTTTATCTTATCTCAGAGAAAAGGGAAATAAGCCCTAAATGGTAAAATGATAGCCCTGCCTTTTAAAGGGTTTGAACTAAATATAGATAAGGAAATATGCATCGTATCCTCAAACCAGGATCTTTCCCCAAATCTGATTATGGGTAACCAAGCTAAATATTAGTAATAAATAGCTATTCATTTTGCGCTAAGGTTGAGGAGAAATATGTAATAGGGCAGGCATAACAAGATAAACTTTACAGAGAACATCACAGAGATGACTGAAAAAAAAATGTAAAAATCCAGAGCTTCGTTCTTATCCCTATGAAAATAATATACAAGGATGACTATGGCTTTTCACTATGGTCAATATTTTCCCCCCTCTGAATTTTTACCCAGTCTATATTTTATTGTTCCTTAGGAATTCATGGATAGTAATTTTAATGATTGAGGTACTAAATATTCACTCTATTTGGAGTGTAGATGATTCCTTAAAATGACCAGCTCATTCACAGGGTATTTGAGGGTTGACAGTGGTGGGGAACTGTGTCTAATTCCAGATCCCAGCTCCCATCTCTCTTTACATAAAAAACGGTGCAAAAGTTCATTGAATGTTTTAATTAGTATGCAGGCTGAGTCTCAAATCCAAGGGAGGAACCTAATTCTACTTGTGTCCGCATCTAACAGAAGGTGATAAAGTACTAAATTTTGGAAGAGTACAGAATTATTATTATTTGCAATAATAATATAATCGTTCATTAAGTGCCCACCACGTGTTAGGAACCAAAGGAACATTTTGTCCGTCCGATTAACACATTACTGTAGTGGTGGATCGCAGCAGTTTATTGTTCTGGTTTATGATCTTGGTCTGGATTCAAAGTGAAGCAGCCATGTGCCAGCTTTGCATTCGTATACTTTCTTTATAACCTGGATGGGAAACGGGAATGCAGGTCCATATCTTTTTCTTAGTGTGAAGTGTGTAACTAACCTGCTCAGAAACACTGCTTTGGTTAGCCAATCAGGAAACAGAAATTAAGGGAAGGCTTCGTCCTGCTCTCTTTTACTGAATGAACTTGACTGAATCACTTGGAGACCGAATTCTTCCTGGTTACAGTCTGCATCACAAACATTATCTGGTGGGGTTTCCTTGGCTGGGCAGCTAGGGGTGGCTAATGACGAGAGGCGTATCCAAATCCCAGCCAGCCTCCTCCAGCCTTGAACTGAACTTTGGGATGAGACAGGACCTGGCAAAAATGGAAATACCTTCCCTGACATTTTTGCTCATGTTTTCTAAATTCACTTTCAGATAAGGGCAGTGAGTTTGCTGGAGTGGGAAGTGCTGACAGACAAAGTGTAGTCTCCTACAAAATTCTTCCCGGCACTCTAATTATCCTTTCCTTCTCGACTTCAGTATCACATGTAGCCATGTGTAGAATCATAAAATAATTATGCAGTGTACAAGCTTTCTGGGAGCATGTACCACTGTTTTCCTAATTCTTTATCTCTCCCATTGATCGTGGCGTGTGTGCATTGATCCAAGTCGGCCATCTGGTTAGGCAAGATAAGCGTGCTAGTGTCTTTGCATTGCACTGTCACGCGGGGAGGGGGCACATTTTGGCTGTAGGGAATTACGGGGGCAGGATTAGCCCTCTTCCTATGAGGAAACTGAATTTTAAATGCAATGTTGCAGCTGCATGGACCATGTTGCTAACTTCTGTTTTTGCCATGAACTGGGTAGATTTTTCTTCTCGTTCATATTGTCTCCAAAGGTATAGAGATGCCTTGTATTAAATTGAGGGTAGGGGGTGGGGATTGGAGAGAACATTCATTTTTAGCACATGTTAGACTTGTAAGTGACTGATACCTTACAGGATTTCTAAATGGTAAAATTGCTTTCAATTGACGACAAAAGGCTGCTGGAAAAAAAAAAAATCATTTTACACAGAGTCTCCTTGGGCACCCCCAAACAAAATCATTTTTGAGAGAAAAGAAATATTTGTATCAGGCTATGCAAAAAAGAAAAAGAAGAAGAAGAAGAAAAGGAGAAGAAGAAGAAAAGGGAAAAGAGAAAATAAGAAAAGAAAAAGAAAAAGAAAAAAAAGAAAAGAGAAAAAAAAATCGCGTGTATCATAGCAGAAGGAATTACTGCTTGAAGCCCGGAACAGGGCTCTGGGATATCCTCTCCGTTTGTTTATCTCCCTCTTTCACGTATTGAAATTAATGTTTGCCCCAAGTTTATGACCACTGGGACTGACTGAATGTGCTATTTAATTCAAAGAGACCTTTTTTTTCCAGCCCTGTTGGCCACTGTTGTTTTTAAAATTTGATTGCGGCCATTGTTGTCTCATATTCTGCAAATGTGTGGAAGACTCAAAAGCTTTTCCTCTAAAATTGAACAATTCTGTCAAAAAAGATTAGTTCTATTTTGTCTGCTGGGTGCTGACTATTCATGAATGTAAAGAGAGAGGGCTTGGGTGTCATACTAAGTTGCTAAGGTGGCTGGATTTCGGCTATTGACTTGAGGATACCAAAGTGGAGTCTACAAAAGAGCAGCCAGAAGGAGAGGGGAGGACCGGGCTGCCATGTGTTTAGCTATACCTTCTTTAGCTGCCCATTTATTTCTTTTGTTGCCAGAACTTTTATTGTCATACAGTTGAAAAAAATGTTAGACAGAAGCTTCAGGCAGCACCAAGCAGAAAAAAGGATTAGCATATCACTAGGATCATCTTACACTGAACCAAATTCTTTTCAGGGTGTATAATTAGCGAATACAGTCTTTTTTTTTTTTTTTTTTTTTTTTTTTTTTTGAGCCTATGGACAGAAAAAAAAAATGAGCACAGATCTCTGGTTAGAATATTAGAGGAAATAAAAGGCATTTGCCAATTTCAGAGAGATATATACATATTAACTGTTCCTACACAGAGCCTTTGCAATTCCCTCAAGAAATGTCTGGTTGAATGGGGACACTTACTATGAATCCCCGTCATTGTCTCAGGTTTTCTAAGAGGGAAATACTGTGTCGTCGGACACGTTAAAAATTTTCCACTGGTGAAATCGGATTCAGAATGAAATGAACGTAGCAAAAGTTTTCTGAACAGGGAGAACCAAAAGGAAACGTGAGGTTTTCACACGATGACATTTTGCTCTGAAGAAGGTGCTTTGACAGTAACTAAAAATGTGATTGGGAAATTCAAGGCAGTAAGATGTACATTTTGGATCTATTAGTGAATAATTCTCTGAGGCTTGCTTAAAGCTGCCCAAAACTTGCCTTATAATTCGTGGGTATTAAATACGTTTATGTGAAGGAAGAAAATGGGAGTCTTGGGTCTCTTTCCTTTTTTATTCTTCTCTCTCCTCTCTTTTCTTCAAGTTGTGCATTGAACCACTTTTGTCTACGTAAAAGCATGTATGTAAAAGCAGCTTTGTCTAATTAACTCATTGTTGACTGATGGGGATCTATTTCTACTTTCAGGTATGCCAGCTTTTACAGTAGCACGTAGAGAATGGAGCAGGGGGTGGGGAGACAGGAACCATTTTTCCAAAATTATATTTTTTAAGTTATTAAGTGAGTATTCACTAAAAGTCAAAGTGCTTATTTGCATGCATCTCCCTTTACATCTCTGGAGGTAGTTGATGTTTTTGTTTAGCAGGTGAGATTTGTTGCGTTAGTCTGTATTCTTGAGTCTTTATTAGAACAGCTAATACTTCTCTTTATTTTTTTTTCCCCCACCTGCCTGTGGCCTGTCACCTGGTCTCACTGTCCTCTCCCAAAGAAAACACAGACTCACAGCCTTGATTCTGGTTCAACTTCATTGCACATTTCCTAAGGACACCCTCTGCCTATCTTGGTAGATGTAACTTTTAAAATAACCTCATTTGGACATTTAACAAGAGGCAATGGACACTTGGGTTCATAGGCAGTGGTTATTTCAAGTTTCACAACCCTTAAGACCCTGGGGGAAACGTTCACTGAGCTTTTCCTTGAAATTAGGTAACCCAGGCCTGCTTCTTTATTTTCTTATTGTTTCTGGTTTGGAGTTTTTTGCTCCCAAAACAAAATGGTTTTGCAAAAAAAAAATCCTGAACCTAGATAGGAGAGAGGACTCAATTGTGTTCTCTTCGTTTAGGGAAAATCACTTTAGTTTGCATGGGTTATGTCTCCATGGAAGTTGATGCATGGAATTAGAAACATGGCAAAAAAGAAAGGATAATAAAATTACTGTAAAGAATGTGAATTAGTTTATCAGTCTTTAATTATTTTCTTTAATTATCACAGCAACGCTTTAAAAAAAATCACTGGTGTTTACTCCTTAAAATTTATAATATCTGTCTTTTTTCTCCGACGTTTATCTATTTGTGGACAGAAATATCAATACTTGCAAGGAAAGTGTTCCATACACAGTTGCTCAAGATTTAAGACAGTCTTAAGTTGCTAACATTTCTGGTTCTTTTCTTTTTTTCTTTCTTTTTTTAATATAAACAAATGGGATACATGTTGTTTCTCTGTTTATACATGGAGTAAAGGCATACCATTTGTGTAATCATAAATTTACATAGGGTAATGTTGTTTGATTCATTGTTATTTTTTCCCTTCCCCCCCCCACCCCTCTCAATCCTCTTTCCCCTCTACACAGTCCTTCCTTCCTCCATTCTTGCCCTCTTCCCTAACCCTCACCCTAAACCTAACCCTAACCCTAACACTAACCCCTCCAACCCCCCATTATGTGTCATCATCCGCTTATCAGCAAGATCATTCGTCCTTTGGTTTTTTGAGATTGGCTTATCTCACTTAGCATGATATTCTCCAATTTCATTCATTTGCCTGCAAATGCCATAATTTTATCGTTCTTTATGGCTGAATAATATTTCATTGTATATATATATATATACCACATTTTCTTTATCCATTCATCAATTGAAGGACATCTAGGTTGGTTCCACAATCTGGCTATTGTGAATTGAGCAGCTATGAACATTGATGTGGCTGTATCTCTGTAATACGCTGATTTTAAGTCCTTTGGTTATAGGCCAAGGAGTGGGATAGCTGGGTCAAATGGTGGTTCCATTCCAAGCTTTCTGAGAAATCTCCATACTGCTTTCCAGAGTGGCTGCACTAATTTGCAACCCCAACAGCAATGTATGAGTGTACCTTTTTCTCCACATCCTCGCTAACACCTATTGTTGCTTGTGTTCTTGATAATCACCATTCTAATTGGGGTGAGATGGAATCTTAGGGTGGTTTTGGTTTGCATTTCTCTTATTACTAGAGATGTTGAACATTTTTTCATGTATCTGTTGATTGCTTGTAGATCTTCTTCTATGAAGTGTCTGTTCATTTCCTTAGCCCATTTGTTGATTGGATTATTTGTATTCTTGGTGTAGAGTTTTTTGAGTTCTTTATATATTCTGGAAATAGTGCTCTATCTGAAGTATGAGTGGCAAAGATTTTCTCCCACTCTGTAGGCTCTCTCTTCACATTGTTGACTGTTTCCTTTGCTGAGAGAAAGCTTTTTAGTTTGAATCTATCCCAGTTGTTGATTCTTGCTTTTATTTCTTGTGCTATGGGAGTCCTATTAAGGAAGTCTGATCCTAAGCCGACATGTTGAAGATTTGGACCTACTTTTTCTTCTATAAGATGCAGGGTCTCTGGTCTGATTCCAAGGTCCTTGATCCATTTTGAGTTGAGTTTTGTGCAGAGTGAGAGATAGGGGTTTAATTTCATTCTGTTGCATATGAATTTCCAGTTTTCCCAGCACCATTTGTTGAAGAGGCTATCTTTTCTCCATTGCATATTTTTGGCCCCTTTGTCTAATATGAGAAAATTGTATTTACTTGGGTTTGTGTCCATGTCCTCTATTCTGTACCATTGATCTACCTGTCTATTTTGGTACCAATACCATGCCATTTTTGTTACTATTGCTTTGTAGTAGAGTTGAAGATCTGGTATTGCGATACCCCCTGCTTTGCTCTTTCTGCTAAGGATTGCTTTAGCTATTCTGGGTTTCTTATTCTTCCAGATGAATTTCATAATTGCTTGCTCTATTTCTGTAGGGTACGTCATTGGGATTTTAATTGGAATTGCATTGAATCTGTATAGCACTTTTGGTAGTATGGCCATTTTGACAATATTAATTCTGCCTATCCAAGAACATGGGAGATCTTTCCATCTTCTAAGATTTTCTTTAATTTCTTTCTTTAGTGTTCTGTAGTTCTCATTGTAGAGGTCCCAAGTATTTTATTTTTTTTGAGGCTATTGTGAATGGGGTAGTTTCCCTAACTTCTCTTTCTGAAGATTCATCACTTATGTATAAAAATGCATTGGATTTATGAGCATTGGTCTTGTAACCTGCTACTTTACTGAATTCACTTATGAGTTCTAAAAGTTTTCTGGTGGAATGTCCTGGTTCCTCTAAATATATAATCATGTCATCAGCGAACAGGGATAGTTTGAGTTCTTCTTTTCCTATTTGTATCCCTTTAATTTCTTTGGTTTGTCTAATTGCTCTGGCTAGAGTTTCGAGGACAATGTTGAATAGAAGTGGTGAAAGAGGGCATCCCTGCCTTGTTCCAGTTTTTAGGGAGAATGCTTTCAGTTTTTCACCATTTAGAATGATATTGGCCATGGGCTTAGTGTAGATGGCCTTTACAATGTTAAGGAATGTTCCCACTATCCCTATTTTTTCTAGTGTTTTGAGCATAAAGGGATACTGTATTTTATCGAATGCTTTTTCTGCATCTGTCGAAATAATCATGTGATTCTTAACTTTAAGTCTGTTGATATGGTGAATGACATTTATTGATTTCTGGATGTTGAACAAATCTTGTATCCCTGGAATAAAACCCACTTGATCGTGGTGCACTATCTTTTTAATATATTTTTGTATGCAATTTACTAAAATTTTGTTGAGAATTTTTGCGTCAATGTTCATTAAGGATATTGGTCTGAAATTTTCTTTCCTCGATGTGTCTCTGTCTGGTTTAGGTATCAAGATGATATTGGCTTCATAGAATGAGTTTGGGAGGGTTCCCTCCTCTTCTATTTCATGGAATACTTTGAGAAGTATTGGAATGAGCTCTTCTTTAAAGGTTTTGTAGAACTCGACTGAGAACCCATCTGGTCCCGGACTTTTCTTTGTTGGTAGGCTTTTGATGACCTCTTCTATTTCATTGCTTGAAATTGATTTAAGTTGTGTATGTCCTCCTGGTTCAGTTTAGGCAATTCATATGTCTCTAGAAACTTGTTGATGTCTTCGAGGTTTTCTGTTTTGTTGGAGTATAGATTTTTTAAAATAGCTTCTAATTATGTTTTGTATTTCACTCATGTCTGTAATGATATTTCCTTGTTCATTCCGAATTTTAGTAATTTGAGTTTTCTATTTCCCTTTGTTAGTGTGGCTAATAATTTTGTTTATTTTTTCAAAGAACCAACTCTTTATTTTGTTAATTTTTTCAATTTTTTCTTTTGTTTCAATTTCGTTGATTTCAGCTCTGATTTTAACTATTTCCTGTCTTCTACTGCTTTTGGTGTTGGGCTGCTCTTCTTTTTCTCGGGCTTTGAGCTGTAGTGTTAAGTCATTTATTTGTTGATTTTTACTTCTTTTGTTGAATGCGCTCCATGAAATAAATCTTCCTCTAAGTACTGCTCTCATAGTGTCCCAGAGATTTTGATATGATGTGTCTTTGTTTTCGTTTACTTCTAAGAATTTTTTAATTTCCCTCCTGATATCTTCTATTATTCATTCATCATATAATAGTGTATTATTTAATCTCCAGGTATTGGAGAAGTTTTTGTTTTTTATTCTGTCATTTATTTCTAATTTCAATCCATTATCATCTGATAGGATACAAGGTAGTATCTCTATCTTCTTGTATTTGCTAACAGTAGCTTTGTGGCATAAAATATGGTCTATTTTAGAGAAGGATCCATGTGCTGCTGAGAAGAAAGTGTATTCACTCTTTGTTGGATGGTATATTCTATATATGTCCGTTAAGTCTAAATCGTTGTGTTATTGAGATCTATGGTTTCTTTATTCAATTTTTGTCTGGAAGATCTATCCAGTGGTGAGAGAGGTGTGTTAAAATCGCCTAGTATTATTGTGTTGTGATCTATTTGATTTCTGGAATTGAGAAGGATTTGTTTGACGTACACGGATGAGCCAATGTTCGGGGCATAGATATTTATGATTGTTATGTCTTGCTGATTTATGCTTCCCTTAAGCAGTATATAATGTCCCTCTTTATACCTTCTGACTAGTTTTGACTTGAAGTCCACATTATCTGAAATGAGGATGGATACTCCAGCTTTTTTGCTGTGTCTGTGTGCATGGTATGTTTTTTCCCATCCTTTCACCTTTAGACTGTGGGTATCTCTTTCTATGAGATGAGTCTCTTGCAGGCAGCATATTGTTGGATTTTTCTTTTTAATCCAATCTTCCAGTGTATGTCTTTTGATTGATGAGTTCAGGCCATTAACATTCAGGGTATTATTGTGATCTTCAAAATACAAGCATTCTGGCCTGTCACCAACCCAGTGGGCTATAATGCTCAAAATTTTCAGAAGACAATCCTTCCTAGGAATTTTAACCCAAAGCATACAAAATTTGTTTACTAATTCTACTTTTGTTATACACTGGCAACCTCTTTAACATCTAGATAGACTAGATGCAGATTAGGATTCATTTGTCCTTTGTATACACTATACACAGCAAAGTAAAACAAAACCCATAGACATAAGGTACAAGTCTTAGCTCACTAGACACACCCAAGGACCAGCACACAACTCTGTAGACTCAAAAGGGGGTTTGGCTACTGCCCTCCCCCAAAAAAATTTTCATAAGAATTTTAACAAAAAGAAATGTACAAAACGTGTTGTATGTTACCACTTCTACTTTTAACATATATCAGGCACTTTAGAACATCTAGAAAGCCTAGATATTTCCCAAAAAGTACTTAGCATTTTCAACTATCTATACAGTAATGAGGAATAAAATGCACACACAAAACAATGGTTACAATAGGAACATGTCTTTTACATAAAACCAGTCTGCACAGGACCTCCTCCTCCTCAGGTCAAAGTCTGCTCCACGTCCTCCAACCCACTTAACAAAGGTGGACAAGTGCGGCTCCAGCGATGGGCTAACGAATCCATTCCAAAGTCACTTGCAGAAGACATTTCCGATTTTTAAAAACAAAAGGCCATTTACAAGATGTTATTTTCTAACCATCAGACCTCGGCAACCTCTTCACGTTGAGAATGTCCAGACCTAGCACACGTTTTAACAGGTTGGGGCAAGTTGAGAGCAGCTTTTTCATATTATATACACAGGCCTTCTACACACGGCCAGGACATCTTCCCAGGGTGGCGGCCACGCACGTGACGACCGCTTCTCTCCGGGAGACCGAACACCAACCGCGAGGCCACTAACCGGTCCACCCGGCCTCGTCTTGGGGGCTTCGCTCACCTTCAGGACGGTTAAGGCCTTCGTTCGCCTGTCCCACCAGGCGCGGTCTAGAGGAGCCCTCCCGCGCCGTCGCCGAGGGCCCTCGTCTGCGGGCTCCTCTGTCCAACGCGTGGCCGAGCTTTCAGGCGTCCACTTTTCTCCGAGGGCCCTCGAAGCCCCTGCCGGCCTCCGCGGCGTCCCTGGCGGCCGCCATTCTTTGCCCGGCCACACCCGCCGCCACCCAAAGGCGCCACGAGCCGACGAACAGGACTGGGCCCCGAGACCCGGCCGCCCGCGGGGTCCGGGGGCCGGGATGCGACAGGTCACCGCCACCCTCAGGTCATCCAGCCAGGGGAAGAGGCTCGCCGGTCCCTCAGAGGCAGGGCCAGCCAGTGGGCAGTGGCAGCGGGGGCTCGGAAGTCTGCAGGGAAGAGGCCGCGGCCTGTCCCCGGGCCCCAGCTCACCCGCCGGCCTGGGGCCGTTTCTCACCACGCTGGCGGCGGGCACTCTGGTTCTTTTCTGAGGCACAGTTTAATCAGACTTGTGATTGCCTGTCCCCAATCATTGGCTACTAATTATTCACATGTGTTTTAGTTTTCAACTTGCTCAGTTCACCGCCTAGATTCTTCTCATGAACCGATCAGAGATCTGGACATTCTTTCAGAGAATCAGTCACAAACATGGATCTTCATGGTCAAGACAATAAGAGAATGATACTTAAATTTAGGGTCCAAATTGTTGAATTGGGAAAAATGCTTGTTAAGCAAACCCAGAATATCCACTGCTGGGAAAACTAAAGGTGAGTTCAGAGGCTGGGTGGGGTTTTGGTACTTCGTTGCCTTGGGCGGTTGTTTTGAACCTAGCAGCATGTGACCCAGGGTGTGCAGCTTCCTCTGAAGCTGCATTTAGGTTATTCCAGACCCTGGAAAGGCAGGATGTCAGGAGTGGCAGGGGAAGGAAAGGCGTGGCCAGAGGTAAGAATTCAGTACAGGACAGAGAATTAACTGAGGTAATAAGGTGGAGAGGAAGGGGTGGGGGCAGGGTTAATGACTAGCTTTCTATTTTAGGACTTTATGAAGACCCAAAACAGAGAAACAGCCAGAGTACCTTTCTGAATATCGACTTTGGGCTTTAAAAAAAAAAAAAAAAAAAAAGAGTAATTCTGTAATCGAAAAACATTGGGTACTAATCTCAACTTTTTACTTCACCAGTATATCACTTCAGTGTGATATTTTCTTTTTGGAATACTGTACGTACTTCTTACATGGCAAACACAGGGTTAGTATGCTATTTGGATCAACCTACTTGATCTTTCAATGACATATCCAGAAAGTCCCTTCTGGAGTTTCACCTCCATAATATAGGAGCTATTTAACGTAATATATCATCAAGTTCAGTGCCCCATATTCGCTAAACAGTACTAGCTAAATAATTTTGGATTGCTATGATTAGGTATGCTTTCAAAGACACAAAAACTGACAAAAAAAAACAGGGAGCAATGGCCTGTAGCTATAACTCCAGCTACTCAGGAGGCTGAGGGAGAAGGATCAAAGTTAGAAGCCAGCCTGGGCAACTTAGCAAGACCCTGTCTTAAAAACAACAACAATAAAGAGTGTTTAAAATATGGGTGTTCAAGTATGACTCAAGTCTAACAAACTGCAGGCCTCTTACTAGGAAGGAAAAGAGACTTAGCATTTGAAACTTACAATAATGCCACGGTTCACCTTTTTAAAATGTTTATTTTAATGTATACAACTAAGATTTTTAAAACTGCTTTTTCAGATAGACCCAGGATGGTTTTTTTGTTTTGTTTTGTTTTTTTCTAAATGTCGTTTACTCTTATATTACTAAATCCTCTGGCCTTTTTGACACCGTATGTGTACACAGCTATTAAGAAAGAGTTGTTCCATTCTTAGGAGTAGACATTGCTATGATGAAGATAAGATAAGCATGTGTAAGTTTTTTATAATGTGATAAAAGCATGGGTTCCTATCAAGCCTAACTGTGAAGGTAGGTGCTGTAACTAATGTTATTTTTTAAAAGGGGCCTAGGGATGTAGATTAGTAGTAGAGCACTTGCCTAGCATGCAGGAGGGCCTGGGTTCCATCCCAAATACTACAAAAAGAAAAAAGGTAACACTATGAGTCATTTGTGTTCTACCTGTTCCTGTATATTTTACTGATTTATCTATGATATGAAAATGAGGCTATTTCACCTTAATGTTCAGAATATATTGAGCCCTCGGCTTCACTTTAAGGACTTTGCCAGGATCATCCCATGTAGTCCTCATAACCCTACATAATCAGGGTTGTTCCTTTTGATAGATAAGGAGACTGAGATTCACGGAGGTTTAGTGACTTGCCCAAGATTATGCAGCTAGTAATTGGCAAAGAGGGTTGAAAACCAGGTATTCTGACTTGAGTTTATTTTAACTACAACATTACACTAGCCTTTCACAACTTAAAGAGAATTGAAAATATTAAGTTAGGTCTAGGCTTGCGGGATTGTTACATGGTAAGCATATGCCCAAGGAGAGGGAAGGACGGTATAGATACCAGCTAGACAGCAATTGTCGCAAACCCCAGGAGCCAGGACAGGAGTGCAATGCAGACCTCGGCAGTCGATGCACAGGACGCGAGGGCTGGAAGGAAACTCAAGCAGGCACTGTAACTCCCAGTTCTCATAACTAACCAGACCTCTTGTCAGTTTTCAACAATAAGCAGTTATTCCAGGATTCTTTAGGAAAGAGCAAAGTGGGCAAAAAGATAGTGATGAAGATGATGTCCGCCCCTGCTACAGGTGTAGGAATTGCTGCAGCATCTTGAAGTTGTAAAGAAAGCACTTAGGGGTCGAATAGGTAACACAGTTGACATGAACAATACAGAAAAAATCTTCAATCTCAAGGCAACGGCAGAATTGAGGTGGGTCACAAGGAGAGAAAATAATTTCTTGAATTTCAGCATACTTGCTTTGAATTGGAAACTGGTTTTCCGAGGGCAGTTGCTCTGTTGCCATTAAGAGATTTAGAAGTGCAAAGGAAGAAAAGATTCAAGCCAGAGATATAGATCTGAGAGTCAACAGAACGCAGTGCAAGCATCAGGAGGTGGTCCAAGGCATCTTTACGCACATGTACACACACACCTTTGCCTTTTTTACTTTTGTACTTCTTGCTGTCGAGGCATCTTTTAGGGATAGGAAAATGTCTCTCTGTTCTCAGTTATTCATAGACGTCAATTTGGTTCTGGAAAAATCTTCAGAGCTCTTTGACTAGAATAGGTGAAGAAATGGTGGACAGGATGGCAAAATGGCAGGCGGAGCTTTGGAGAGGAGCAATATGTTTTCATTTTATGAATTCTCATCACCATTTCTCATGGTTTTTGGTTGGTGAGTGTCACAGGTTATTGATGTCAGCAATGTTTTGTACTGTCATTTAAAACTTCAAACCAGGGAGCTGGGGCTGTAGCTCAGTTGGTAGAGTGCTTGCCTCGCATGCACAAGACTCTGGGTTCAATCCTCAGCACCACAAAAAAAAAAAAAACCTTCAAATCTGTTGCCACTAAATTAGATATTGCTCAAACAAAGGTTAATCGGAGTATTCATTTCTTCCCCCTCCTGTTGTCTTTAATTATTACAAAACTTAATGCAAACAACTGTGTGACATTTTGGCAAAAGATGTATGTGATCTGAAAAAAATTACATATATATATAAACATATAAAAATAAAAATACACACACATATATAAAATTATATACATATGTAATACACATATATATATATTTTAAATAAAATGGTCTGCACAGGCCCACATCCCTGTGTACCTGGCTTCATCCTCTACTTCTCCTGTTAGTTTAGAGTCTAAAGTTAGCTTTTGCAGAGGAGGAAAGTGGGTTGGTCACCAAAGAAAAGAGTTTTGTTTTTACTACCAGGAGAATGTCGCCTTAATTAGGTAAACAAAGAGGTTTTTCATTACACTGTAAACACATTTCACAAAAAGAGACTCCATTTAAGTTTCTTTTTAAAGAAACTGGAAAATATTAAGAAAGTTAATTGGCGGTCACCCGAATGACAATTAACAAACAGGCACAATTATCTTCTGACTAGTATGTGGCTTAGAGATGTTTTTACCTTTTATTTATGGCATTCTGTGAAAATGTGGGAATGCCACCCCAAGTGAAGGCAGATACAATATTAAATGACAGATTTTTCCATTTATATTTAAATAACCATCTGCATGAAATTATGCACAAATCATGGAATAATTCCTAGCAGAAATTACTGTTTGTAAAATTAAAATAAAATCTGAGACATGGTGTGCTTTTCATATTAAATTGCCCATTTCCAGAGCATCACATACATCTGCACAATGTAAAGATGCTGCATTGCAAGACCAATACAAATTGCTTACAATGTTAATGAAGATGGATGGGGAAGCTGAAAAACATTCATTTACAAGCACAAGAAAGAAAAGAGAACGCAGTGCTCACAATCTGTACCTTAATTTTTTTTGCCTTGATAATATCCAACTGAACGATGGCAGCTTTAATAATACAGCTCTTGGAAAGGTTTTGCATTGAATTTTCATTTTTGAATACAGCCTATTTTTTCCCATTTGGGGTGAAAATTGTGCATGCGAAGTTGGGAGGCTTACAGCTAAGCTAGGAAAAGGAATCTTAAACTCTATGAAGAACCAGCAAGAGTCCGCTGAAGACAAAATTTAAGTAAACTTTAAATCCAAAAGAAGAAAACACTTCCTCATCATGAAAGGACTCCCATTCCAAATGGAGATGGGCCACTTTTTTGCCCAACCCTGAACCCCAAATAAACCATCCACCCTTCCTGAAGCTCCACCAAGGGGTGATTACAGTTAAATCTGTAAATTCAACCATAATTGAATTTGTACTTAGACTACTGGATGTGCTCTAAGGACAGGCGAATTTGTTCCAGGGCTGCTGTGTGGGGACTTCCCTCAGCCCATCGCAACATATCACTCTCCCTAAATTGTAAGCAGTAGGAGAATGGACACGCTCATCACTGATCATTAAAGGAAGGTGAGCTGGGGATTTGCAGCTGCCGTATCCTGACTCCATTTCTACCATCTCACCTACTCTCTCCCACACCTTGGAATCCAGCTTCATTCCTCAGAAGCCAGACTCCTTGATGTCTCTAGACAGTTACTGACTATTCCTTTGCTTTGAAGGTAGTATTTACACTTTTCCACATACTTCTGAAAATGAAATACAGACACAGAGTACTCAATCAAATATTTTAAAAGGTTACTGTTCCTCAAACCCCAGGATAGCTGCTTCTTGAGTTATCCTCAGTCAACAATTCATATCTGCTAATTTAAAAAATTCATTTGTTCAACAAATATTTATGGAGGTCAGTCCTATGCTAGATATTAGGCATACCACTGTGGGCAAGGGAGATACAATCCTTGCCATCCCAAAGCTGACAGAGCAACACAGGAAACAGACAAAGCACACACAAGGAAGTCAAGGCGGGGGTGGGGTGTCCCTGGAACTGTAAATATGTAAGCTGAAACCAGACTTGGTTGAGTACCTACTTTGTACCAGACTCTGAGGGGTGAAAACACCTAAGGCTTAGTCTCATCAGCCAGTAGGCAGGGTGATGATAATAAGCAGATTTATCACTAGTGCCTTTAAGCAGCAACAAGAAGCCCCTGGGAAGACAGATCAATTCCAATTTGGAGAATAGACG
Source organism: Sciurus carolinensis (assembly GCF_902686445.1). Classification (NCBI taxonomy): domain Eukaryota; kingdom Metazoa; phylum Chordata; class Mammalia; order Rodentia; family Sciuridae; genus Sciurus; species Sciurus carolinensis. The sequence goes on along the minus strand of NC_062214.1, from coordinate 157,109,724 downwards.
ACACTTCACCAATAAAATGAATTAAAGGTAAGTTTGAAGAATGACTGGATATGGCTCACTGAACACTCAGCCACATACATGTACACATGTGTACACACTTGCATTCGAAACATTCTCTTCAGATTGGCTGTCATGGAGAGTGTGCAGAGAGGTGATGTCGAACAGAAAGCCAGGAGCCAAAATGTGTTAGGACAGTTAGACTTTAGGAGCCCCAAAAAACTCCTAAGCAGGTAGTGAGGTAATAGAGAGGAAACAAGATGGAGTCAGGGAAAGGAGAGCTGTATAATCTATCACCTAGTCAGATTCCTCAATGGACCCCACCTAATCTACTTCATCAACAGCATGTAGTAACCATTCAGTAAGCAGTTGGTGAACTGAATTGCTCTAAGGTAATGACAGATCAAGTTGAAGAAACCAGAGAAATCAGTCATTATTACACAGTACATTATGGTACTTTGAGAGCCCGGAGGAGAGGTTTCTAAATCATCTGGGATTGGGGGAAGCCTGGGGGTTAGGGATGATGGCTGCCCAAAGGAGAGGATGCTTCTCAAATGGGTGTTGAAGAACAAACAGCCACCGTGGAGCAAATGTGTGGGGATTGCAAGGTTGCAAGGGTGTGAGGAGGCATTCCAAAGGAAAAGATACCAGGTACAGAAGCTTAGAGGAAGAGTGCACTTGGAAACCACGTGCATCTTGAAGCAGCTGGAGAGTAATCTGGTGTCTCCCAGGTTATGTGTAGATAAATACCTCTTACCAGGCTCATATGCCCCACACCAAGGACACACACTACATATCTGTATCTGACATAGAGCAGACATTCACGTTGAAAGATTAAAGAAATGCACCTCTTCTTCATCTCTCTCTGCCCTTACTGTGTACACTTTTTAATTTGATACAAATCGAGAAAGGAGTTTCAAAATTCCCGGCTATGTCAACTTCTCCACTTACGTACAGTCTCTTCATCCCTTTGTTGACAAGTCCAACCTCAACCTCCTAGAATACCACACTCAATGCAACGCTTTTCATCTCAGCAATGCAGGACGGCTCGCATGAGAGAGTCTGAATACCATGTGCATGATATGTCAGAAGCAAGTGTAGGTTCAGGGGAAGATCTGATGTTTACTGTTGGCCAAGTAGGAGACTGGAGTGCACATGAAAAGAATCTGTGGGAGAAAAAGTCCCCAGTGAGGAGAGTGGATCCCTTGGGGAATCTCCTTAATCCTGGAGTCTTATAAAGATCCTGAGGCCAAGAATACTCTCCTTTGTTGACATTTGTAAATTGTGGGTGGGCAAGGGGTGTGATGGGAGAGATCGAAGGGTTGGAGAGCAGTAAAAAGAGAAGAAGTAGCTTAATGACAAATATTCGCTGAGCAGATAAAGTACTATGTACTAATTAAAATATCCTAGAGAGCCTCCAAAAGAAGTTACATATTTATAAAGAATATGCATTCCAGTGGCTCAGGAGGTTGAGGTAGGAGGATCACAAGTTTGAGTTCAGCCTTAGCACTAAGCAAGACCTTGTTTCCGAATAAAATATAAAAAACAGGGTTGGGGATGTGACTCAGTGGTTAAGCATCCTGAGTAATCCCGATACCAAAAAAATAAAGAGTATGCCTAACACCCATTTCTGGATATTATGCCTGACTGCCCTTGTGGAATTATTTCTGTTGGTAGGGAGGTTGGCTCACACATTTTATCATGTTCTCTATTCTCCAGGCCAAATAGCCTACATAGAGGTCAGAACAATTATGCTGTTGCACAAAAGAATCTGTCCCACAGGAGACTGGGTGGGGTTATCCCAACAAATCCTGTGTAGACAAACTCACCCATCTTCTAGATTTTACCAAAACTTGTTCTTCCAAAAAATAATGATGACTGGCTTATTTTAACAACCAGCATATCCTCAATGGCCAATCAGAGGAGAGAGAAGTTAACCAGACAAATCTAATCAGCTAATAACAAGACAGGGGAGGGAGGTGCATTTTCGGCAGAAGTAGGTCTGTAGAAAGGAGGCAGCTCTGGCCAGGACAAGTCTCGCTACATCTGAAGACAAAATGGCTTGAGGCTTAGCCATTGTTTAAAAGCCATTCCTCACATTCCTTGTTTACTGACATTACTGTGAGTTGTGGGCTGTCACTTTAGCTGTTAATGGGACTAAACACTTATGCCAACAGATTAAGCCTTGCTGAAACAGTAAGAAAATTGGCCCAAACAGTTTGGATGGATAGTTGTTTAGCAGCTGTTTCTTTGAGGGGGAAAGGTAGGGGCGATTGTCCCAACACCAGGGTTTTTTTGTTTTTGTTTTTTGATACCTGTGAATGAGAGCAATTGTGTGAAAATCATTGGGCAGGTTTTCTGCTAAAGGCAAGAGCTTGTTTAAAAAAGCAAACATTTCATTTAAATTGTTTGGACGGATGACATAGAATATAGAAGAGATTTTCTGAAATTAAAACTGACAAATGCATCAAGGCACACCACTGATCTTTAAAACTTATAACAAATTTCTAAGTTATAATGAAAAATCATTCTGTCATTGCAGAAGGATCCTCCAAGCGGCTGGATGATACTAATGTGGGAAAACTTCTTTGTTAACCTGGTACCTTTTAAGATGTGTCAAACCTTTTTCTTGCTGTGGAGAAGAGCGATGTTTTGCACAGTCGATGTATTTCACTTCAAAAAACAGTTTTTCAAGTCTTTCAGATACCACAACTCCCTTCATGTAAATTCATATATCTTTACTTGACATGTCCTCTTAAAGGATTTTCAAGGTAGCTTTTATAAATCTTTCTCCAAAAAGGAATTGAGAACAATTAAATTGTTCCAGTTTGAATTCAAGTCTTAAACGTGCAGTTGGGAAATGACTTTATATTAAGAATTAGAACACTGTTCTGTTTTTGTTATCAGAAAAAAAAAAAAGTTAAAATCTTCCAGATTAAAACTTCTATGGGTCAAAATTGAGTAGAAATTTCATTTTGAATTTAGAAATTCAGAAGTGTGTACTCTATAACAGTCACTCTCTGAGTCATGAAAAATGTTATCTATATATGTTTGTTAAATATATGTATGTCATGAAAAATGTTATCTATATATGTTTGTTAAACATATGTATGTCATGAAAAATATGTTATCTATATGTTTGTTAAACATATGTATGTCATGAAAAATATGTTATCTATATATGTTTGTTAAACATATGTATGTCATGAAAAATATGTTATCTATATATGTTTGTTAGGAAGAAGTAGACTAACCAAATGATAAATGACTATTTTTTTTTTTTTTTTTTTTTTCAGTGCTGGGGATTAAACCGAGGGCCTTATGCTTGCAAGGCAAGCACTCTACCAACTGAGCTATATCCCCAGCAAACATAGATATGGGACTTTTTTCTTTCTTTACGGTTCTGGGAATTGAACCAGGGCCTAGTGCTTGTGCGGCAGGCACTCTACCAACTGAGCTATACCCCAGTCCATAGGTTTTCTATCTCGATAAACTTCTTTACATTTTCTTCCACAATCAAGTTTCTTATTACATATTTATTATCAGGAAATCACAAATTTCCATTTGTTAGATACTTATAAATCTTGCAAAAAGTTTTTTAAAGGGGGAAAGGAGTAGGGCATGGTGGCACATACCTGTCATCTCAGCTACTTGGGTGGCTGAAGTGGGAGAATCACTCCAGCTCACAAGTTCAAGACTAGTCTGGGCAACATAGTGAGACCAAGTCAAAAAATTAAAATAAAATCGAGGAAGGAAAGGAGGGAGGGCAGGAAAGTGGAGGGGAAGAGAAGAGAAAAAAGAGAACTTTAGAAATTTCTCTAAATGCTAAATATTCAAAGAGATGCTGAGATTTCTGATTCCAATGCCTTTGGAAACTTCAAACTTGACTTTGATTAACCATTGCTAATAGACAGGGTGTTTCTTTTTAGCTTTACTCCTAATGTCTCTTTGCCAGAGCTGTAAAGACATGCTCATAATATTTACTTTTCATCTAAATCGAGAAGGCAAGGCTAAGCAGAAAAAAAAAAAAAAAGAAAGAAAGAAAAAAAAAAGAAAAGTATTTAGCAGTGCACATAGGATTGAAGCGATGATAATCAGAGACCCTGGTAATTGAAGCTTTTGGGGAGGGGAAGAGAACCTTTCTTCTGGATCCTTCAGTCTGTTTAATAGGATAAAATTAGCTTGAGTGGTTTGGTGTTTGAAGAGGATGTGATGTAATTGGAAGTGCCTCCTGGGTTTGCTGCTGGACAAAGCAATCAGGTGGAGACACGGGAGGGCATGGGAAGCTCTGAAGTACGAATCAGCTTCCGCCATCCTAATTAGCCTAAATTAGCTATGCCAGTTTTCTGCTTGCTTTAGAATTTCCCTGCTAATGCTACTTTCAGGGCTGAAAGGGAAGAAATATGAAATGCCCACCAAGCTCCTATCTAACAAATGGTGGAGCCTAAAACTGCAGGGTCAGGTTTTATCGTAGAGGCCTTAAAAAAGTGAGCGACTTCCAGGGAAGACGAATGGGGGCGGGGCACAGTCCCCGGCCCCGGGGGACACTGGCTGCTTCTGTGATGAGAAGGTGTACACGGCTCCCAAGAGAAACGGACTCCTTCGAGAATAGTCCACTCGTCTCGTCCAAGCTCACCTGGGAGCACCCACGTTGACTCTTTCCGGCGTGGTGGCATAGGGGTGGTAGGACTTTCTCACTGCAAATGGGTTTCTTCTCAGATTGAATGTCCAAGTCCAGGAAGGCCAAGGAGGCGTTTTGTGGTGAATGGGAACTGCTGCCATTTTAGAATTTTCCCTTCTGACTCCAGTCAGACTTAACTGTGTGAAGAGATTTAGTGCACTCAAAGTGCTCAGTACGAATCTCTTCTAATTAGTGATATTTGAGTAGAAATAAATAACATATGAACCTAAAAGTCACAGATTTTATTTTTCCTTTTTTGGCATATTTCTCAAAATAAATAAATAAATGTATATTATATATATGTAAGTCAATATGCATATAAATATATTTATATACTTATTTATATATACATATACACATATTTATATGTATATTTAGTTATATGCTATATACATTTAATTATATATTTATATACTTATATCCATTTACTCATATATATTTATATATATATTTATTTATATATCTACTTATTTATTTTGATTTATAAAGAATGAAATTTTTTTTTTTTAAAGTAAGGTTTATTTGGCTCCCAATTCTGGTGGCCCAAAAGTCTAAGCTGCATGGTGTCAGCATCTGGTGGTGAGATTTTACTTTTTCTAGTTGACAGTGAATAAGACAAAACATAATGGTATATGTGCCAAGTGATAAGAACAAGTGGGAAATTATTTTATTGTTATTTTCTACAAAGGGTCATCCAACAAAAGCACACTTCTCTCCCTGGATCCCTTGTCCCTCAGGTATAGACTTTTGGTTTCTCTAATCAAAGTCTTCTGGGTAAAAATGCTATTTAAAATAAATAAATAAATAAACTCTGAACTTCTAAAGCCAAATGTGTCAGATGAGAATCAGTGTTATGGTTTGAATATGAGGTGTCCCCCAAAACCTCATGTGTGAGACAAGGAAAGTTTAGAAGTGAAACGATTGGGTTATGAGAGCCTTAGCCTAATCAGAGGATCAGCCCACTTGAATGAATGAACTGTGTGGTAACACAGGCAAGTAGGGTGTGGCTAGGGGAGATGGGTCCCTGAGGGTGTGCCTTTGGGGTACATTTTATATCTGTGGTAAGGGGAGTCTCTCTGTGCTTCCTTGTGCCTTGTCCTGAGCTGCTTTTCTCCTCCACGCCCTTCTGCTATGATGTACTGCCTCACCTCTGGTCCAGAGCAATGGATCTGATGGTCTATGGACTGAGACCTCTGAGACCTTGAGCCCCAAATTAAATGACTCCACCTCTAAAATTGTTCTTGTCAGTCCTTTTGGTGTCAGCACTGAAAATGCTGACTACAACACTCAGAAGCACACACAATTAACTTTACTTCATTTTATTTATGTTTACATATCAGGTCTGTTTGTCACTGAGCCCTGCAATGTGGATGGCTCAGTACTGAACCCTGCAGAGGATGCCCGGAAACTCAGTAGTATCTTTCAACATTTCTCCATAGAAAATGACTAGTGAAAACATTTGCAAAAATTTCTGAGAAAGGGTAGCGAAAAGCCAAGGCTGGGTAACTCCAGGTTTTGGAGGGACTTGAAACTTATACAATTTAGGAAAAAGACTGTACAAAGACAAAAATTGTCCGCCCCTCTCCCCAGTCCTTGCAAGCCACCCATGTCAGTTTGGAACCCAGGGGAAATCTGCTTCTGGCCAGGATAGCTGTGCTCAGGTGAGTCTTCTGTCCCCTTTATGTGCTCAGGGACCCATCTGATTCCTTTCTCTGCCCCCTTTACAGGAGTTTATTTGAGCATGTGTTAAATACTCTGAGCTCTTCAGATCCACAAACTTCATGACTTCAAAATTCTGTTATTATGCAACTTGGTTCAGTAACTCAAGAGTGACCAGGACCAACGGGGGACTGCACAATAGGCCTGGTTTGTGTTTGAGACATTAGCAGACAGATCAGATGGGCTGGGAGGTGATGTGTGGGACCCAGTCCTGTCTGTTTGACTGTAGTTTCCTAGGCCGTTCCCAGGATCCCTTTATCCAGTAACTCTGATTCTTAGCAATAGGAATGGAATCATTGAAAGTGTTCAGTTGGGGAGTTTGTGTGTTTATAAAATGCACAGGAGTCATGTGTTAAGATCTCATATTGTTCTGGATGACTCAGTAATCTTCAGACTTTGGCTTATGGGATAAAATTTTGTTTTCCCCACAGTTGTAAATGAAAAATTAGGCCGCACCATGACTTTCATATCAACCCACCCAATTTGACTTGGTGGTTTAGGACTTGAGTTTCAGTGACAAAGTTTCTCCCAACTCCCCAGTGAGAGAGTTTTATTCCTATTTACACTTGTCACAGTGCAACCTTAGTATTGAGTATCTTAAAATGGAAGCAGTTTATGACTCTCCATGCAAGTTTTATGGAAATTATTAATTAGCCGGGCATGGTGGTGCACACTTGTAATCCCAGCAGCTTGGGAAACTGAGGCAGGAGGATTGCGAGTTCAAAGTCATCCTCAGAACTTAGTGAGGCCCTAAGCAACGCAGTGAGACCCTGTCTCTAACTAAAATACAAAAAAAGGGCTGAGGATGTGGTTCAATCTTGGTCCAAAAACAACAAAAATTCTTTGTAGATTCACTTTGAATTTTAATTCTAATTACTGTATTTAATCTGAGGGTCATGCATATCTTTTATAACACGTGATTTCATTTAAATTGTGTTTAGTCTTCACTTTCACAAGTCCTAAGATAATAGTGTCCATTTGCTCAAGGCTACCAGAAGGATTTCTCAGATGCCTGGGACAAATTATGACCGTGTTACCTAATTCACGTGCTCTCGTTTAAGCACCAACCATAGGACAAATAAGTGAGCAATGATAGTCATAGGGTTCTGCAGACGTCATTCTGTTGAATGAATGACATATGTAAAAGGGACAGCTCTAGAGGCTGCAAACAGAAGTGAACATAATAGAAGTGGCCCTGCTTTCAGGGACTTCCAGACTGGTAAACTAAAAAAACGAACATGACTGTTTCATGTAGGGTTAAATGCTACAAAAAATAGTGAGGTAAAACCATAATGAGATATTGCGTCACACCTCTTAGGATAACAATAATAAGAAAAAAGAAAGGAAAATGGGTGTTGATGAAGATATGGAGGAGTCAGAGTCCTTGTGCATTGCTGGTGAGAGTATAAAATGGTATAACTGCTGTGGAAAATGGTGTAACGGTTCCTCACCAAGTTAAACTGTCCCCGTATATGACTTGGCATTTCTTCATCTAGGCCTATGCCCAATGGATTAAAAAAAAAAAGTACAAGATCCTTATAGCTGGGCACAGTGGCTCACACCTGTAATCACACTTGGCGCAGGAGGCCAAGGCAGGAGAATAATAAGTTCAAAGCAAGCCTCAACAATTTAGCAAGGCTTGGTCCCCAAATAAAAAATAAAAAGGGCTGGGAATGTGACTCAATGATTTTGTGCCCCTGGGTTCAATCCCTGGTTACCCTCCCCCCCCCAAAAAAAAAAAATCCTGTACACCAATTTTCACAGCAGCATAACAATATCCAAAAGGTGGAAACAACCCAAGTGGAATGAACAAACAAGATATAGTCTACACATGCAATGGAATATTATTCAGCCATAAAAAGGAATGGAATTTGGGTATAGACTACAGCATCATTGAAAACATCAAGGTCTATGGTACTATAGTGAAATAAGCCAGATACAGAAGGGCAGATATGAGAAGTTTCTAGAATGAGATACTATAGAAAGACGTAAATTTACACAGACAAAAAGGTAGCAGTTACTACAGGCAGCAGAGAGAGAAAAAGGGGGAGCTATCATTTAATGGGTACAGTTCATATTGGATAAAAGCTTTGGAATAGCTAGCAGTGGTAGTTGTACAATGTTATGGATTTCTTTTTTAAGCATTTGCTAGTATTTAATGAACCTCCCTCTGTGTGGCTTCAAGCCACCAGCACACAGGCCACCCCAACATCCTTGGTTTTCTCCCCAGCTCTTCTGCTGAAGAATTTGGCCTTTGTGATAACAGGCTGTTTGGGGAGCTTTTGCTTTCCCCAAATGCTATAGTAACTACATCGATCATGGGAGTGGGTCACTTCATGAATTGGCTTTATCATCTTTGTTCAGAGGCCATGCTAATCTTCTCTGTATCATTTCAATTTTAGTATATGTGCTGCTGAAGTAGCACAACATTGTGAATTTTTTTCCCCCTGTGGGGAAGGGGACAAAGGATTGAGCCTATGAGTACTTTACCACTGACCAACATCCCCAGTGCTTTTTATTTTTTAATTTGAAACAAGTTCTCACTAAGTTGCTGAGGTTGGCCTCAAACTTGTGATCCTCCTGCCTAAGCCTCCTGAGTCACTGGGATTACAGAGAAGGCTACCACATCTGGAGCAATGTGAATGATTGAATGCCACCAGAGTGCGCATTAAAGGATAGTTAAAATGGTCAATACTGTGTTGTTTTTTTTTTTATCAGAATTTTTAAAAAATCAAACATCTGCGATAGAGGATGACTAAGAGTAAGGGTGGAGGGGACTTGCTAAGCTGCTAGAGTAGGAACAGGCTTTTGGGGAAGCGAGACGGCAGGCAGCCTCTCAGCAGCAGCAGCAGGCGATGGTCACAGGGATGGAGTGTGCACCTGGCCACTCCTCACCTGCACAGGCCCCTTCCAGGTCACTGTACAAAATTTTGTATTTGCAATTTTAAAATCTTTGGGGGGGGTGCTTAAATTAAATTCTATGAACTTGAAGCAACACAAAAGCCTGAATCTGCTCCTAGATTTGAATGATGCGAGACCTGGGGTGCCATTTTATAGGTATTGCTGCTTTGAAAAATTAAACATTTTTTAAATTATTATGTTATTCATTCACTTATTTAGCATTTATGAACCCCTAACCTGTAGCAAGCTTTAGAGGAGATCCAGAGAATATGTCCACAGGCCTTGGGTCCAAGATCTAGTGGGGAAAAAACACACTACACTAGAAAGTTTGGGGACATTTCTAAATATTGAGTTTACCTCATCAACCTACTGGATTGTAAGTTCTTGGAAGGCAGAACATATGGAATCATTTTATTTTGTATCTACAAGGAATTTATAAGGTTATTGAACTTGTTACTGGCCAAGAAAATCATTTGGAAGACTCAAGACTAGAAAGCGGGTGGGCGTGGCCACCGGACCTGGGCTTGTGCAATATTCTATGCCACAGTATTGCCTTGGGTTCTGCTGCTTCCCTTTCATCCCATACGTTTCCCACTCTAATGTCCCAAATATGATGGGTTTTTCACGATAAGTATTTGGCGGTCATGAGCACAGGTACATAGGATGATAGCCCTGGAATTTTTACCTGGCATGGTCTATTGGATTGCAGTCTGCATTTGCTTAGCAACAGCACTGTGCTTACTTGGATGAAATGTTTACTTTGGGTGACTTGGATGAAGCAGGTCTGATGGAGAGCGTAAATCGATCGTACCATTGTAAATGGAAGACTCCCAAGCCCCGCCTCATTGCCAATGTCGGATGCACCACAGGGAGTCACAGGGTTACGCTTCAGCTCTCTACTGTACTGCTCTGAGCCTTAATTTCTTCATTACTGACACGGTGGTGGTGTGAGAATCATACGGGATGAAAGGTGTTAAAATTTTAGCACAGGGCTGGGGCTGTAGCTCAGTGACAGAGCACTTGTCTAGCACATCTGAGGCTCTGGGTTCCATCCTCAGCACCAAATAAAAGTAAAAAAAATAAAATAAAGGCATGCTGTCCATCTACAACTGCAAAATTAAAGAAATCTTACCACAACACTAGGCACACAATAAATACAATGTCAGTTTTGTTATTAGTGTTATTATTTTTAATGCTGAAAAATTCCTACAAATTTCAGTGAACAATGCTGGTCTCATGATCAATCTTCTTAAAACTCAGAAATTTGAGTTTGGGAATTTATTTCTCTGAAAGGTGAGAGATACCTAACAACGAAATACCATGCCAACTGATTAAGAACACTTACAAATAAACATTGACCCATCACCCCACCACCATTACCATTTAAAATCCACTCAAAATCCCATCACCCTAGCTTAGGGGTCACCCAAATAGTAATTGAAAACCACATTCTGTGGCTCTCCTTGTATAAATTGCTATTTGCCCCAGGCTGTTTTCAAGGCTGTAAATAATTCGTAAAGAAGAAACATTGACAGAAGTGTGTATTCAAGAGGCAGGATAATCCAGAAGGCTTGAAAATGATTACAGTTTTACAGTCAAAACAAGAACCTGGAGGAAGTTTGCAGTCCCCTCTGAAGCACCACCAAATTGGTTTCTTTCCCATAAAGGACAAATAGTCCTATCACTGCTCACTTCACCCATTTGAACTCTCACCCAGTGGAGACAAAGTATTTCCTGTCATACATCCATTTCTGTCTTGAGCAGGAATGGATTTGGGCTTAGAGAGTTTCTCAGCTGGCGAACTTTAGGGAACCCAGGGAATCTGCTTTCCTTCCTGGGGTGAGGAGGGGAGTCGCACCAGATCATACTCCCTTCCTCCCATGTTCACACAACTGTCCTCTCTGTGAGGCAGTGCTTGCCCCTGGAGTGCAAGAGAAACTCGAGAAACACCCACAGGACATGCAGTGGTGAAAAAGTCAGGAGAGACCCCAGCCTGCATGGCTTCGCATCTTGCCTGGGTTTGAGGAGACAGCTACAGACATCAAGCAGATCTGTCTGGTATAGCCACAGCTCTTCTTCCTTATATTCAGATTTTCACCTTTATTTATTTAAAACCTGGGATGGCTTAGTAACACAGAACCAACCTGGATAAATTTCTTTTTCTTTTTCTCTTTTGCAGGGCCAGGGATGGAACCCAGGGCCTCAGGCATGCTAGGTAAGCACTCTACCACTGAGCAACATCTGCAGCCCAGCTGAAAAAATTTCTTTTGCAAAAGCTACAGGTGTCTTTTACACATTTGGATAAGGTGTGAGTTACCTGAAGAATCATCACATGTACACAGTTCATGCTTATTAAGTGAGTTACCTGAAGAATCACCCCATGTATGCAGCCCATGCTTATTAAGTGAGTTAATTCAGTAGGACCAGTCAATAAGTGACAGTCCAGAGGCAGGAACAGCCCAAGGTGCTAGACCTCAAACTTTATCTGGGGTATTTTGTTTTCCCTTGTTTTTTTTTTTTTTTTTTTTTTTTTTTTGAATTATAATTCCCATTTTATTTTTTTTCCAGAAGATAGCTTTTCTTCACTCATTAAGGACCCAGCTCCTTACACAGGCTTTGGTGGAGGTCGTGGGGCAACAGCAACAGGTCTGAAACGGGGTGGGGGTGTTGGGTCCTTCCTGGCTTCACGAGATCGATTCCTGATCACTTTGCTGTGAACGGCACAACTCACACAGTAATGCAGCTTCACATAGAGCTTGGGAAGCCTTAAGTGTTCAAAAACACTGGCTTCGAAAATGTCCCTGATGGCTGCGGCCTCCACGATGTTTTGAATGACGACCTTCTTAATGGCCTTGTCCTTGGGCACGCACCTGGCACAGTTAGTGCAACGAATAGGCTGCATATGGCTGCGGCCCTTTTTGGCACGACCATTATTCCTTCTTTTTTTGGTCATCTTGGAAGTGAGGACCCAAGAGAGCTTCCCTTGTTTTTAGGTGATTGAAATCTAACTTGGAATTTGCTTCTTACAATGACCTGTGACTCAGAGTGACTGGTGTTCTGGAGCACATCAGACGGGAGCTCATGGTGACCTCCGTTAGGTCAGCCTGTTTTGTGTTCTTCATAGCAGTGGTCGCCCTCTGAGACCTCTGGCTCATATGTTGGTCGATTGGTCTACTGTCTGCCTCCCCACACTAGAAAGGAAGCAGTTTTAGTCAACTTTTTTTTTTATCACCATGACCAAAGACCTGACAATAATAATTAGAAGTAGAAAAGTTTATTTTGGCTCACAGTTTCCGAGGTCTCAGTCCACAGATGGCTGACTCCATTACTCACCGTCCAAGGTAAAGCAGAACATAGTGGCAGAGGAAAGCAGCTCTGGACATGGCCACCAGGAAGCAGAGAGGGCTGGGCTCACCAGGGACAAATTTAAAATCCCAAAGGCACACCCCCAGTGACCTACCTTTTCCAGCCACGTCCTGTGTGACTACAGTTACTACCCAGTTAATTCATATTGGTGGATTAATGACTGATTAGGTTAAGACTCTCATAACTCATTCATTTCACCTCTAAACTTCCTTGCATTATCTCCCACATGAGCTATTGAGAGCTACTTCCTATCTAAATCATAATAGAAACTTCATGAAACAGAAGTCTTGTCTATCATGCCCACAACTACATTCCCATTGCCAACACAGCGTGTGACTGTAGGTATGGCCTCTGCAAATGTTTGCTGACTGAATCAATTCCTGTGCTCTGTAGAGCCTTGTGTCTCAAATTACCTCCCAGGGGAACAGAGTCTGGGGTTCTGTAAGTGGGGTGAGGTTCCTTTCATTGCTATAGTTAAAGAATGGAGTGCCTCCCATTTCCCCCAAGATAGTTAATATGTCAAGTTTCAAAATCCATATTTTAAAATTTCTCATGCCTGAAGTTTGTGCTGTTTATCTGTTTGTTATCAACATAATGATAACCAAGTAGTGAGACAATATTTTCAGGGAAATATGGGAACCAACAACTGCACTACTTTTAACATGTGTAATATGCTCATATATTTTTAATACAATAAGAAAATGGTTAAAATTAAAGTAAATTAAATTTTTTAAGTTCTGGAGATAGCCAGTGGTAGCAGATGCATAACAAGGTGAGTATACATAATGCTACTAAATGGTAACTTGGAAGCCAGTATAATGAATAAACATCTGCTTGTCCCCTAGATCAAGAAATTGTTTTGTAGTTTACCGTAGATGCCACAGTAATTCTTAAGATCCAGTTATGAATACATGAAGGCCAAAGCTGTGAAACTGGGAAGTCATACCTCCACCTCTGGACTTAGAACTAATTCCATTAGCACTGATCTCACGTCCTCATTGTTTTTTGTTTTATTTTTTTACCTGTTTAAATTTTTTTTATCAGTTCTTTTAAAATTTTATTTATTTATTTATTTTTATTTTCTATTAGTTCTTTTTTATTAGTACTTTATTATTAGTTCTTTTTAGATATACATGACATTAGAGAGTATTTTGACATATTATACATGCATGGAGTACAACTTCCCATGCTTGTGGTTGTACATGATGTGGAGTTATACTGGTCAGGTATTCATACTAGTTCTTTATTGTTAATTAGCAACTTTTTTTCATATTTTCTAGGTAATTGTGCAGAAATTCCAATAATGTAGTGACAGTTATTTGTGAATATGATAACACCTATAACTTCTAAATTCATCTCGGATTTGAGCTGGGGGATTCCGGGTGTAGCTCAGGGGTAGAGTACCTGTCTAGCATACACAGGCCCTGCATTCAATCCCCAAGACAGCAAAATAATTTAAAAAAAAATAGAAGAAGAATATTTGAGGTAGGATAACTTTACTATTAGATTGCAATTTCTTTTGGTGTTTAGGTATTAAAAATAAAAAAAACCGCTGGCTACCGTGGCACATGTCTGCAACCTCAGGAACTCAGGAGGCTGAGGTGGGAGGATTGCAAGTTGGAGGACAGCCTCAGCCATTCAGGCCCTAAGCAACTTAGTGAGACCCTGTCTCAAAATGAAACATTTTTAAAAAGGGCTGGGAATGTGGCTCAGTGGTTAAGTGTCCCTAGGTTCAATCTCCAATTCTGCTGCCCCCCCCAAAAAAAGTCACCAACCACCAAACCAATGAGTATGTGACACCTCAACTAAGTGACAAGTATGAGACATGAAGTGGAACCAAGATGCCGATGTCAGACTGTTTTTCTTTTTTTTTTAAATTTATATTCATTTTTAATTTGACTTGGAGGTTAAAATCATAAAATGACAGAGTTGGGTATGGTGGTACACAGTGGTTCCAGCTACTTGTGGGGTTATGGCAGTAGAATTACTTGCATCCAGGAGTTCCAGACCACCTTGGGCACTATAGCAAGACCCCATCTCAAATAATAATGGTACTAATGAGGACGATAGCTGCAAGCAGCTCTAACAACAGTGCTTTACTATTGTGATGTCGTGGGGGCTGTCCTAGTGTGAGTATTGAGAGCAACTGACTGCTAGCTTTACTCTCTTCCTTTGGGGTTGTCTGTTGTTCACATAGTTAGAAAACTGGTTAATTGAAAGTCAAACTAACATGGAGTCATAAAAAAAACACAACGTCCTGACAAGTCATTAAGAATGTAATTCCAGCCAGGCACAGTGGTGGCACATGCCTGTAATACCAGCCGCTCAAGAGGCTGAGGCAGGAGAACCACAAGTTCAAGGCCAGCCTCAGCAACTTAGTGAGTCCCTAAGCAATTTAGTAAGACTCTGTCTCTAAATAAAATGCAGAAAAGGGCTGGGGATGTGGCTCAGTGGTTAAGTACTCCTGGGTTCAATCCCAGGTACAAATAAAAAAAAAGTGCAATTCCAGAATCACAAAAAAACTTGCAGCTCGCTCAACAATGAGTCTCTATCATGCTTTTATATGGTAACTATTGTCTCATGGACATAAGGTAGATATGGGACCATGGACAAACATGGAGACTCTAGTATCAGGCTTAGTTTCAAATTCTGGTTTTGCCACTGTCTGATTATGGGCCTTATTCAACTTATTTAAACTTTCTATACCTCAGTTTTCTCATCTGTAAAACAAAACTAATAATAGACTCAATGAAATACTTAACATAATACATTGTACATAAGTGTTCAATCTTAAAGTATGCAGCAAAACATAACAGTATCCACATTTAAAAATAACAGTTCCGGGCTGGGGATATAACTCAGTTGGTAGAGTGCTTTGCACAAGGCCCTGAGTTCAATCCCCAGCACCACAAAAAATAATAATAAAATAAATAAATAAATAAAAATAATAGTTCCTTATTTTAGATTGTCTTTATAACTGTAGTCCTTGTGATCTAAGGAAGCATCCCATTTTCTAGAAGCAGCCATATAATGCATAATTGTGAAATCCAGAGAGCTCTGAAAACTAACATTTTTATGTTTTTCACAAAAACTCACTTGAAGGCAAAACCTAACCTGAATTGACATGAGACCATTTAGGGTCTTCATTTATCTCACTTAGAGTGAATATTATTATGCTTTTCCGCATCTGGTTATAAGGTGCTACCCAAGACTCCAAAGGAGATATTCTATTATGCATAGTACATACATCACATCACCTTCAAATTGAAAAATATCTGAATTCCAAATGATATATGGGGCCCAAGGAATTTTGAACTTCTACTCTGCCTTTATTCCATTAACCAGAGCTTAGTCATGGGTTCATGGTCATCTACAAGGTCACCTGGGACATGGAACCATTATTCTGGGTAGCCATATGCTCAGCAAAAATTCTATTCCTTTGGGATGGGGAAGATTAGATATGGGGGCTCAGCCACTAGCCTCTGATGCAATCTCATTTTTTTTCCTTAAAACTTTATCTTGAAGTCACCTCAAGTCCCTCTTGGATAGGATCAGAATAAATAGGAATTGTTTATTTGGTCCTCTGTAAGTAGCATGGACTGACTTTAGATAACCCATTCAAGCTTTGAAAGACCCAACAGACTGGCTGCTCTTTTGCCTATGTCTAGGCTTCTCAGGGAAATCTGCAGTGGTTAATAATTCTCCTCCTGCAGAACCACCTCATCTCACAGATATTTCCTAGTCTTGTTATAAATTCAGGAAAAGACCTTTCGCTCCAGTTGGTCAGAGTATCTACAAATTGGAACCCTTGTATCAGCTGATTGCCAATGTCCCTTCAACCTCTCCTGGCAGGAGAGATAGGACATCCCATAAGAATGTACAAGAAACAACTTCTAAAAAGGAATATCCAGATTCAAACATTGTTTGAATCCATCAAACTTTACCAAATGTAAACTCCATGGCTCTCAAAAAAATGATTTAGCTCTGCATAGAGATAACATCACATTCTAGGAACCAGAGAAATAACAAACAAACGAAAAAAAATGAGTATTTTTCTGTGCTCATTGCACTTTGACACAAAAGAAGAATTTTTGGTGAGTGTTGAAAGAAGGAAAACAACTTAAAATTAGATTTATTTTTGACTCAGATACTAGAGAAGTTCAAACTATAGAACACATTTTAAAAGAAAATGGATGAAGTTTGTATTATGAGAACCCAAACCTGCCAGCTCTGAAGTCTCATTCTTAGTCATCAGTAAAATCTAATTTTTCCTTAAATGAAAATAAAATGCAAGATGAGCAAGAAAGAGTCACGGACAATAACCAAACAAGATGCAGCTCTGACTTGGGTGCAGTAAACTGTAAATAGATCCGTGTTTGAGAGTTGCTAGTTGGCCTCTGGCTCCTACTTCGTTTTACACATTCCTTGTTGATTCTTATGAGAATGTGCTTTTTGAATATCCAATAGAAATTCATCAAACAGGAACGCCAAACTCTAAGTATTCTGTGGGTTCTTTTCTAACTTTTTTAAAATGACGATTTGTACAACTGTTCCAGGTAAGTTTAAAGAGATAAGCATTCTGGGGAGTGTCAATTTTATTCAGTCTAAAAGCCAAGTTTAACACAAATGGGGAAAAAAATAGGCTGTACCTTGTGCGTTTTCATACATTTTAATGGCCGGTTTCTATTGATTGCCAGTTTCTATTGATTGCTGTGCTTTTTTGCAAGTAAAGTACAAATCACACATCACATTATGTATTTCCTTACAATGGAAAGTTATTTTGATCACACCTTACAAATGATCCATACTGATATTAAGTTGGTAGTGTTGGGAGGAGGAGAAACGAGTGAACTTAATTTGAATTTAGAAAGTCTCTAAATGATAATTGAATCACAAGTCTGGATTATAATTCTAGGAGCAACACTTGACTTGGTCAAAACCACTGTTATGAAGAGATGCAATTTTTACACAGTACTTCACATTGATTAAGTAATGTGTGAAAATGAAAAAAAAAGTATTTGAATCTTAATCACAGTCATTTGCATGAAATAAAAGTCTGTGTCAAGGGAATGCACATTATAATAACTCCTGGGTGTTTTGGTTGCATCAGTGAGCAAAGAAGTTGTATGCATTTTTTTTTTTTTTTTTTTTTTTTTTTTTGCTGATATACAAGAATTCCTTTTATATTTATTGTATCTCTGATTATATAAAAATTCAGCAATATAGGATTTTGGCTTGTGGGAGACGACAACTGATTAAACCACCTTAACAATGGCTGTAATTAAAACAGATGTTTGATAATGCATGCATCTGAATTAAACTGGGAACATTCAAAGAAAGAAAAGAGAAATAGAAATTTGATTTGAACCTCATTCTCCATAAGACTCTCCATTAGATGGAAAAGTAATAAATATGGAATGAACTTCAGAAAAATCCCGCCGGTCTCTTTTCTACATATTCCCCTCTCTTTGGCTGTGTGCTCAGAATACCCAGACTATAGAGAACTGAGCTTCTTGTTCAAGCACCTCATTCCCATGTTATATCTGAGACTGGCCTTCCAATCTGCAGACCCTATTTTTCTGTCCCGCTGTGTAGTAAGACCACGAATTTCACCTCTCTCCCGCGTATGTAGTCTCAGCAACTTGGGAGCCTGTGGCAGAAGGATCACTTGAGCCCAGGAGTTTGAGACCAGCCTGGACAACACAGTTAAATCCCATTTTTAAAACAGAAAGGAAATTTTTAAAAAGTGTTTTAGGATTCTGGAGATAGACTCTGTCCTGTCTTTCTTGAGATGCCTAATAACAGAAATCACCTTTTAATCATTTGAAATTTCCTACTTGGGTTGATAGACATTTCCTATGATGGTGGTTTAATTTTTTATCTTCTTTTGATTGTCTACTTCTTGCTTAAGGACATTACCCAGGAATAGAGGATATTTCCGAAGCTTTCCATCTTCCCTGTTTTGTAGAGGAGGAGGAGGCGAGAACCCTAAATAAAACAAGAGTTCTGATTTCTGAAGAGCTTGAAAATAGTTATAATTATTTTCAAAATTCATAAGTCTAATGGGTCAACCCAGGTCAGAAAAAGAAAGTTGCTAGAAAATTTTCTGCCAAATGTGAACTGGCTCAGTAATGAAAGTAGTGCCCAGATAGGACAGAAGTGGATGTAGTGGTATTTTTAACTAGAACTGAATAACAATGAAAATCATAATTATAACAACAAAATTAGGATGCATACATATATATTACATTAAAACTGAGTAAAAACATACAAAAACAATTAAAAAAAAAAACATTATTGCAGAGATAGCAGAACACAATCACCATCCCAATCTCATCCTTGGGGGAGAAACAAACACTTGAGATCATGGTATCCACAAAATTTCAAAATAAATGTGCTGCGACCAGTGTCCCAGAGCTATTGCATACTCAAACATCAGTGTTCCAAAATGCAAGCTTTCCTTTTCTGCAATGGCATTCTTTTAATCTCAGAATCCAGGGATATGCTTGATTCTTTACTGTTTAGTTTCTGGTAGGTCACAGGCATTCCACAGTATCTACCGGGGAAAAAAAACCCTCTGTCAGAAGTGGACAATCCACTTTGTCCTTTATAAAAAACATAACCTGTGAATGTATCCCTTCCTCTACCACCAACCTGTCCAGACCCTGGCACCTCCAAGGATAATGTTCCCCCTCTTCTTCATCTTTCCAGAATCTGCCCTTCTCCAGACGTACTCAGAGTTCATCTCTTGCAAGAAGGTCTCTGTGCTCCTGCAGGTCACAGCAGTTTCCTCTTTCCCTTACTCTGTGGCGTCGATGGACAGCACTTCCCAGTTCAGAGCAAAACTGGTCTTTACATGAGGTTCAGTCTTCCTTCCTTCCCATTTGTAAGCTCCTGGAAGACACAAATAACAGGGTATCTTCCCTTTTTTCATCTTCTTTCCTTCTTTCCTTCAGTAAATGTGTGTTTCATACTTTTGTGCTTTGAATCTGGTCTGCCTTCAAAGGTTCATGTGCTGGTAGCTTGGTCCCCACTATGACAGTGCTGAGGTGGTGAAGCCCTTAAGTGGTGGGGTCTAGCATGGGATGATTAGGACATGGGGGTCTACCATCATGAATAGATTAATGTTGTCTCTTGGGAGCAGGTCAGATCTCATAAGAGTGGACTAGTTCTGGTAAGAACAAGTTGTTACAGAAAGAACTAGCCAGGCTTCTTTCTCTTCCAAGTCTCTTGCTTCCTGTGACCTCTATATTCTTCTGCACTTGCTTCTACCATTGTTATGCCATTGCCATGAGATCTTCACCAGAGCTGGTACCATACTCTTGAATCTCCACAATAGTGAGATAAATAAACCTCTTTTCTTTATACATTATCTAACATC
The DNA here is from genome assembly GCF_902686445.1 of Sciurus carolinensis. Taxonomy (NCBI): domain Eukaryota; kingdom Metazoa; phylum Chordata; class Mammalia; order Rodentia; family Sciuridae; genus Sciurus; species Sciurus carolinensis. The sequence continues at coordinate 157,089,679 of NC_062214.1, read as the reverse complement.
AGGTATTTTGTTATAGTAGCACCAAATGAACTAAGACAAATATCTCCTCTGTGCCAATTAAAGCACTTCCCTGAATTTATCCTATTGAATTTGGCAGCATTGCACCACATAGCAGAGCAGGCATGAAATACAAATGGATATTGTTTGAAAAAGTTTATTAAGCAGCTCTCTATCACTATGGATGATTCTCCTTGACTTCCAACTTGAATCAACTTTCCTCCCAACACAAATTCGCCCATTCTTTTTGGAAATCAAATCTTTGGTACCCCACCAAGCCCACTCCATTCTTTCTGATAGAAGGAAGCAGATATTTATGCCAGAGTAGCTAAAGCCTCTTTGTGAACCTTTTTCTGTTCCCAGTTTCATCTGATTTTGTGTATATTTCATTCGAGCCCCTTCACTTCCTGTGCTGACATGTCCCCTTCTATAAAATAAAAATAATGTTTGCATGCCACCCCAGTGCTCCCTAAGGTGAGGGTTAATAAGATAATGGCTGGAAAACATTCAAAGACAGGTGCCACAGTATATAAAAATTAAGAGTTATTATGCAACTAATTTGATTCAAAACCCAGGTTGCAAATGGACCTGCCGAGTGTTGAAATGAAACCTCAGGGTGAGGCAAATATTTAGCTTGACCTGCAGAACCAGGAAGCATGGCCAGAGCTCTCATATGATTAACTTCAGAAAGTACACTTTAAATCCAATTTTTTGAAGCAGGAAGGCGGAGGGTGGAAGAACAAGGATGGATTCTTACAGCAAGATCTAGGTCCCTGCTATCTGACCGGGCACCACTTCTTTTCCTACTTTTGTCCAAAGTCTTTCCTTTTTTGTTTTGTTTCTGTTTCTATTTGATTTATAAATTGCAAATAAAAATTGGACATATTTTTAGTGTACAGTATAATGCTTTAATTTATGATCAAATCAGGATCATTAGCATATCCATCATCCTAGTCATCATTTCTTAATGGTGATAGCTTTGAAGATCCTATTTTTAGACTGGGGATGTAACTCAGTGACAGAGCACTTGCTTAGCATGTGTGATGCCCTGGGTTCCACTCACATACACACACACACACACACACACACACACACACACACTCGTACCCTCTTCTCTAGCTATCTTAAAATATACATTATTATTAGCTAGAGTCATGCACCAGAACTTATTTGACAAAATTCAACATCCCTTCATGTTAAAAATTCTCAACAAATTAAGTGTGGGAGGAACACACCTCAACACAGTGAAGGCCAGTTATGACAAACCTGCTGCTCGCATCGTACTGAACAGGGAAAACCTGAAAGCTCTCCAAGATCTGGAGCAAGAAAAGAAGGAATACTTCCACCACCTTATAACAGAGCTCTGGAAGTCCTTACCAGAGCAATTAAGCAAGAGAAATAAATAAAGGAAGGGCATCTCAATTGGAAAGGAAGAAGTCAAAGTGTCTGCCTTTGAATTCACATACAGACCATAAAAGTGCAAACGCTAGCCTGGAACATTCTCTGTACTGAAAGCTCTGTGAAGACTGAAATGAATTTCTTGTTCACAGTAAAATGGCCAGTACCTCAAATAATACCTAGGATGTAGTAAAGTAGAACTCAATACATATTTTTTTTGTTTTCTTTATGCACGTGTGAGTTTGGCTTCCTAAGCCTTGGAAGGAGAGAGGGGGCTAAAATACGGGCACCAGCAGGCCTAGCACTTGCTTAATTGAAGAGGGCGCTGAGAGATTGCATCACACCATAGGCTGGCGTTGTAGCTAGGTGGGCAATTGCCAGTGGCTGCTGAAGTCCACAGGGCTAGGAGTGTGCAAGAGTGAAGAACATTTTAACCCACATCCTTCTTGAACATATAACTTTGGGCATGCCAGGTATAAATAGGAAATGCAGAAGGATCTTGAGCATACAGTTAATGCATGGAGTTAGGTATTTATTGATCCTCCAACATTTTTATGAGAATTTGGGTCATAGTTGCGGCCTAAGGAATCTGGTTAGCCTAAATAAATGCAAAGTTAGAGTAATGCATAGGTGAAAAGGAACCGGATTCTGACCAGCCTTTTCCCCCCTAAGAGGTTCAAAGTAGTTACGACATATCTGATAAACTGGAGTGGCTATAACTAGGCTATGTTGCAAAAAAAGAAGGACGGGTAGCAGGAAACTCACCCCTCACCCCGCACACCAGAGGAGCTAAGGCGATCAGACTCTGTCCCAGGGCTAGGATCATCAGCTTTGCTTATTTCAGGCCCCTATGTAATTGGTACTAGAAACTCATCCTAACACAGTACTATTTATGGTGTGTGTGCTTTGGGGAAGTATTTGGGTGCTTATTAATGGAGGACAGTGTCTTAGCACTTTCAGGCTGCTATGACAAAATACCATAAACTGAGTGGTTCATAAGCAACAGAATTTTATTTCCCCCAGTTCTAAAAATTAGAAGTCTAAGATTAAGGCACCAATAGATTCAGAGTCTAGTGAGGTTGGTTTCCTGGGTTTTAGATGACGGTCTTTTCACTGTGTCCTCCGTGGCAGAAGGCACGAGGGAGCTCTCTGGGGTCTTTTTTCTAAAGACACTAATTCCATTCAGGACAGCTCCACCCTCATGATCCAACACCTTCCAAAGGCCCCATCTCCAAGTATCGTCATCTCAGTGATGAGGTTTCAATCCATCATTTTGGGGGGACACAAACATTCAGCCTACAGGGTGTAATGAAGAGAAAAGGAGCACCTTCCCTTCAAGGGATGTAACTGCGTGGACTCTGTGACGCAGTGAAGGTCTGTGGGAGCCAGCAGGGGTGGAGAGAGTGAGTGGAGGCCAGCAAGGACCTGGTGGATAAGCTCAGCATAATTACATATGTGGCAAATAGAGCCCTTTTAGACACAGTTGTATTAGAAGGAAGGTTGGGGAAGCAGAGAGAAAGTGAGAAGGAAGAAAGGAAGGAGGGAGGGAAGGAGGAGCTCTCTGGTAAAGAGTCCCTTGCTGATCTTTCCCTTCTCTGACTGCTCTCAATGTGTACATGCAGAGCATTTCCTGGGCTGTCACAAATCACCGTCTTTTTCATGAAATTGATGAAATTTTTTGCAACATGAAACAACTTCTAGAAACTATTTCTCAGTCACCATTACCTTTCTATCTTGCCTACACCATCTAGATTCGGAAATCATGATAGCACAGCCTTACAGGACAGTTCTCATATTTAAATATTTAGACTTCTAGATAAATAGTCTCAACTATTACAAAGACAGTAACAAAGAAAGCACTAAACTCATAAAATGTCTACCAAAGGCTGACATAAGCCCAAGCACACATGCTATCACAATAAATGTAAATGGTATGAACACATAATAAAATAAAATAAAGAGAAGAAAGCAAGCCTCAACTTTATGTAGAATACTAAACATTTATGATCGCATGCCAGAATTTTTCAAAACCTGGTTAAAAGACCATTTCGTAAGAACATATAAATCTATGAAACTGTAGACTTTTTTTTTTTTAAAGTGGTCAAGAAAGTACTATTCAAAGGCAAGTGGCTTTTCATCTATTGAAAGATTTTTAAAAGTCTTTAATTATATGATTTTAAGGAAAAAATTCTCATGAAAACAGCATAACAATAATACCAAAGGATTGAAAAGAAGAAAATAAAAACTACAGACAATCTCACTTGTGAATAAGATACAAAATGCCAAATAAAATGTTAACAACTGTAAATTTAAAATATACTTAACCAAGTAGGGATTACTCCAGACCTCTGAGAATAGTTCCATAATGTATAATCTCTTATGAGACCTTGCCATATAAATAGGTCAGAGAATTATAATCAATGATTCCTCAATATATGCCAAAAGAAAAATTTTGATCTTTTAAAAGATCTTCATATTATGGTGATAGAAAGAAATTTTTAAGCTGTGAATTTAAAAATTCATCTCTCATCTTTATCTTGTGCATCACAAAGAAATAGCCAGCACAATACTGTGACAGAACAGTGCAAAACTACAAGTAGTCTCATTAAAGTCAGGAACAAGACAAGGGTACTTGTTATCACCACAATTATTTAATGATTGTTCTTGAAATGCTCACCAATGTAATTAGAGGACAGAATGAGATAAGAAGCATAAATATTGGGTAGAAAGAGGCAGAAGCATCATTATTTACAGATTATAAAGATTATAGTCTTGAAAAACCCAAGTGAATCAACTGAAAAACTATTAGAAACATGAAAGAATTCAGTAGATTATCTAGTTAAAAGACATATATATAGATAACCCTTGGGCAACCTCTGGGTTCAATCCCCAGCACTGCAAACTAAAATAAAATGAAATAACCAAAGAGAACTGAGAAATAAGATGCTTAGAAAATGAATTGTATAGTAAATCAATAATTTTATTTATAAGCTTATAAAATATTATGCAATATATAACTTGATAATATATTGAAATTTTGATTCATCTTTAATTAGGAATTAAGACTATGCTATCGGTCCTATGGTAGATAGATCAAAGTAACAGAGCAAAAATCCAGAAATACAATCAAATATGTTCTATATGAGAAAGGTGATTTCCCCCGATTGGCAAAAAGATGCATCGTTTAATAATTATATTGAGGCATTTGACTCAGGCTAAATACCTAAGGGTCTTTCTGGATTGTTCTCTTTCCTTCACACCATCCCCTCAATCCATCCGCAAATCCCACTGACCCTACCTTCAAATCAGGTAGGCTCACGTGACTCTGACCACCTCCCACCACTGCCTCAGCTCCCTGCACCCTCACCTCCGACCTGGATTTCTATGACTTCCTAACTGAGCTTCTGGTTTTCTTCTCTTGCCTTCCCACATTCTTCTCCACACTGTAAGCTGCTTGCTCTTTCAAAACTATAAATCACCTGAAACCAGTTCCTTCCTCAAGATAACCCAATAACTTTCCATCACACTTAAGAAAATAATCCAGCTCTTGACAAGTGTGTAGTTGCCGCCTGGCTCCTGTCAAGTCCTCTGACCTCATCACCCTTTCTCCACTTGCTGGGCTCCAGACATACCAGTCTTCTAGAAACTCCTTCCTCTCTCAGGTCCAGGTTCTTCTAGATTTCCAGATGGCTCACCTTTCACATCCTCAGGCTTTCCTGCACAAATGTCCATTCCACAGTCGATCACACCTAGCATACTGCCTTCTGGTCACCTCTGCTTCATCTTCATGGTCCTTATCACGCCCTTATTATTCCTTATTTATCACCTATCCTCTCCACCAGGTCCAGGAGGCAAGGACTTCACCTTCACCATTGTAACTTCAGAGCATGACACAGTGCCTGGGAAACGGAAGGTACTTAGTAAGTATTTGTTGAGTAAATGAATTACAGTGTGAATAAAGAAAAGGGAATGGGATCCAAAGTTAATCAAGAGTAAAATTAATAGTACTTTGTGATTTATTCCAGAGGAATGATGGAAGCTTACGGAATTTAGGATGATTCTGTTTCTGGACCAACTGGCTAAAGAGCTATTACCTCATTCCTATGCTGGAATATTGAGAATAAGAAGTTGGATTCATGGAAATTATGTTATTTTTCAGTTTGTGGTCCAAGGGGCCCATGGAACATTCACATGGAAATCTCCAGAAGGCAAATGGAAATATTGGTTCATAGTCCAGGTGGAAATGGTTTAGAGTTCATTATTATTTCAAAGCACATACTGTCATTTTTAAGAGGGAAGAGGGTGAGAAAAGAAAAATGTGTTTAAAAAAACTGGGTAAAATGATCAAGAATGTAATTCTCAAACCATTCTGACTATTTTGCTATATTAGATAAATTTCACATCATTTCAAATAATTTTCATGTAGTGTCAAATTTTATTCTACCATCGATAATTTAAAGACCTACCAAGTGTGAGTCATATTCTTTAAACTTATAAAAAAAAACCATGGAAAAGCATCACCGTGAAGGGATATATTTAGGTCAAAGGTTAGAGCTCCCCATTTAATGATTTAAAAAATAATTCGGGCTGGGCGCCGTGGCACATGCCTGTAATCCCAGCAACTCGGGAGGCTAAGGCAGGAGGATCACAAGTTCAAAGCCAACCTCAGCAATGGTGAGGTGCTAAGCAACTCAATGAGACCCTGTCTCTAAATAAAATACAAAATAGGGCTGGGGATGTGGCTCAGTGGTTGAGTGCCCCTGAGTTCAATCCCTGGTACCCCCCAAAATGATAATAATAATAATTCAGTTATTTAATGATCAAAGAATATCTGTTTACTAACTTTTCATTTTTCTCATTCAGTAGCAAATATAAGACATTGAGTACTACCTCTGTCCTTTCTAAAACAGATGCAAACTAGCAAATATAAGCCCTGCTCTTCATGGAGTTGGTCAACCAGCACAGGAGGTAGGTTAAAGTGTTATTAAGACTATTTTGTGTATTTATTCATTTAAGAAATGAGCTGGGTATAGTGACACACACCTGTGATCCCACCTAAGGCTGAGGCAGGTAGATAGCAATTTTGAGGCCGGCCTGCCTTCTTAGTGAGAACCTGTCTCAAATTAATAATAATTGAAAAAGGAACTGGGGATGTAGCTCAATGGTAGAGCACTCCTGGGATGAATCCCCAGTAACACACACATACACACACACACACACACACACACACACACACATAGAAAAAAAAAGATACTTCACCAGTTTGATAAATAGCATAACATATGAATCACAGTTTTAGAAAAAGAATTTCTATTTTCTACACAATTTTTCTGCAAATATTACAATGCTCAAAACACTTAAAATTCTCAAGAACAGGGCTTCAACATTGACTTTCTAGTGTCATCAAGGGGACTAAACAAGATAATGTGTCTGACCATGCTTGGCACCTCAAAACTGCTGCCTGGTGTCCCATCAATCACATACCCATGGCTTGAGCTGTGACTTTCTCCTCCCAAAACTCTTAAGGGGATTCACCTTCCTGGCAGAACTCCTGACTTTCAATATCTGGACATCATGATTAGCTTGCCCATCCATCCAGATGGTTTTCAAAATGCATGCAGGCTAATGGAATATGTTTCCCGACATGCCACGCCTTTCTTTTCTCTTTTTAACTGTGCCTTCTCCCACTATGGCTCCTCGTGAGGCTGAGGTGGAGTGGGTGAAGAGCAGGGTTGCGGGAGTCACGTGCCTGCACCTCCCTCCCCTGCCCACCAGCTGCCATGGTGCAACTGTGAGCATATTGAGGAATCTTCCTTTTCCCACTTCCTTCATCTGTTTACCAGTGGTGCTAAAAATCCTATCTCCTTTACATGTTTTTTTTTTTTTAAATCAATTAAATGAGATGACCCAGGTAAAGCACTTAGAACCACAACAAGCACATAACACAACCTCTATTTTCCTAAATAAAAATTTACTTGTGTGTGTGTATGTGCACATGTGTATGTGTGTGTGTGTGTGTTGGGATGAAACCCGGGCCTCACACATGCTAGGCAAGTGCTCTACCACTGAGCTACATCCCCAGTTCTATTTATTTATGTATTCATTATTTAGTCCAATCTAACCTTGAACTTGGTAACCTTGAACTGCTTTGGACTGCAGTTCATGTGCATGTGCCACTGCGGCTTTTACATATTGAACCTTTTTTCTTATGTGCTCTGATTGTCTCCTTATGACTTTGCCATGGTTACAGCTGTGTCACTGAGAAAAAGAAGATGTTCCTTCCATATCCTGGATGAACAATGGAATTTTGTCAAGTAGACAGCAAAGAAATTCCTATGCGAGCTTTTCTACCCGAATCACTCAGATCTATGCTAGACCTGCCCAAGGACCAGATCTACTCTTAGGGTAAGTTCTAGATCCTTGCCGATGCCTGAACAGGTCTGCATTTTCAGTACTTTATTAGGTAATGCAACACCCTTCTGCATTTTGGAAATGGGTTGTATCTGTTGCCTCTCAGGAAGGAAATGAAGATCTTTCTGATTTTGGTCTGGGATTGCTTTTCTCGGTCCTCTTCCATCTCCACACCTTATCCACAGCCGCCTGAGCTCTCTGAAATCCAATGTGAGTTACATGAGAAAATGCACGCTCATTATATTTACATTCGGCCTGCCTAGATCAGCAGCTTCGTCTGGGACTTAGACCCACAACGTTGGTGATGCAGCCAGCCAGATATTTAGTCACATCAAAGCAATTTACTAATTGCAGATGCTTCCTCACTGTTTAATGTTTCATGCGTAAGATTAGGTGGTTGATTTAACTGGTTCATAGTGCTGTGTTATCTCATTAGCTATCTCTAAAGGAAATCAGATCATATTAAATATAAACAGAGGACATTAATTATCTGGAAAACACACTAGTATAACCTAGTATGAGTATGAGAGAGGTGGTTTTAAGTCACTGCTAGTTTCCTGGCATTTTAAGTATATGAGAACTTGTATACACACACACCAGCCTAGAAGACTGTTCCATATATAAATTATGGATCTGTGTATGTCAGTTACAATACATTCAACATGAAATTTTAGACTAAATATACAGTATACATGTTTGATTTTGGCATAAACAAATAGATAATCATTTGTAAGTTAAACCAGGAGTTCTAGAGCTCCAGGTTATTCTCATGACATCTTCCCCATCTCTTTGATCTTTTGTCTATTTTCAACCAGAATTCTAGCAAAATATACAGAGAGCTTTACAAATCCTCCATCTTTTGCTCCAATTCTGTTGCTGGCTCAAGCTTTATTTTCATGGATTCCAGTTGACCTTTAATTTATGTTTTGAAACATTTCAACCAGAGACAAAAGCTGCATGATAATATTTGAGAGGAAGAAAAAGTCATAACATTTCCACAGGAAAAAGAATGCCACAAAATCTGTAATTTTTAAAAATTCCCTGTGATATTAGATGTGTTCAGTAGTGTCACCCTGGGTCTTACATAGGGTTAGCTTAAAATCAAGGCTGGTGCTTGTGTTATTTATATGCCATACCTCCAGTGTATAGACAACATGATAGCCAATAATGACTCCTTAGGGATGTTTATCATGTCGCTGAGCTTTGAATTCACAGAGCTTTACCAAGCACATCAGTCACTGAGGATTACCAAACCAGGAATTCTTCATTGAAATGTTCCCCACTTCTTTACAAGATAGATTATGGCAATCTTCCTATCACATTGATTCTTTTTTTTTTTTTTTTTTTTTAGTTCTGAAAGTAAACAAAGACAAATACAGTGGTACCATGAAACACTGTGTTTCCTTTCCCTGAATCTGGTGTTTAACCCAAAGGCCTGTATGTGGGTTTGAGGGATCACTCATGTTTCCCAGTCTTCATCTTAGCAATGGACTCATAACTACGTAGATGTCCTGGTCCAATCAGATGTATCATTTTTACATCTGATTGGTGTTCTTGCTACAAAAATTAAGGCAGATGGCACATATATGGATATTTTAAATCTTCCTTTAATAAGGAAAAAAAAGCTAGTATAAAAAGGCAACTATAAATATATCCCCAGTGCTTATAGCCAACAGTAATTTTTTTCATGGGACTAAGCAGTTTCTTGCACAGATCAATGTACCTCAGAAACCACTCTTTGATGAAGCCACATGCTACCTGAGATAGTATAAGGCAGTGTAAAGTAATAATGCTCCAATCCATTTAATCGTGGGACATGTTGAGGTAAAAATTATAATTACCAAACATTCTGTTCAGTGGGAAAAACTTGACTACCCAAAGTACAAGGACAATGGCTATCCTGGAAAGTGATCTTTTCATGGAGAGTTCTACTTTCCACGCCAGGGACAGTGTGTTAGACCCATGAA